>NC_042622.1:272591027-272919102 GCF_901001135.1 Rhinatrema bivittatum
ATCCATCCGCAGGCAGCACAGGTCAATTGGTTACGCTGGGGCCCCAGGAATAAGTAACAAGAAACATGTCTGTCTGTGACAGACATGATCTTATCACAACTGCAGAATTTAAATCCTGGATGAGGCATTTCTTTGAGAATTTGATGAAATACTTTAAGTAGTTAGTCCTAACTACTTTACCAGGCTTGTTTTTGACACTTTTAAAGCAATTAAATTTTCCTGTGAGGAAATCATTCGAGGGACAGAGAGCTCCGTGACTGTTAGGCTCGTGGAAAAAAACAGACTGAGGAGACTCTTCACACACAACAAGACTTAAGACTTTACTTTGAGAGCTGCGCCACCTACAGGACGGGAGGGATGTCCCAGACAGCATGGCTAATTCATCCTGCTTATCTACGTGAAAAAACAATTTTGCACACCATACACTGTTCTCATTAGAGATCAGGATGAACTAGCCTTGATATGTTGGTAACATTAGCCAGCGGCACCAAATGGACTCCTCTCTCAGTTGGTAGCGCTTTTACTCCACTAAACATGTGCAGGAATTCCTATGCAGGTGCTGCTGTGTGAACCCTCTACCGATTTTAGAGCTAATTCTAGCTTGGTAACTTCAAAATGTGCCAACGTGAATAGCTGTCATCTTCACCTTCTCCTCGTCTGGATGACGATGTTGGCACATTTTGAAGTTACCAAGAAAAAGATGAACCAACCATGGAACTATTTTTGTGACCAAAGTTTCATCGTATAATTCTAAGGGAAGTAACCTTTAATATTAGAACTGTAATCTTTGCATATAGAGCGTCGGACACCACTTGCCACTGGTCGTCTGAAACATGTACATGTTTGGATTATATATGTTTTGAATTGCAATAAGATGGATAGAGAGAAGCTTCTCATGTAGAAAGAGTATGTCTTCAAATATACAGAAAAGATTTACGTTATATCTTACGGTGGTGAAGTGACATTTCAACAATACTTTAGAAGTATCATCAAAAACCATATTTTGCTGGATGTCTCGCGTACTTCGTATGAATTAAGAAAGTGGTTAATACACAAAAAAATATACTAAAAAAAGTTTGTTTGCATGAACACACATACACAAAATATCGGGAGGAGGTTGGCAGGTTTATGATTATAACATACCCGAAACAGGCAGGATTGCCTACACGATTATATGAAACCCCAACCTACCACCCTAAAAAATTTCTTTTCCCTCGAGCGCTGAGATAATTGAATCCCACTTGACGTGTAGGTTATTAAAATTAGCATAAGTAATACAGAAAAAAGGAGAGCATAACATTGAACACAATAGAAAGACAGATCCTCACAGTGAATGAACCTGTTGGTTCTTTTTTTGATATAGTGATTATTATAGACACTGTGTAAGTGGCTAGATTTTCATTGGTTATTCTCTTATAGAGCAGAGTGATGTCTATAAGGTAACATGGTCTCCATATTGGAAATGGCGTACCATGCAGTCCGAGTATTAATAAATGTTGAGATATTGGATTGTAACTTATGGAAATTGTTCATTGTCTATGCTGTAATGTATCTGCATAATGTTCCCAAGCCTTGTTAAAGAGTTTAAAAAAAAAAGAAGAAGAAGAAAATGGACAGTTTCCTCTACCGTTATAATCAGAAAAGAAAGAGAATGGTGGGGGCTAGGTAAAGGGTAGAGGAAAGAAGTAGGAGAGAAGGAGGTAGAGGAGACCTGGTTCAGAACTCAAGACTAATTTTATAAACTCTTGTCATGCAAATAGTCAGCCATAGCCTGGGAAGAGTGTGAAGAGGGGAGCAATGTAAGTTTGAGGAGCAAATTGAGTGTGGCAGAGAGATGGCAAGTATAGATATAAGAGTTTGTCAAATTAACATAGTAGTCTTGCTTGGCAAGCATAATAGATTGGAAGAAGGTCAGCATGAATTTGTAATGCATAAAGTCAGCATGGGCACTGGATATTAGTCAGAGGCATTCTAAAAAAAAAAGGCACAAGAACTTAGAAAGTGAATTTGTATATATTGTAACGATATTTTAATTTTGTTCATCTTTGTGGGTGCTTTATTGAAATCTGTAAAGAGTAACAAATATTTTTGAATAAATAAACTCTAGGGGTGAGCCAAGTCTGGGGTTTGATGCATCTTACAGAACAGGTACTGGGAGGGGCAAAAGCATCTAAAACAGAGAAGAGTATAGTGTTTAAAAAAACTGCTTTGCTACCTGACTCAAACAACATAGTGGGGAGGAAAAGACAGATGAAACAGTAGCGGAGAGAATATAAGGATCAACAGCCTGAAGATTCCTGAAGATGTTGGTGGTGACTAGACTAGGCTATAGAGGAGGATGGTTTAGTGTGAAAATTATCAGATGTTGGTCTGAGAAAGGAAGAATTGGGGTGAAGAAGTCTGAGAGACAGCAGTTGGAGGAAAGGACGAGTTCAAGGCAATGCCCATGCTTGTGAGTAGGGGCAGTAGAGCAGAGTTGGAGATCAAATGAAGAGCTTAAGGAAAAGAGTTTATATGCACAAGAGTCAGAGGGGTCATCAACATGGAGGGAAAAGTTGCTAAGAATAAGGGAATAGAAGATGGATCAAAGAAGAAGGAAAGCCAGGAATCAAAGTCCATGAGAAAGGAGGAGGATTTATTGGAGGAGGGGATGTCAATAAATGATAGCTTGCCAGAGAGGTAATGGTATGACTAGGCAAATGGAGTGAGCCTCAAAGGAAAAAAAAATAATGTAATTGAAGTGGAAGTAGGGGTTGAAACTTACAGAAGGGGGAGAGCAGCAGTCCAACACCACCACCATGGTCTACTGTGCAGGGTATACAGGAGAAAAAAAATCTCTATGACAGATAGCAGCAACTGAAGCAGAGTCCTCAGAAGAAAGCCAGGTCTCAGTCAAAACAAGGAAATAAAGAGTATGAGAGATAATAGGTCATGGAAACAGGCAAGCTTATTGGAAACAGAGTGGGCATTTCACAGGAAGCACAAGACAGGAGAAAAGGAACAGTGATAACATTTTGATATGTACACATAGGATGAAAGGCAGTTTTCTATTGTGGATTGGTAACTGGTTAAAAGACTGAAAATAGAAAGCAGGAATAAATGGTCAATTTTCCAATTGGAGAAAGTTCATAGTGAAGTATCACAGGGACCAGTACTAGGACCTTTGCTATTTAACATATTCATAAAAGATTTGGAAAAGAGAGCAAGTAAGGTGATATTTATTTGCTTGCTTTATATTCCACTTTTTCAGGCACTTCAAAGCAGATTACATTTATGTACTGTAAATATTTTCTCTGTTCCCAAAGGACTCACAAACTAAGTTGCAGATGACAACATTATTGAAAGTTCTGAGGAACTTTCAATAAGGACCCTTTGAGTGTCACAAGTGGAGAATTTCCCCTGCAGGAGCAAGGTCAGACTCTAGGGCAAAACTGGACCAGATCTTCTACATGACCAGTCACCTCCCCCCTTGGGTTGAGTCTGCAGGTTCTGGTGGCCAGCAGGTCTTTGGCTGGAACTGGAGACAAGCTGGGTCTATAGACAAACCAAGTGCAGAGTCCAAGGTAGACACAGGCAATAAGACAGGAACCAGAGACAAAGCTAGAAATGGAGGCAAGGACAGGGACTGGAACTGGTGGCACAGGCTGGAACTGGAGGCACACATGAGTACTGAAGACAGGCAGAAGCTAGAGACAGACGGGCTACAGACAGGGGCTGGAGACAGGGCTGGAATAAAAGGCAAGATCTGGCCTGAAGACAGGACTGGACTGGAGACATGGCTGGAACTGGAGGTAAACACAGAAAGCCCAATGGGAACTGGGGCCACAGGGAGGACTAGATGGGTCAAGACAAGGACTGGACAAGACAAGGAAATACAGAAGTCCCAAAGGCCATTACAGGGCAAGGAAATATTAGAAGGCCAAAAAAAAAGCTGAGCAGGTCAAGGCGGCTCAAAGCTACAGGACAGGGCAAGGAGGACAGAAAGGCCACAGCAAGATAGAAAGCCAAGAAGGCAACAAAGGAAAGCAGAAGGCCACAAGCCTAGGCAGAATGCCAAAGAGGCCATGCAGAAGGAAAGCAAAGCAAGGTGAGCCAATGCAAAGAGCCAAGATGACTCAAGAAAGAGGCCTCCACTGCATCATGGGAGCATCAAGGAGATGGCTAGCACAGGAGAGAGGGTGGCTCTGTGAGGATCTCTGCTGGTAGGGAGGCTGCCTAGCAGCTAGGATCATGACAGTGGGGCTAGGAGACTTGGCAATTGAATAGCAGATGAAATTTAATGTGGTAAAGTGCAAAATGATGTAAATAGGGACAAACAATCCCAACTAAAATTGATAGCGGATTCTGTATTGGAAATCACTACCCAGGAAAAGAACCTTGGAATTCTTGTGGATAATGTATTGAAATCCTCAGTTCAATGTGCGGTAGTGCTCAAAAAAGGCAAATAGAATATTAATGATCCAAAAAGGGATGGAAAATAAAACAGAAAAAGCAGAGTTGCTTACCCCTAACAGGTGTTCTCACAGGACAGCAGGATGTTAGTCCTCACATATGGGTGACATCATCAGGATGGAGCCCAATCACAGAACATTTTGTCTAAGTTTCTAGAACTTTGATTGGCACCTACTGGGTATGCCCAGCAATGCACTGACCCTGCATCCAGTCTCGTCTTATAGTAAAAAGTATGTGCGAAAAATAAAATCAGAAAACGTAAATGAACCCGCGGGATGACAGGCGGATTTCATGAGAACTAACATCCTGCTGTCCTGTGAGAATACCTGTTATATGTAAGCAACTCTGCTTTCTCACAGGACAAGCAGGATGGTAGTCTTCACATATGGGTGAGTACTGAGCTGAGGATGCCCGAGCAAAACACCAAATGACCCAAAGACATGCAACAGACAACAACAGGGGTGAAAATTTGGTTAGGAGGGTATCCTGAACGGGTCGGTGGAAGGATTTTGGGAAGTTAAACTGAAAACAAGTTGCGTAGAATGGTCTGGCCAAAGATGGAATCCTGTGTGCCAGCCTTAACTAAGCAATAATGGGCTGCGAATGTATGGAGAGAACTCCAGGTAGCAGCCTTACAAATATCAGCAAGCAGTACCGAACGGCCCAGAAGATCCAAGCACTCCGTTTGGAAAAATCGGGCAGTCATGCCCCACCGGAGGCGCACTCATCGCCAGGGCCGGAACATCAACGGGCCCAGACGGTAAGGAGAGTGGCCTCAGTGGGGCCCCTCCACCTCCAGGACTGGAGGTCCGGAAGGAAGCCATCGCGCCCGGAGTCAGAGCCGGGAACGGCACGACTCAAAGCGGCAGCGTCATAGGAAAGAGACCACGACGGGCGGCGGAGGAGATTCGCACCGGCCGGTGTCGAAAAGCTCCACAAGTGCGTCGGCAACTTCGCCGACGAGGTATGAACCGAAAGCGCCAAGTCGCAGCGCTTCGACGGTGCCGGGATAGGCGCAGACCATGGCATATGCACCAACAATCGACGCATCAGTGGGATGGACGCTCCTAATGACCCTGGAAGGGTACATCTCGACGCAAGCAGCGCCGATACCGACACAGGGTGCGAAGAAGTCGCATGAGGCTGATAAGCAGACGCAGGGAATGGCGCAGGACCCTTATATGTTGACGCATTCGAAGCAGAAAAGACAAAGAACAACCGGGACAGAGCACCCGAAACAGGGACGACCAACATCGATGAATACTGGCTCTGCACAGACGCTCGGGCTAAAATATACAACACCTGCCCAGCCATCATTAGGACGAGGGTCAGCTCCATGTACCCCTGACATCCGATCGGGGCAGGAGAGGCGCAAACGGGAAGACAAACCAAATGCGAGAAAAAGTCATTGACAGCTGTCCCCGCCCCTGCAGGGCAGATCCGCCAATGCCTCCCCCCGTCAGAATCAACCTAGCCCTAGGGTATCCGAACAGTCCTTTTCCCTGAGGAGTATAGGATATGGCAGATCAAACACTCATTCAGAGGAGGAGTATGTAAGGATTACATCATCTTCTTTCTCCTCCCTAGCACGGAGGTCTCCCCTTCATTCACCTGACTCTAACCAAGAGACGGACAAAAACGGATCCACGAGAACCAGTTCCAAAGAGAAGGAGAACGGAGTTGGACATAGAACCTACAGTACCGCTTCCCAGTGGACCACCATGGAAGCAGAGGATGCCTCCGCAGACACAGGAGGCATTTTCACACCTCTCCACTGCACTAGCGGGTTTCTTTGAAGTGTTTGACTCCACTTTTCACCTCCCCCCCTGTCTCCTACGGGCAGCACACCACCTTCGCCTCGACCGTGCTCAGTATCGGAGCCACCGAGGAAACCCCCCCCAAAGGCACCCAGAGATCTCTCCCCACCGGGTCCTTCTAAGCCTATGCCTCTGCCCCCGAAGAAGGTCCGACCCCCCACAGTAGTGGATTCGGAGTCACCCCCTTCTTCTCCCTCGTCATCCACAGGATACCCCTCTGATCCACCGGAGGACACACCGGAACCCTACTCACCCCCAGAAGATCTCTCTTATCCGAAATTCTTGGATAAGATGGAAGCTCTTCTTCACCTAGAGGTGCAAAAGATGCCGGATCCTCGGGCGAAAACATTGGGTATCTTTAAGATATTTGATATCCCAGCGGAACCCACTTCCCTTCCATCACACAAGGTGTTGGATTCTATCCTCGAGAAGATGTGGGAGTCTCCCTATACTACCACACTGGTATCCAGGAAAATGGATCTCAAATTTCGCATGCAAAAATCTCAGTTCTACTCCACACCTCAACTTCCACACTCTTCACTAGTAGTGGAATCAGCGATGCAGAGAGCCAAGCGGTCTAAATTACACGGCTCGGCAACTCCAGGGAAGGAGCAACAACTTCTAGATGACTTCAGGAAAAGGGCATATCAGTCCTCTATGCTCTCTTCCCAGTTTAGTCAACACCAATTTTATCTGGTGCAGTACCTATACAAACCTTAAAGGCCGTGCTACCCGATCCAGACTCGGCAACGTCTACAATAAATCAACAGATTCAGAATTTGGAAGAAGGCATCAGACACCTCCTTCGTACGGCGTACAAGGGGTTTGAGTCATCGGCTCGCACATCGGCCTCAGCTATTGCTGCCCACAGAATGGCCTGGCTCAGATCCAATGCCATTCGGGAAGAGCTACACGAGAGATTGGCGAATATTCCATGTAAAGGGGACAATCTCTTCGGCGAGAAGTTCCAAGAGACGGCAGCAAATTTAAAAGACCAGACAGTGGCGGTTCAATCACTGACTCAAAACCCTTCCTTCAGCATGCCGCGTAGATATTACACACCTACTCGCAGGCAACCATATACCCATCGATCTTTTTGGCAATACCAACAATTTCGACCTGCGCCTTACAACCTCCCGCAACGGGCAACATCGTAGCCTTTTCATCCTAGAAGAGGCAGACCAAGGCCACAGCGGCAAACATCACAGCAGCCTCAGGTGACTTTTTAGTGCAGCTGCCATCATCACTGCCTACCATACTGGGAAGCCATCACCACAGATTTATGGGTTCTGGAAATAGTAAGACAAGGATTTCAACTCCGTTTCAAACTCAAACCCACTCTACCGCACCTATTGTCCCACCAACCTCAGGGCCAACAGAGTCAACTACAACAGGAAATCGCATCCCTCCTCCTCCAGCGAGCGATTCGTCGAATTCCATCTCATGCTCGCAACAAGGGATTCTATTCACCGTATTTCCTAATTCCCAAGAAAACTGGAGGACTGAGACCGATCTTAGATCTGAGAGATGAACAAACATTTGGTCAAAGAAAAGTTCAAAATGGTATCCCTAAAGACGATCTTACTGCTTCTCCAACCAAAGGATTGGACGTGCTCCATAGATTTGAAAGATGCCTATACCCATATTCCGATACACCATTCTTCATGGCAATACCTATCCTTCCAATTTCAGAAGAAACATTATCAATATCGGGTACTACCCTTTGGCCTCTCGGCAGCCCCCAGGGTTTTCACCAAGTGCAGGGCAGTGGTGGTGGCACATCTCCGTCAACGGAGCATCAAAAGTTTTCCCTATTTGGACGATTGGCTGACAGTGGCATCTGAACCCCAGATTCTCAACAACTACCTCCACCAGACTTTTCAATGCTTGAACAGTTTGGGGATCATAGTCAATTACCAAAAATCAATTCTTATTCCGACACAATCTCTTCAATTCATTGGAGCGCATCTCGACACCATCCACGCCAGGGCGTTCCTACCAAAGGACAGGAAACTAGAGATGCATTGGCTCTTTCGGGCCACCAGGGTCCTCAGGTCACCGTCGGCATGGCAAATCCTCACCGTCCTTGGTCATATCGCTGCCGCCATTTACACCATTCCCAACACGAGACTTCATATGTGCCGTCTACAGTGGGGACTCAAACGACAATGGAAACAACACACACAGCCGTTAACAACCAAAGTGAAGTTAACTCAGGCAGTGATACAGGATATACAATGGTGGCTCAAGGGAAAGCATTTGCAAACAGGAGCGCTGTTCTCCACTCTCCCGCACAATGCGGTCCTGACTACAGATGCCTCCCGCAAGGGCTGGGGGGCATACCTGGACCACCTGCAAACACAAGGTCTGTGGTCTGCACAGGAACACTGCCTACAAATCAACCTATTGGAGCTCAGAGCGATAAAGAACACCCTCCACACGTTCCTTCCGCACTTAAGAGGACGAAGGGTTATGGTCTACACTGACAACCAAGTCACGATGTTCTACATCAACAAACAAGGAGGATCCAGTTCCTGGTCCCTGTGCAAAGAAACCCTGCAAATTCTGGAACATGTGGCTCGACACTCTATACACCTGCAAGCAACATACCTGCCAGGAGCCATCAACACTCAAGCCGACCGCCTAAGCAGGATATTCTACCCACACGAATGGTCACTCAATCAGCAGGTGGTGGAAATGTTGTTCCATACGTGGGGGCAACCGACCATGGACCTTTTCACCACAGAACTCAACACGAGACTCCCTCATTTTTGTTCAGTTTGGACCAGCCAACACCGGATAGCCCAGGATGCATTCCTCCTTCCATGGACGGAACTTCTCATGTACGCATTCCCTCCAAATCCAACTGGTCCAACACGTAACACCGTCTCTTTAAGTTTGATTAGCCATAAAGCTATTAAGAATCATTAAACTTCCGTTTGTAAATATTTTGTTTTTAAACTTTATTTAGTTAATTGTCGAATTCCACTCTGTATTTACCTTGAAAATGATATTAGCTCAATATTGTTACTTGTCACTGTGTTCCATGTAACGCTCTCATGCAAAGTTTTTGTTCTCTGGAAACAGGTGTGATTTGTAATTTCTACAAGAATGTCGGTATATAAAAAAACTAAATAAATAAATAGCTAGATAAATAAATAAATAGATCCCCTCATAACACGAATACAAAAGTGCATAAGAGATGAAGCACAATTGATCTTGATAGCATCAGCGTGGCCTCGCCAACCATGGTACACTCATCTTCTACATCTGTCCGTAGCGGATCCGATATTGCTTCCGGACAACATCGACCTCCTGACGCAAGAACAGGGAACCCTGTTATATCCCATGCACAGCTCCCTACACTTGACGGCATGGAGATTGAGCGGATCCTCTTGATGGAGCAAGGGTTATCACTGTCCGCACAGACTGCTCTCCTACCCTCCAGAAAACCCTCTACCCATAGAAATCATGGTTTCAAGTGGAAACGGTATACGTCATGGTGCTCCTCGGAAGGAATACCTCCCTTAGACTGCTCACCGGAGAAATTACTGGATTATCTTCACTCATTGTACCTGACGGGCCTCGCTACCTCGTCGATTCGAGTACATCTCAGTGTAATAGCCGCTTACCACCAGCCGTATAACGGACAACCCATCTCTGTCCATCCATTCATTTCAAGGTTTCTGAAAGGCCTCACTCATCTTTGACCTCCCATCTCAAAGCCTCCAGTGCCATGTAATCTCAATTTAGTGCTGGAGCAATTGATGGTAGCGCCATTTGAACCGATGGATGAGACCCACATCAAATACCTCACCTGGAAAGTAGTATTTCTCATCGCTCTAACGTCAGCCCGCAGAGTAAGTGAACTCCAAGCGTTGGTGCACTACTCCCCATACCTGCAATTCTTCCATAACAAGGTAGTACTGTGGACACACCCATCGTTCCTACCAAAAGTAGTCACACAATTTCATTTGAACCAATCCATAGAGTTACCAAACTTCTTCCCCAAACCGCATCAGAACGAAAGGGAACGGTTACTACATACCTTGGACTACAAAAGGGCGTTGGCATATTATAAACGTCGTACACATTCGGACACAAGGGTGTCCCAACTATTTGTTTCTTTCAACCTGAACGCTCCTGGGATCCCAGTAGCAAAACGGACTATATCCAGCTGGATCGCCCAATCCATTCAATTTTGCTACGACAAGAGGAAACTAACCTTAACCTCTCGCCCGAATGCACACCAGGTAAGGGCAGTGTCAACCTCACTGGCCAACCTCTCTCAAGTACCACCAATAGACATCTGCAAAGCAGCGACGTGGTCTTCCTTATACACGTTTACATTGCATTACTGTCTGGACCAACAGACATTGGATGATGCTAAACTGGGGAAAGTTGTGTTACAGACGATATCCACCTAAGTTACAACTGACTATCCACGCTGGGATCACGCAAAAAAAAAAAAAGAGGAAAGAAAGATCTTAAAACTAAGTACTGTAACAGCGTGATCGGGAGCTTAGGACTCCCATGACAGCATGGCTAATTCAGCCCTGCTATCAACAGGAAAAAGCAAGTTTTCTTACCGTAAACAGTGTTTCCGTAGATAGCAGGATGAATTAACCATGCTGACCCACCCAGCTCCGTGGATAGTCAGCAAGTTTTAACCAACTGCTATATCACAGACTGAGGAGAGAATGTTTTTCTGCGCGGGAAGGCACGCGCAGCCGCACAGAGCAAAGATCTGTATTCTACTAAGAAGCTCCGCCTCCTGGGCCCTGATGGACAGTTCCCCATGGCAGCATGGCTAATTCAGCCCTGCTATCAATCGGGAAAATGGCATGTAGATGAGGCTATTAGCTATTACTCTGCGATTCGAAAAATTCCCATGCGGTAAACACGCCCACTGAAACGCGCATAAATATTTCGCCAGCCCGGGAGCTGGCTTCATGGCATGCCGCGCTCAAGGGCTCAACCACTAAAACAAAAATCCTGTTTTCTGTGGTTCTTCCTATTAGTATCGTCACAATTCCAGCTAGAAGGAACCACAGAAAGCATCTTGCAAAAATAAAAAATCTTGAAAAACAATTTCTGGGATGGTGTCTGGCGGGGTGGACAGCTCTGTGGCCGCCCTGCTTCTCAAATAGAGAGGTGAGTGCTACCCTCCTACTGGCCTGAGGTAGCAGGCTTTGGCAGAGCTTGTTGGCTCTGGTGACTCAAGAGAGAAGGTGCAAAACTTAAAAATTCATTTATTCACTCCATCACAGTGCGGATTGGTCCATTTACTGTCATATGTCAGTGAAAGGACCACTCCTTTTTCAGAATGCTGTCCTGAAAGGGGACTGTTCCTTTTACTGACAAGTGTCAGTGAAAAGGACCAGTCAGGAACAGTCCTACCAGGAGTGGGGAGAGAGCTCTGGCCAAGCCAGCTGCTGGGTGCCCGATGCTGTTGTGGGTGCAGAGCCATGTCGCCTGGGCATTTGATACTTGAGTTCTAGGGACACACAAGATTTACCTAGAGCGTCCCTTTTAGTGCAGCAGCTCATTAACATATTCCATCACACACCCAGGAGAGGTGGATGTGTGTGAATTGAAAAAGCACGCTCCCAGTTTGGACACACGTTTTTACGTGCATGATATCACATCGGCCTAACAGTGGGATTTAAAAGAAGTTTGGACAAGTTCCTGGAGGAAAACTTAATTCAATCCCCTTATCCAGGATCACTATTAAAACCAGAGGAACAGGGGAAGATTTTGGATGTTTTTCATGTATTGTAACCTGCTCCCAGGGTCAAATTAATGTGTTGATAACTGTTGGCAGCAAGAAAGGCGTCAAAAGCTTATCTCAGAGTTAACAGGTAATTGGTGGTCCTCATCAAGCTGAACATGTTTTACTGAGATTAAAGACATTGATATCAAAAAATGATAAAGAATTAAAAAAAAAAAAGACATTGATATTACAATGGATTCTACAAGTAAAGAACTGGGCAGAAGGCAGGTGATGTTAGACTATATGGAACATATGTATTTGTCTAATATAACCTGCTTTCTGCCCAGTTATTTACTTGCAGAAGCCATTAACAGCATGTTCACATCACTTGAATCTAGGCACACCAAACTATTAGAACAAGCATAAGCCATTAAATCAAAAGCAATCTTTAAGAAAATAGTAGTTTGAAAAAAAATTTAAAAAACTGATTAAAAAAAACTATGGTCTACTCAATGCACTTACACAGGAAACTACCCCAAAAAGGGCCAGTGAAGTGCTACATCCAATGCAAAATTTTTCTAATTACTGAAAACAAAAACTTGACAGATAGTAGAAAAAACCAAGCAGGACTATAAAATTTAAGCAAAAGAGGCAAAGGCACAAAATTACGTTCCTATCTGCAAAGCAGCAATTATTTGAAGGTAGCTGATCTAGGGAAACTAGTGCATTAGGCACTATCTGGCGATAAAGTGCTGCAGCACATAATCTATCAGTGTATCTCCTATCAATTAATCACAGTCACTATGTTAAAAAATATATGAGTGTAAAAAAGCATTACTGTAGTTCATTACTTCTAGCTTTTCATTGATACCTCAACTCTATGTACATAAAAATCAGACACTCATACAGCACCATGTATATAAAATAATTGTTGCCTGGTTTCAATCTAAGAAATGATCTCTCTCAGGGCCTTCCATTCAGCAGCTGCTGGAGACAGTGATTTGCAAACAAAATGTCATCAGGCTCATGTTATTTATCAAGCAATATGTTAGTTACCAATCAAAAAGTGTTCAACACAAATATATAACAAGATAGAGACAGCTAATGTACCTGAATGAAATCTGCTTTGAAGTACCTGAAAGGCAGAATACAAATAAAATCAAACAAACAAACAGATGATAAATTTACTTTGGAATTATTTGTGTGTGTGTGTGTTTATGGCTTTCTGTTCCTATGTGATCTGTTAATTCGTTAAAATCACTTGTATCTATTTGGTTACTGTGTACAGAAGATAGAATACAGAATTCTACAAGGATAAGTGTTAGGATTTGAAAGTATGTGGACCCTTTGATCGAGGCGAGAGGTGGAACCGCCCGGGGGAAGGAGCCCCACTGAGCCTCACCATCGGGAGGCAGAGTCTCGGCTGCAGAATGGGATACAGCAGCGAGTAGTATGAGAGAGAGTGACCCCTGGAGGCGGGCCACGGAGCGGCAGCGCAGCTGCTGATGTCAGACTCCGCTCTGGAACTGGAGTAGGCAATTAGGAATGGCACTACCCGAGGACCGGGGGTGCAGGTAGATGTACAGTCACTAAGATACACTGGGTCCATAGAAATGGTAAAATGAGAGGGTCCCTTGGTGGAAGGTCACGGTAGTGGTCCGCAGAGCAGGGTACACTGGCGAGGGTTCCTCGTCAGATGTCAAGGCAATGGTCCGCAGAGCGGGGTACACCAGAAAGGGATCCCACGTAGAGAAAAACACAGGAACTGCAGCGTAGTACTCACAGCAACTGAAGGCAGTAGCAGGTCCGGAGAAGCCTCGGGGAGCGAGGAAGACAGGAATCCGTGTAAAGGCCCTCCGAGGAGCGGATAGCCAAGAGATGAGATAGGGCCCCGGAGGAGTGGGTACCCAATAGTCTCCAACACGGAAGCAGGAACTGAAACAGCGTTGCACAGAGAGTAGAAGTTGTAGCAAGTGAACTCGTTGCCAAGTCGCTGTCTGTCTGGACTGGCGAGCTTAAGTATCCAGGTTGAGTGACATCATCTGGTGGGGATGCCCCCGAGGTTCCCACAACGTGATTAAAGCAGGTCGGGGAGGTGCACACGCACGCGCCTAGGGAACCCCGCAAGTAAGATGGCAGTCAGTGGCGTCCATGCCGCTCGAGGAGGCCCAAGAGCGGAGGGTGGAAGGCCGGTGGTAGCTGGCAGAGGCCGCGAGTTCTCCTAACGGAGCTAATGAGGCAAACAAAGAGGTGAGCAACAGTGGCCGTGGAGCATAACAATAAGTAATCAAATAATAGAAAGATGCTTATATAATGATGATTGTCACATCTAGAAATAAACACATCTTGAGCTCCTTGTTTTCACATTGCAAAACTTAGTAAAAAAAGTTACTTTACATTTCAGCAGATATGATAGCACAATTATATATCCTCAGTTTTACAATCATTTATAAGAGAATCACAAAGGAAAAAGACATTCGTTTTGCATTGAAAACAAATGTTTCTTATTTAGACTAGTACTGGTTACATGAATATTTCTTGTATCAAAGTGTTACAGACTGGATATTTGAAAGTCAGTAAGGAATACATTGAAAAAAAAGCTTGAAAATGTATTTATTATTCACAATGCACTGCTTTTCAACACATAAAAATGATGGGCGAGATTTCACATTAAGCTGTCAGGACACCTGTTCGCTCACCTTATCTCTATTTGGAAATGACTGAGACACACACTTTATAGGAAATTCTTTAGATGAAAAAACAATTCCTTTGGTTAGAATGCAGTGTCGTATCACATTTGAAACTTTAAAATAAACAAGATTAAAAATATGATCTCACAATATCTAAAATGTATAAAGGCATTCTCTGCATCCCCTTCCTTTGTCCACTGCAATAACCCCTATCCTCCTTCCTTCTCGCTTCACTTCTTCAGCTGTCTGGACCTGTGAACTCCTCCAGCTCCCCTGAACCAACCCCTTCTACTCAAAGTATCATTTTCAATTCCTCTTTAGATTTAATTTTCACATCTCAAATTTCATCAAAATCCATCCATCGGTTTCTCCACTGATACTAATCACAGACAGACAAGACCTGCCCATAAAGTGTTGTTTTGTTTTAGTAAAGAATATTTAAAAAGGGAACCTTTAAATGAATCATGTTAATTTGTTTCAAATCTATATTAACTTTGCAGATAAAGTGGACTGTTTGTAGATTGTACTACCAACATATTTCTGTTGGTCCAATAAAAACTATTACAACCTACAATAATTCTAGGTTTTCTCCATGACAAACTCTTCAGTTCACATAAACAGTCACATCTGTACCATTCAGCAATTTAAAAAACTGTCAGCTCTACTCTCTCTTCTTACCGCCTACCTTCAAAAACTACAGAGGTCAGCTTTCACCCATCTTTGACAATCCTATTCATGCACACAGGCTTCCAATTAGTCTCTAGTTGGCTGCCAAGCAACCACAACAGAAGTACTTAAAGTATCATCTATTTTTTCATAGTACATTGTTTATTTGTTGGGAAGAGTGCCATAACTGAAAACAGATGATTTTTCACGTCTCAATAAAATTAAAGCAACAGTCCACATTAAATGGCCAGATTTTTCAACTACCTAATTATCAAAAAATATGTATAGAACTTCTAAGTAGTGCTATTCAATGAATACAAGAGTTAAACCCAGAGAAAAAAGAAAAGGAAAAGTGTGCATATTTTATTTACTTTCCTTGTTCAATCAGCAGTGTGCAACCAGAGAAACGCTGGACCACCAGGGACTTTCAATAAGTCTTGGGGGGGGGGGGGGGGGGGGGGGGGGGGGGGGGGGGGGGGGGCAAGTCATGGGGTGCGACCGAGCATCCACTAGGGCTTATATTTCAAGCCCACTCCAAAAAGCCTGGAAAAAAAATCAAGCTAGGGCTTATTTTCAGGGTAGGGTTTATTTTCGGGGAAACACAATATTAGGGAGAGGTGAAATTGTGTGGGTCAATGAACATCAACTGTGTGTCTGCTTAATTAAAAGCCAGAAAAGGTAAGAAATTTCTTCTAGGGTCTATGTGCATTTGTTTGCAACGTATTGGCAATCCGCAATGCATAGGGCCATATTCGTTGAATTCACTGCGTCGCGAAACGTATCGTGATTTCCCACGAATACAACGAATCTTCACCGAATTATTCGGCCATCTAAAGGAGCAAATTTAAACAAAACCCCCACCCTCCTGACCCCGCCAAGACTTGCCAAAACTCCCTGGTGGTCCAGTGGGGGTCCGGGAGCCATCTACAGCACTCACGCGTCGGCTGCCGGTATTCAAAATGGCGCCAATATCCTTTGAGCTTACTATGTCACAGGGGCTACCGGTGCCATTGGCCGGCCCCTGTCACATGGTAGGAGCACAAGATGGCGCTGGCCATCCATTGCTCCTACCATGATAGTCGGAGAAAGAAACTGTACCATGGTTGCCTCGGCCAGAGTGATGAGTATTAGTTGAGCGTTGTCTGCTATGCACTTTTGAATTGTCCTTGTTATGAGTGGTATGGGAGGAAAGGCGTACAGGAGGCCTGTCGTCCATGGGATGAGGAAGACATCTTGAGCGATCCTGAATTGGCTTGGTCTTATCGAGCAGAATTTGGGAACTTGAGCATTGATCTCCGTTGCAAAGAGATCTATCGAAGGCGTCCCCCACTGCATGAATATGTTTTGGGCTATTTCTGCATTGAGTGTCCATTCATGAGGATTGAAAGATTCGGCTTAGCTTGTCCGCTCTTGTATTTGCCACTCCTGCTAGGTAAAGTTGCTTGCAGATGTATGCAATTCCTGTGAGCGTGTTCAAAGATTATCAGGGTCTCCTTGCAGAGGGACCATGAACCGGACCCTCCTTGTTTGTTGATGTAAAAACATCGCCATTTGATTGCTCGTGTAGATCATGACCCTGCGTCCTTTCAGGTGGTCTTGGAACACTTGTAATGCATTCCGAATCGCTCTGAGTTCCAATAAATTTATTTGTAGGTTTTGTTCCGAGATTTACGAAACACAAGGGTTATGGACAATCTCAAGATGTACTCCCCATCCCTTGCGAGACGCATCTGTGGTTAAGACTGCGTTTTGAGGAGGGGAACTGAACAATGCTCCCTTGGATAGGGTGGAATTTAGGAGCCACCACGTTATATCTTTTTTCATTTCGGCGGTCAATGATAACTTCTGTGTCAATGGTTGTGAGTGTTTCCATTGGCGTTTTAGTCCCCATTGCAGGCGTCTCATGTGTAGCCTGGTGTTTGGGACCGTGAAAACAGCCACCGCCATGTGGCCTAGGACTACTAAAACCTGTCTTGCTGAAGGTCTCCGAGTATGGTTCAAGATATGTAGAAGGTGACGGAATTGTGATATTCTGTCGTTTGGTAGGCATGCCCTGTTGCAAGCAATGTCCAGGCATGCTCATATGAACTGTAACTGTTGTGTTGGTTGTAGGTGTGATTTCTGAAAATTGATCACAAATCCTAACTCCTGTAAGCATTGTATCACCCGATGGAAGTGATCTAGTAAGATATTTGAAGTCAGGGCAGGAGCAGGGTCTTGTACAAGTTGTTACGGTCCCGGGCAGTGCCCCGGTCCCTCCACCTATCTTGGGGGTGGCCCTGGCCGTTTCGGGGGTTCCATGGGCCCCAATTTGGAGTTAGGGCAATTATTAGCCTATCGTCCAGATATGGAAAGATGGTTATACCCCGTTGTCTGAGATGAGCCACCACCACTACCATGCATTTGGTGAAAACCCTGAGTACAGCCGATAGTCCAAAGGGGAGAACTTTGTACGGGTAGTGTTGATGTCTGTAGCGAAAGAATAGGTAACGCCACGAGGATGGATGGATTGGGATGTGTGTGTAAGCATCCTTCAGGTCGATGGAACACATCCAATCGTTGGTTTGAATCAGAGGAAGGATTGATTTCAACGATACCATTTTGAATTTCTCTTTGGCGAGAAATTTGTTCAATTCCCTTAGGTCTAGGATGGGACGAAGGCCACCCGACTTCTTGGGTATGAGGAAGTATGGGGGGCATTATTGTACGATCATCTAATTCTTGTGACTCACATGCTTTAGGTTGCATTGGAGTGTTGTGAGGTAAAGTACTGGATATTTTCTGGTCTCTCTGTTTTTTGTCGCATATTATGTCCATCGAATCCTCTGAAGCTATAGAAGCATTAGAGGAAGCAACTTGTATTACCTCTCTGTGGGAAAAGGTATTTGAAGTTGGTACATGAGATGGGCTTACTTCCCATGTTGCACTCCTCTTTGCCGACTTCTTGTGGTGGGAATGTCATGAGTGCTTATGATAATAATGTGACGACGAGTCTGTAGGACTTCTACGTGAAGACTGATCGCTTTCTACGATTTATTGTAAACTCTGTCGAAGTAGCTCTCGAAGAAAGGGAAGTACCCGAATGAGGTGAAGTTATTGATGGAGAGGAGGAAGAAGACATTTGTGAGGGTCCACGTCGTTTCAACTCATGATGTATTACATGAGATGGGTGCTCATGTGTCTTGTGCGCCGATTTAGACTTGTGCGCGGATCTAGACTTGCACGCATATCTTTTTGTTTCCGTGCGCGCAAAAGTTGTCCGCGCCGATGTCTCCGGCGCTGTGCGCGCAGAAATGTTTGGCTCCGGACATGGAGGTAGCGTCTGCGCCGTGTGCGTGACTTCGGCGCAGTGCGCGCAGGGTCCTTCGGCGTCGTGCGCACAAGTGTCTTCAGCACCATGCGCGTAAGAAGTGTTGTGCGCCGATACTTGCTCAGGCGCAAAAGTGTTATACGCCGACGCTGTTTTATGCGCAGAAGGCGGCTTAGGCGCAGAAGTTTTAGGCGCCGAGATTTTTGGCGCCACTGTGTCCTGAGCCGGCGATTCTGGCTCTATGGATTTTTTAAAATCCGATGGCCTTTGCCAGCTTGCCATATCCTTACCTCCAAAATTGGAGGATTGAGGATCCCACGATAATGCCCTCTTTTTTGAGGGCCAGGTGACAAATGATCCTCTGTAGGCCCGTTGCTTCAGTGCTCTGGGTGACATCCTCGAACAAAATTCACAATCTTCCTGATTGTGATCTGGTCCTAGGCATCGGTAACATCGGTCATGGCCATCCGTGACTGACATTACCTTGCCGCAATTACAGGGTTTAAACCCCGATTTTGACTTTTTTTTTTTTTTAAACACTGAGGAGAACAGCAGCTCTGCGTGCGATCCTGCACGCGGAAAGAACAGACTGAGGAGATTCCGTTACTTTCCTGCGCAGGAACACACGCGCAGCCGCAGAGAGCAAAGCTCTGATCTCTGCTTTGACAAGCTCCGCCTCCCGGACCTGATTGACAGATCCCATGACAGCATGGCTAATTCACCCCTGCTATCCTCGGGAAAACAATTTTACTTGACAAAATTAACGTCTGCCCTGAGCAGGCGTTAATTTTGAAGGATTCCAAAAAGTGTACAGAAAAGCAGAAAATACTGCTTTTCTGTACTTCATCTGACTTAATATCATGGCGATATTAAGTCAGAGGAACTAAAAAATTTGAAATGCCCCCCCCCCCCCAAAAAAAAGAAAAAAAGAAAAAAGAAAAAGAAAAAAAAGGGTGCCAGCAGTCAGGTTAGGAAAAGAGACGCTCAATTAATAAGGAGGGGCATGCAATTTCCCCTAGCGCCTCCATTTTACCATGGCACCTGATTTAAATATTAAATTGGGCACCCAGGAGAGGTGGATTGGCTCACATTAAGGGAGCGGGCGCTCAATCATGAGCACCCGTTTAACGTGCGCCAATACTGCATCAGCCTGATAGTTGGATGGCTGACAGATGAGAGGATCACTTGGTAACTTGCCTGCCTGGGGCAAAGGTGGCAGACCACATGTGTCACCTTGATAAGATTTTAGACAGTGCTGGCAACAAGCCAGCTCTCATGATCCATGTGGACACCTACGATGTAGGAAGCTGTGAGAAGGAAGTTCTGGAAGCCAAATTTAGGCTTTTAGGTAGAAAGTTGAAATCCAGAACCTTGAAGATAGCTTTCTCTGAAATGCTCCCTGTTTCATGCACAAAACCCCAGAGGCAGGCAGAACTCTGGAATTTCAATATGTGGATGAGAGTATAGTGCAGGAAAGATGGCCTTAGTTTTATTTGGAATTGGGCAAAAGTTTGAGAAAGGGGAAGCCTATTCCAACTGAGGGAGACAAAGAAATTAATCAAGTTGGCAAAAAGTCAAGCGGAAGAGAGGATTGCCAAGGAGATAAAAAATGGTGACAAAACATTTTTCAGATACATCAGCGAAAAGAGAAAGATCCAAAGTGGTATAGTGAAATTGAAAGGTGGTAATGATCAATGTGTGGAGGGAGACGAAGAAATGGCAGAAATATTAAACGAATACTTCAGCTCTGTGTTCACTAAAGAAGACCCTGGAGAAGGACCATCTCTACACAACAAAAAACTGGTGGGAAGTAGAATAGATGAAAATCCTTTTACAGTAGAAAATGTGTGGGAAGAGCTAAAGAACCTGAAAGTGGACAAAGCCATGGGGCCTGATGGGATTCATCCAAGGATATTGAGGGAGCTCAGAGATGTTCTGGCGGCTCCACTGTGTGACCTGTTCAATAGATCCCTAGAAACGGGAGTGGTGCCGAGTGATTGGAGAAGAGTGGTGGTGGTCCCGCTTCACAAGAGTGGGAACAGGGAGGAGGCTGGCAACTACAGACCAGTCAGCCTCACTTCGGTGGTGGGAAAAGTAATGGAGTCACTGCTGAAAGAGAGAATAGTGAACTATCTACAGTCCGGAGAATTGATGGACCAGAGGCAACATGGATTCACCAGGGGAAGATCCTGTCAGACAAATCTGATTGACTTTTTTGACTGGGTAACCAAGGAATTGGATCAAGGAAGAGCGCTCGATATCATATACTTGGATTTCAGCAAAGCTTTTGACACGGTTCCGCACAGGAGACTGGTGAATAAAACGAGAAGCTTGGGAGTGAGTGCCGAGGTGGTGACCTGGATTGCAAATTGGTTGACGGACAGAAAACAATGTGTGATGGTAAATGGAGCCTTCTCTGAAGAGAGAGCGGTTTTAAGTGGTGTGCCGCAAGGATCGGTGTTGGGACCGGTCCTGTTCAATATCTTTGTGAGCGACATTGCGGACGGGATAGAAGGCAAGGTTTGTCTTTTCGCGGATGACACTAAGATCTGCAACAGAGTGGACACGCCGGAAGGAGTGGAGAGAATGAGACGGGATCTAAGGAAACTGGAGGAGTGGTCGAAGATATGGCAGCTGAGATTCAATGCCAAGAAGTGCAAAGTCATGCATATGGGGAGTGGAAACCCGAATGAACTGTATTCGATGGGGGGGGAAAGGCTGATGTGCACGGAGCAGGAGAGGGACCTTGGGGTGATAGTGTCAAATGATATGAAGTCTGTGAAACAATGCGACAAGGCTATAGCAAAAGCCAGAAGAATGCTGGGCTGCATAGAGAGAGGAATATAGAGTAAGAAAAGGGAAGTGATTATTCCCTTGTACAGGTCCTTGGTGAGGCCTCACCTGGAGTACTGTGTTCAGTTCTGGAGACCGTATCTACAAAAAGACAAAGACAAGATGGAAGCGGTACAGAGAAGGGCGACCAGGAAGGTGGAGGATCTTCATCGGATGACGTACGAGGAGAGATTGAAGAATCTAAATATGTACACCCTGGAGGAAAGGAGGAGCAGAGGCGATATGATACAGACTTTCAGATACTTGAAAGGTTTTAATGATCCAAAGACAACGACAAACCTTTTCCGTAGGAAAAAAATCAGCAGAACCAGGGGTCACGATTTGAAGCTCCAGGGAGGAAGATTCAGAACCAATGTTAGGAAGTATTTCTTCACGGAGAGGATGGTGGATGCCTGGAATGCCCTTCCGGAGGATGTGGTGAAGACCAGAACTGTGAAGGACTTCAAAGGGGCGTGGGATAAACACTGTGGATCCATAAAGTCAAGAGGCCGCCAATGAAGAGTGGGTGACTCGCCAGAATGATGGCTAATGCCTGGAGACAATACCCTTATTCAATAAACGTACACATGCTTACTGTGACTCCAACATCATTCTAGCTTCAACAGCAAGAGGAAATGTGGAATAAAGGATCTGCACTCACAAAGGGGGGAGTAGCTGGCTTGTTACGGTGGTTACTACCCCAAACCAAATAAGCCTGTTACTTCAATTTCTATGCAAATACAGCATAGTTCTCTGCTTCAACGGCAAGGGAGAAGAAAAAACTGATACTACACACATCCAGCAGAGCTCTCTGCTTCAACGGCAGGGGAGAAGAAAAAAGGGTTCGCACTCACAAAGCGGGGAGTAGCTGGCTTGTTACGGCGGTTACTACCCCAAACCAAATGTGCCTGATACTTCACTTTTGATGCATATCCAGCATGGCTCTCTGCTTCAACGGCAGGGGAGAAGAATAAACTGATACTTCAAGCATATCCAGCATAGCTCCCTGCTTCAACGGCAGGGGAGAAGAAAAACAACCAATAAGGGCTGTATAACATAGTCTGGGTAAAACAAATAAGCATGGGTGTAGCTTGCTTATTGCGGTGGTTACTACCCCTACTACCCCTAACTTATCAGCTAGATATTCACTTGGATGCAGCTCCATCACTGCTTTCTACATTAATGGTGGGGGTGGAAGGGAAATAGAACCAAGAGCTAAGAGAAACAGATAAGTATGAGAGAAAAAAGTGTGTGAAGCTTGCTGGGCAGACTGGATGGGCCATTTGGTCTTCTTCTGCCGTCATTTCTATGTTTCTATGTTTCAATGGGCTCCACCTTAACCAGGGTGAAACCAGGCTGCTGGAGATAGAGCAGCTTTAAAACTAGAATATTGAGGAAACAGTCATTCAGCTGCACATGGTTCGGAAGCAAGTACTAAAACAGTAGATGAGTAGGGGCATCCTGATAGAGTGGTCCCAATAAAACCAACTGTAGCCCATGTGCCTATAAGTAAAGAACCACCCGAGTTAAAAGATCACAAAATACTCCTGTCAAGTGTTAAGTAGTGTTATATTTGGCCGGCTGTAGCCTTCCCGCAGCCTGCCACACTCACCTCCAACGTCACGGGCATCTCTTCACGGCTTGGACGCCACCAGCTTATTGTCACTGCCATGCCACATCCTACAACTCTTCCTTAGGCATGCGCGTGCTCAAAGTCCAACCTATTAAAGGCCCTGCAGCGGGAAAAGGGGGTGCAGCACCTACTAGTGATGTCATCAAGACTCCCTATTTAAAACTTCACCAGACTATCAGCAGATGCCTCAACAATAGGTCCCCTGCCTCGACAGGAGTATGTGTTGCCTCAGCGTGTTCCAGCCTTGCCTTGTCCTACCTCGTCCAGCTTGACATTCCAGCTTTGCCTCATCCAGCCTTGCCCTATTCTTGCCCTGTCTGTTGCCTCGCAGTCTGTCTGCCTTGTCCTGAGAGTCTTTCCTGTCTTGTCTGTCTTAGCCTGATTCTCCAGTTCTGATCTCTGCTTCGGACTTTGAATACTCCCCTGCTTGCCGCTTGGACCTGACCTTGCCTCGTATCCTGACTACACCCTGTCTGCTGCCTGCCCTGACTCTTGACCCATTCCTGGACTCTCACTTGGTTCACCCTCTGAACCCACCTAAGTTCTACTGGTCCCTGGAACCCAAAGACTCAACCTGCAGGAAACAGGGCTGGTTTAGATGAAGCTCCTGCTTGTCCCAGACCAGGGCATGTTAGCCAGCTGTAAGCAGGGGCGTGGTAGGTATGCCTACTATGTTGCATCCACCATGCCAAGGGCTCACAATTATTGCAAGAAGATTGTTAATACAAACAAAAAGCATACTTTGAAATGTCTTTATGCTAATGCCAGAAGATTAAAAAGGAAGAGAGGAGAGTTAGAATGTACACCACTGTCGGTCAATGGGATTCAAACCAATGATCCTGGGATTTCTAGGCCATGAAGATGCCACAGAGCTGTGGAAGATACCCGCTTTCCTAACAGTTCTAGTTTATGTGTCCTGTGTCCTTGGAGAGACAGACAAACCCCCACAGCCATCCGATGGGACAAGCACTGGGTGTACCTCTCATTCACAGCAGTATATAAGACATGCTCAGAGGACACACAGGGCTAGTTCAACAGCCATCTTCACAGCTGCCCTGCAAAAGCATTACCAGTATGTTTCCTAATTTCCAAGTCTTGTTCTGATTAATTTATTCGTGTTCCAAGATTCCTGCACTTATATTTATGTACAGCACTTCTCCACAAAAGTTTCCTACTTCACAATTCAGTCTCTAATGTTGCTGTTCTGTGTATTTCTCCTGGTGATTCTCCAGATCCTGACCTTGCCACCATGTCTCCACTCTGCCTCTCCAAGTAAGTGCCTTTCCCTCCAGGGTCAGCCCTGATTGCCAAGCCCAGTCGCTGTGACAATCACTGAATGAAGAGGTAGGCATAATTGGTAACTCAGAGACCTATTGGAAGAAGGATAACCCATGGAACACTGCTATACCAGGGCACAAATCATAACACAATGATAGGATGGATCAACATGATGAGGGGAGGGGGGGTGCCGCTTTATGTTAGGAATGACAGAATCCAGCAAGATAAAAATCCTGAGAAGACTAAATGCACAGTAAAATCTTTATGGGAGGAAATTCCATGTGTGACTGGAAAGAATGTAGGGGTGGAGGGTACTAGCCAACTGGCCAAAATGAACAGATGAACAATGAAATGCTAACAGAGATTAGGGAAGATAATAAATTTGGCAGCATAGTAATAATGGGAGATTTCCATAACCCCCAATATTGACTGGGAAATGTAACATCAGGAAATGCTAGGGAGGTAAAGTTTCTAGATTGCTACAGTTGGTCTGGGAACTGACAAAACGGGGAGCTATTTTAGACCTAATTCTTAGTGGAATACAAGATTTGGGGAGAGTGGTGGGGCCACTTGGGAACAGCAAGCATAATGCGATCAAATTTGACTTAATGACTGAGTAAATCTATAATTCTAGCATTACATTTTTAAAAAGGGAGACTTTGATAAAATGAGAAAAATAGGAAAAAAACTGCAAGGTGCACATGCAAAGGTTAAGAGTTTAAATCAGGCATGGTCATTGTTTAAAAACTATAACCGCATCATCAAGCCTGACAGCGTGTTCTCTGTAGTTTCAAACGAGAGCCGCCCGGACCTCTAATCATCTGCGGCAGTCATTTTTTCTTTTTTTCTATTTTTCAATTTTTCTATTTCTATTTTTCTTATTTCTATTATATCATTGGTTCAATTGTCATTCTTTCAAAGAATTTTTCACATTTAAAAGAAGCTCAACATACGGCCAAAGTTTCGCAGCACCAGCTGCTTCATCAGGAGCTGTAGTGCAATAGCAATATTCTTTCAATAATATTCAATCTTTCTCTGTCAGATGAATTCCTATATCAAGAAAAAAGATTTAATAAACCAAGGTCTTATGTATATATATGTTTCTGTTACTTATCTGAAGTCGGCAAACTGAGATTCAAACAGCTGAGATTCAATGCCAAGAAGTGCAAAGTCATGCATATGGGGAGTGGAAATCCGAATGAACTGTATTCGATGGGGGGGGAAAGGCTGATGTGAACGCAGCAGGAGAGGGACCTTAGGGTGATAGTGTCTAATGATATGAAGTCTGCGAAACAATGCGACAAGGCGATAGCAAAAGCCAGAAGAATGCTGGGCTGCATAGAGAGAGGAATATCGAGTAAGAAAAGGGAAGTGATTATTCCCTTGTACAGGTCCTTGGTGAGGCCTCACCTGGAGTACTGTGTTCAGTTCTGGAGACCGTATCTACAAAAAGACAAAGACAAGATGGAGGCGGTACAGAGAAGGGCGACCAGGAAGGTGGAGGATCTTCATCGGATGACGTACGAGGAGAGATTGAAGAATCTAAATATGTACATCCTGGAGGAAAGGAGGAGCAGAGGTGATATGATACAGACTTTCAGATACTTGAAAGGTTTTAATGATCCAAAGGCAACGACAAACCTTTACCATAAGAAAAAAAATCAGCAGAACCAGGGGTCACGATTTGAAGCTCCAGGGAGGAAGATTCAGAACCAATGTCAGAAAGTATTTCTTCACGGAGAGGGTGGTGGATGCCTGGAATGCCCTTCCGGAGGAAGTGGTGAAGACCAGAACTGTGAAGGACTTCAAAGGGGCGTGGGATAAACACTGTGGATCCATAAAGTCAAGAGGCCGCCAATGAAGAGTAGGTGACTCGCCAGAATGATGGCTACTGCCTGGAGACAATACCCTTATTCAATAAACATACACATGGTTACTGTGATTCCAACATCACTCTAAGCTTCAACAGCAAGAGGAAATGTGGAAAAAAGAATTTGCACTCACAAAGACGGGAGCAGCTGGCTTGTTACGGCGGTTACTACCCCAAACCAAATAACCAAATTACTACCTCCACCTTCCTCTATTCCTGATACTTTTCAACTAGCTTGATCACTCCATTCTTATACTTCACTTTCAATGCATATCCAGCATAGTTCTCTGCTTCAACGGCAGGGGAGAAGAAAAACTGTTACTTCACACATCCAGCAGAGCTCTCTGCTTCAACGGCAGGGGAGAAGAAAAAAGGGTTCGCACTCACAAAAAGGGGAGTAGCTGGCTTGTTACGGCGGTTACTACCCCAAACCAAATGTACCTGATACTTCACTCTCGACGCATATCCAGCATGGCTCTCTGCTTCAACGGCATGGGAGAAAGACTGATACATCACGAATTTCCAGCATAGCTCTCTACTTCAAAGGCAGGGGAAAAGAAAAACTGATACTTCACGCATATCCAGCATAGCTCCCGGCTTCAACGGCAGGGGAGAAGATAAACAACCAATAAGGGCTGTATAACATAATCTGGGTAAAAACAAATAAGCATGGGTGTAGCTTGCTTATTGCGGCGGTTACTACCCCTACTACCTCTAACTAATCAAGCAAGATATTTCACTTGGATGCAGCTCCATCACCGCTCTCTACATTTATGGTGGGGGTGGAAGGGAAATAGAACCAAGAGCTAAGAGAAACAGATAAGTATGAGAGAAAAAATGAGTGAAGCTTGCTGGGCAGACTGGATGGGCCATTTGGTCTTCTTCTGCCGTCATTTCTATGTTTCTATAATCAAACCTCGGAGCTGGACAAACGCCGTCTCACAACATCTTTAAACAAAAGGAACAGAGACCGTCTTTGTATCAGACGTGGACTTATAACCAGGTTCCGTCCAATCCAGTCCTCACACGTCATTACCAAGTGTGACGTAAGCATCAAATTTTCCTTCACAGAAATACATTTAATTCTAATTCAGCATTCAACCCTCTAGGATAAAGGGTATCCAAAAAATGTATCTATCTTTGTTCGGCTCTCAATAGTTTTTTGTTCATATCGCCTCCACGCCAATGAGGCACAATCTGCTCCAGAACGCAAACCCGCAATTCTTCAAAAGTATGTCCTTTTTCAAGGCAGTGGGACACTATCGGTGCATTCAAACGCTGTGTAGCCAAACTTGAACGATGTTCAATGATTCTGGTACGCAGTTGTCGTGTGGTCTTGCCCACATATATCATCTTGCATGGGCATTGGATAATGTGTACAACACCCACAGATTTACATGTCGTATGTTGTCTCAATTGAACGTAAATTGATAGGTTATCAAACTGAATATAGGTGGTCACGAGCATATTCACGCATACAGAACACGTTCCACAAGCTGTATGTGAACCAACACACTGTTTAGGTACAGAAATCGTCGAGTCAGAATGTACAAGTTGATCTTTTAAATTTGAGCCTCTCGTATATGTAAATCTGGGTCTCGATTCAAATTCGCCATAGAACTGCAGCAGATGCCAATTTTGGTGAACAAGTTGTTTGAATATAGATGCCATAGGGGAGAAAGGCACTACACAAGTAATCAGATCTTCTATTGTTTTTTCTTTCGGTAGAAACAACCAATCTCTGTTGGTATGTTTGGCTCGGAGAAAAGCTCGCCTCACACATCGTCTAGGGTAGCCTCTCTTTAGAAAACGATCACTTAAGATCTTAGCTTGATTTATAAAATCATGGATAAATTTTTTGGATACCCTTTATCCTAGAGCAGCGGTTCTCAACCGGTGTGTCGCGACACACTAGTGTGTCGCCAAGCACCGGCAGGGGTGTCGCGTGTTCCCGGACTCTCCCGCTGCTCTTTCTTCCCTGCTGCCGTTGCCGCCGGGCTATCAGCACGTTCAAGCCCAGCGGAACGGCAGCGGTGCAAAAAAAAAAAAAAAAAAAGCTGTGGCATCCGTGGCTGCCCTTTTCTTCTTCCCACGCCTGCCCCCCCCCCCCCCCGTGACCCGGAACAGGAAGTGATACGCGGTGCGCGGGAAGAAGAAAAAGCCGTGCCGCGTGATAAAGTAGCAGCGGCCGCTGCAGCATCGGCCCCTGAGCAATTGAAGCAGCCGGTAATCGGGAAAGGAGACAGCAGCAGGAGCCTCCCGCGGCCGATGGGATTCTTCTTTCTTGGCCTTCGGGGGCTGGAGGAGGCTGCGGCAGCTACAATTTGTGCTCGGGGAGGGGCGGGGAAGAGGAAGTGAGTGAGAGAGAGAAGCAGCCACCCTGCGTGTGATTGAGAGCATGTGTGTGAGAGAGAAACTGGTCAGAGAGCTGATGTGTGTGTGTATATGTGAGAGACAATGAAAGTGACTGCTCAAGGAGATGACTGATGTGTATGTGAAAGTTTGAGACATTAGTCAGGGAGGTGACTGATGTGTGTGTGTGAGAGAGAGAAAAAGCACCGAAGTGAGAAATCTGGGTATGTGAGAAAGCATGGGCGTAAGAAGCCTGGTTGGGGGGGGGGGGGGGGGGGGGGGGGTGTTAAAGAAAGCATGGGAGTGAGAAGCCTGTGTGTGTGTGTGCATGCATGAGAGAGAGACTGGTGTGTGTGAATATGAGAGAAAGAATGTGATTCAGGGAATGAGAAGCCTGTGCAGTGGAGAGCGAGCATGGAAATGAGAGAGAGAGAGAGACTGGTGTGTGTGTGTGTGTGTAACAGAGAGAAAGTGATTATGGGAATGAGAAGCCTGTGCATGTGAAGAGTGAGCATGGGCGTAAGAAACCTGGGTGTGTGTGAGACACAGCATGGGAGTGAGAAGCCTGTATATCTGAAAGAACATGGGAGTGGGAAGCCTGTGTGTGTATGCATGAGAGAGATCAGGTGACTGGTGTGTGTGTGTGTGTGAGTGTGTGTGTGTGAGAGAAAGAAAGTGATTATGGGAATGAGAAGCCTGTGCATGTGGAGAGAACAAGCATGGGAGTGAGAGACTGGTGAGTGTGTGTGAGACAAAGTGATTATGAGAGTGAGAAGCCCGTATATGTAAGTAGAACACGGGAGTGGGAAGCCTGTGTGTGTGTATGGCATGAGAGAAACTGTTCAGGAAGGTGACTGGTGAGTGTTTCAAAGACTATTTGGGAGATGATTGGTGTGTGAGAGACAGAAACTGGTCATGGGGGCATGACTGGTATGGTGTGTGTGAGAGAGACATGGGCACTAAGGAAGAGGTCCATGAGTATAGAGCTTAGCCTCTACTGCTGCTTCTGCTGTGTGCTACGGCCTGCATGGAAGAGGAGTAGGAGAGCTGCTAGAGGGGGTAAGTAAAGGTGGCTTTTTAAGTTTATTTTTCTTGATTGACTGCCATTTTAATTATTTAATATTATGTGATGTGTCTGCTTTTTTTTTGAAATATTTTATTAGTGTTTGGAGAATTTTTAATAGTTTTTATGAGTTTTTAATTGTTGGATGTTATTCTGTTCATAGCTGTTTAGAAACATTTATTCTGCTTATTAGTATAGTTTTACAATTATTTCTGTTTGGGGATCTATAGCTGCTTGTTAGTTCTGTTTTCCTAATAAGAGGTGTATTGGCGTTTAGGGTCTGATGTAATATTTGTAGTGTTGCCTTTTCATAGATAGGGTTGCTCCTGTTTGAGTGTATTCCATAATACAGGTGTAACTGTGTGCGGATTAGTTTATGTGCATTACTACAGATCCTGGGAGTATGTTAGGTCGGTTCTTTGTCTGTTACCGAGATGAGATATTTTACTAGCATGTAAGAGTTTTATCAGTCTTATTTGTTGTGTTTTCTCAAGAGGACATGCATTGGTGGTAAACTGCTGTCTTTTCATAAGTAGGGCTATTGAGCCTGGAAGTAGAAGGAGTTTGAGTTGCTGTTACTGAGATGACACCAGAACATCTTTTTTGTAGGGTGAGTTGTATGGGGAATGTCATAATTTTGCTTTACATCCATTATTGTGGGTCAGGGGGGTTCCCGTGGATGCAAACTGTACTTTTACATCTAGCCCCGTGACGATCATGGGTCAGTGTGTCATGCATGTGAGAACCATCTGTCAGGTGTGTCCCGACAGAAAAAAGGTTGAGAACCACTGTCCTAGAGGGTTGAATGCTGAATTAGAATTAAATGTATTTCTGTGAAGGAAAACTTGATGCTTACGTCACACTTGGTAATGACGTGTGAGGTCTGGATTGAACGGAACCTGGTTATAAGTCCACGTCTGATACAAAGACGGTCTCTGTTCCTTTTGTTTAAAGATGTTGTGAGACGGCGTTCATCCAGCTCCGAGGTTTGATTGTTTGCCGACTTCAGATAAGTAACAAACATATATATACATAAGACCTTGGTTTATTAAATTTTTTTTCTTGATATAGGAATTCATCTGACAGAGAAAGATTGAATATTATTGAAAGAATATTGCTATTGCACTACAGCTCCTGATGAAGCAGCTGGTGCTGCGAAACTTCGGCCGTATGTTGAGCTTCTTTTAAATGTGAAAAATTCTTTGAAAGAATGACTATTTATTTTATTTATTTATTTATTTATAACCTTTCTATACCGAAGTTCAAATAACAGAGTTAATTATCACTCTGGTTTACATTGCAACCATAAAAACAGTGACAAAGTTGTCTTACATAGAACAATTGAACCAATGATATAATAGAAATAAGAAAAATAGAAATAGAAAAATTGAAAAATAGAAAAAAAGAAAAAATGACTGCCGCAGATGATTAGAGGTCCGGGCGGCTCTCGTTTGAGACTACAGAGAACACGCTGTCAGGCTTGATGATGCGGTTATAGACTTCACAAATAATGGTCAAAAAAGTTTTTTGGGAGTGGCATTCAATATAAAAAAAATTTTCACATACCATTTCCTTTTTGGTTACTATTTTGTGTTTGAGGAAATTATTCCAATTCTTTTTTTGGCATTGTTTAAAACCACCATCTTAGAAGCCCAGTCCACCATGGAGTGATACAAAGGCATTATGATATTTTCTATTTTATTTGCCATTCCCTTCCTAATAATTCCTAACATTCTGTTTGCTTTTTTGAGTGCCAGAGTACCATGTGCCAACGATTTCAATGTATTATCCACTATGATGCCTAGATCTTTCCTGGGTGGTAACTCCTAATATGGAATCTAACATCGTGTAAATATAGCATTGGGTTATTTTTCCCTATATGCAACACCTTGTACTTGTCCATATTAAATTTCATCTGCCATTTGGACGCCCAATCTTCCAGTCTCGCAAGGTCCTCTTGTAATCTATCACAATCCGCTTGTGATTTAACTACTCTGAATAATTTTGTATCATCTGCAAATCTGATAACCTCACTCGTCGTATTCCTTTCCAGATCAGTTAGAAATATATTGAAAAGCACTGGTCCAAGTACAGATCCTTGAGGCACTTTACTGTTTACCCTTTTCCACTGAGAAAATTGACCATTTAATTCTACTCTGTTTCCTGTCTTTTAACCAGTTTGTAATCCACAGAAGGACATTGCCTCCTATCCCATGACATTTTAGTTTTCTTAGAAGCCTCTCATGAGGGACTTTGTCAAACACCTTCTGAAAATCTAAAAACACTACATTTACCGTTTCACCTTTATCCACATGTTTATTAACCCCTTCAAAAAAAGAAGCAGATTTGTGAGTCAAGCCTTCCCTTGGGTAAATCCATGTTGTGTTCTATTAAACCATGTCTTTCTATACGCTCTGTGATTTTGATCTTTAGAATAGATTTCACTATTTTTCCCAGCACTGAAGTCAGGTTCACTGGTCTATAGTTTCCTGGATCGCCCCTGGAGCCCTTTTTAAATATTGGAGTTACATTGACTACCCTTCAGTCTTCAGGAACAATGGATGATTTTAATAATTGGTTACAAATTTTAACTAATAGATCTGAAATTTTATTTTTTAGTTCCTTCAGAACCCTGGGATGCAAACCATCTGGTCTAGGTGATTTTCTATTCTTTAGTTTGTCAATCTGGCCTACTATATCTTCCAGGTTCAGAGTGATTTGGTTCAGTTCATCTGACTCATCACCCTTGAAAACCATCTCCGGCACTTGTATCTCCCCAACATCCTCAATAGTAAACACCGAAGCAAATGGGGCCTGGGAAAGAAAATTGGCAGACCAATTGACTGGTTAAAATGGAAATTAGTCACCACCTTAGGAAGGAACTTAGGTGCGTTCACAAAACCACCCTGTCATGATAGAACTTAGTATAAGGTGGATAAGTCACTAAGGCCTGGAGTTCACTGACTCTGCGCACTGAAGTGATTGCCACCTAAAATATGACTTTCCAGGTCATGTACTTCAGGTCACAGGTGTGCAGCGGCTCAAAAGGAGCTTTCATTAGCTGAGCCAACAAGACATTGAGGTCCAAGACACAGCGGGAGGCCTTAGTGTAAACTTCAGTTGAAGCCGGCCCTGCATGAAACGTACAACTATAGGCTGTACAGATATGGATGTGCCATCTATACTGTGGTGGTATGCGCCAATCGCACCAAGATGAACACTGGTTCCCATCTGATGATGTCACCCATGTGTGAGGACTACCATCCTGCTTGTCCTTCGAGAACACAAGGGGGCAGATCGTTGGGCTGCAAGGATAAGAAAAAGCTATTAGGCTATATATCTGAACCCCAACCAAATAACTCACTGCTCAATCCAGTAAGGAGTTACCCCCCACCCTACCCCGAGGCAGATCTCTCACTCTAATTGGAACAGTGGAAGCAGAGCGAACCCCCAAGGGAAGAAATCCAGAAACACTCCACCAAGAGACAGAAAGCAGGGATGCTGCAAGTGCAAACTCCTGCAGAACAGGATTTCTTCACTAGCATGGAAACCGAAGGGTACCAAGGCTGGGTCGGTTAGATCTCGGAACAGACTGCCCACCAACCTCAGTCATGATTACATATACTTCCCCCAAGGAAGCACAAGTTCCAGAAAATGGAATAACCATTGCATGAGCCAGGACTCTCTTATCCACAAACAGTTATCCCTAAAATGGGGAAGTACAGCTTGCAAGCCACCGCTACAAAAGAGTAGCATTACGGTTGCGGCGTCCCTCGTCCCCCAACTCCCTCAACCATGGATATGGCGAGGTTGAAAGGCATACTTGCCAATTAAATGGACCAGAACCCTCCTCAGTGAGGCAAGAGTGGTCAGCCACAAAAAAGGCACCTTGAGCTCAGCAGCTTTCAAAGGTGATTCCCGGATGGGAGAACCCCTAATCTTTACCAGGGAGTTACCCTGAAGAGGAGACCCAGAATACGACGGGAGAATGGTTTGGTCCTCAGTCTCTTCACTGTCTGAACCTCCATCGATGCCGATCGAAAGGTGAAACATGGAACTCCTGCATGGGTAGAGCTCAGGCCTATATGGGTCACCCACAGACTACATTCTGCCAGTCCTGCCAGCACCTGACAAAGATACAAAAATAGAAAAAGCAAGGAGAAGACACAGAAACTCAACTGCAGGTGCAGTTTTACTGGGTATTTTTCTTATAAGAGATAGAATTAGACTCTGCCAGGCTGCACAGCAACTAAGACCCACCATGCACCTGGCAGACAGAGGAAAAAGAAAAAGGGAAAATAAAACTACCATAAGATAAAGGAAATGAAAACCTAGCTGCAGCTCTAGGAAACAGTTTTTTCCGTAGATAGCAGGATGGATTAGTCTTGCTGTCTTGAGGTGACCATCCAATGGTGCACAATCCGTAATCTTCTCAGAGCTGTGCTGCTCTGCTCATGCAGCAGCAGTTCCCACGTGATCATCCCGCTCTGGTCTCCTCAGTTGATATCAAAGATAGTAGACTAGGTAGAGACAGCCAAGTACACATGGCTAATCCATCCTATCTACAGAAAACACTGTTTATGGTAAGCAAACTTGCTTTTTTCTGTCGATAAGCAGGCTGTATTAGCCGTGCTGTCTTGGGGAGTCCCAAGCTAAGGGCTGCCGTATCCCTTGTAAGGTAGCGTGTTCTTGCTTCTTTTTTTTTTTGCAACCCATCTACCTCAGTGATAGCCTCTAGTGGTCCCCTACTAAACTCAATACCACTTTGCCCTCTGTACTGTCAAATTTTCCAGGCAATAGTGAGCCATAAAGTTGTGAACTGATGACCAAGTTGCGACTCTGCAAATATCAGCAATGGGTACATTCTTTACATGTGCTAAAGAAGATGCTGTGGATCGTACTTGATGAGCTTTGATAGTCTCACAGAGCGGTAGGGAGGTTTTGCTATAGCAAATGCAACTTGCTATCCAATTTGATGAGTTCTCTTGGTTACTGCAACTCCTGGTTTATTAAGGTTGTAGGAGATAAGCAATTTCTGATCTCGTCTGTAGCTTTGCATTCTCTCTTTATAGAAGCAAGTTTGCTTACCGTAAACGGTGTTTCCATAGATAGCAGGATGAATTAGCCATGCTGTCATGGGATCTGTCAATCAGGTCTGGGAGGCGGAGCTTTACAAAGCAGAGATTTAGATTTTAGCTCTATGCGGCTACGCGTGTGTTCCCGCACAGGAAAATAACAGATTCTCCTCAGTCTGTGATTAAGCTGTAGTTCGGAAAGACTGTGACTGCCAGGGAGGAGGGTGGGTCAGCATGGCTAATTCATCCTGCTATCTACGGAAACACTGTTTACGGTAAGCAAACTTGCTTTTTCCCGTCGATAGCAGGGCTGAATTAGCCATGCTGTCATGGAAGTCCCAAGCTCCCGATCACGTTGTTTATGGTATATATGTTTGTACGTGATCATGAACAGTGTGGCATTCACCGTGTACAAGAGGATAGAAATTGCAGGATTGCGTGCCCTATCTTTGCATCAGTGGCTGCTTGTTGATCAAGGCAGTAGTGAGATGTGAAGGTATGGAGCAATGACCATGTAGCTGCCTTACAAATGTCAATGGGTTGTACATGTTTAAGGTGTGCCAAGGAGGCCGCCACTGCTCTAACTTGATGAGCTTTGAGAACAGAATGTAGCTGTAGGTTATGTTTGTCGTAGCAGAACTTGATGCACTGTGCTATCCAGCTGGAGATGGTGCATTTAGTCACCGGTAGTCCAGGCGCCTTCGTGTCGAAAGAGACAAAGAGTTGAGAAACACGGGAGTCCGAGTTTGTTCTTTCTTTGTAGTTTGCTAAAGCTCTTTTGCAGTCTAGCGTATGCAGTAATTTTTCCCTGTCATTTGCATGAGGTTTAGGGAAAAAGATGGGCAGTTCTATGGTCTGATTGAGATGGAATTGAGAAACCACTTTTGGTAGGAAGGATGGGTGAGTTCGGACAACCACCTTCTGGTGATGAAACTGTAAATCTGAGAATAATGGACAAAAGCCTGTAATTCACCGACTCGTCGTGCTGATGTTACTGCAACCAGTAATACCACCTTCCATGTGAGGTATTTAATATGTGCTGAGTCCATGGGCTCAAACGGGAAAAGCATAAGCTGTTCAAGAACTATGTTGAGGTTTCACGGAACTGGAGGTTTGGAGATCAGAGGGTAAAGGTGAGTTAATGCCTTGATGAAACGAGATAGTAAGGGGTGATTGGAAATAGGAATATTGTTAAGTGGTCTGTGATGTGCCGCTATGGCACTGAGATGAACTCTAATGGATGAGGTTGCAAGACCAGCTCTGTACAGTGTATGTAGAAAATCAATGAGTAACTCAGGTGAACAGTCTAATGGTGGTACACCGTTAGAAGTGCACCAGGTCGAGTATCGTTTCTATTTATAGCTATAGTTTTTCCTCGTTGAGAGTTTCCTGGATTCTAACAAAATGGATTGTGCCGAAGTGGAAACTCCCTGTTCTGTTAAAAGGAGCCTCTCAATCTCCATGCTGTCAAATGAAGAGATGAGTATAGTGGGTGTAGAAGCGTTCCTTGATCTTGGAAGAGAAGATCTGGGCGATTCGGTAATCGAATGGGGTCCGTGATGGATAGTCGGAGAAGGAAACTGTACCACGGTTGTCTTGGCCAGGCTGGAGCTATCAGTATCAGTTGAGCCTTGTCTGTTATGCACTTTTGAATTGTTCTTGTTATGAGTGGTATGGGAGGAAAGGCATACAGGAGGCCTGTCGTCCACGGAATGAGGAAGGCATCCTGGGCGATCCTGAACTGACTTGGTCGTATCGAGCAGAATTTGGGAACCTGAGCGTTGATCTCTGTTGCAAAGAGATCTATCGCGGGCGTCCCCCATTGCATGAAGATGCTTTGGGCTATCTCCGAATTGAGTGTCCATTCTTGAGGATGAAAAATGCGACTTAGCCTGTCTGCCCTTGTATTTGCTACTCCTGGTAAATAAGTTGCTTGCAGATGAATGCAAGGTTGGTGAGCATGTTTGAAGATTGTCAGGGTCTCCTTGCAAAGGGGCCATGAACCGCACCCGCCTTGCTTTTTGATATAAAACATTGCCACTTGATTGTCTGTGTAGATCATGACTCTGCGGCCCTTTAAGTGATCTTGAAACACTTGTAGTGCATTTCGAAATGCTCTGAGCTCTAATAAATTTATCTGCAGGGTCTGCTCGGAGATTGTCCATAACCCTTGTGTTTCATAGATTTCGAGATGTGCTCCCCATCCCTTGCGAGATGCATCTGTGGTTAAGACTGTGTTGTGAAGAGGAAGACTGAATACTGCTCCTTTGGACAGGGTGGAGTGTAGGAGCCACCATGTTATGTCCTGTTTCATCTCGGAAGTCAACAATAGCCTCTGTGTCAATGGTTGTGAGTGTTGTTTCCATTGACGTTTTAGTCCCCATTGCAGGCGTCTCATGTGTAGCCTGCAATTTGTCTTGCCGACGGCCTTTGAGTGTTGTTCAACGAGTAGAGAAGTTGACGTACTTGTATTATTCTTTCTGTTGGGAGATATGCCTGGTTGCGAACAGTGTCCAGGCCTGCTCCTATAAACTGTAGTCGTTGTGTTGGTTGGAGATGTGATTTCTGAAAATTGATCCATAGTCCCAATTCCTATAAGCACTGTATCACCCGGAGGTGATAGAGTACGATGTTTGGGGTCGAGCTTATTATTAGCCAATCGTCCAGATATGGAAATATGGTCATACCCTGTTGTCTGAGATGAGCTACCACCACAACCATGCATTTGGTGAAAACTCTGGGTGCAGTCGATAGTCCAAAAGGAAGAACCTTGTACTGGTAGTGTTGATAGCCGTAGCGAAAGCATAGGTAATGCCAAGAGGATGGATGGATTGGAACATGTGTGTACGCATCCTTCAGATCGATGGAACACATCCAGTCATTGGGTTGAATCAGAGGTAAGATCTATTTCAACGATACCATCTTGAATTTGTTCAATTCCCGTAGATCTAATATGGGGCAAAGTCCACCCGACTTTTTGAGTATGAGGAAGTATGGGGAATAAAACCCTGCTTTTTGGGTTTTCGGGAAAATTTGTCGAATGGCCTGCTGTTTGCAAAGCAAAGCAATTTCCTCCCCCAGTTGTGGTTGGAAGCTTTGACTCTTTAGAGTGGAAAAGTGAGGTAGTATGAATTTTGTGGTAAATTGGAGTTGATAGCCATGTCGTACTCTCTCTAAAACCCATCAATCGGTTGTTATTTTCTCCCAGGCAAGAATGAATTCTGCCAGGTGGTGCTTGATGTAGTGGTGGTGGCTGGTTTATTAAAAAGACGGAGTTGATTTTACTGCAGCAGCCGGTTGTTGGGTTTGCTGTCTCTGATTACGTGGCTTACCCCTACGTTGAGTCGTGTTGTTTTGTTGCGGCGGAGGACGCTGGTAAGATGGATACGTCTGTGTACGAAAAGATTGATAAGACCTGTAAGGCCTACGATTATAGGATTGTCTACGTGTAGATCCCACATAACGACGCGTGGTCGAGTAGTGAGATTGTGACGTTAAGGATTGGACTGCTAGAGCTTCCTCCTTTAGTTTTCCAACTGTTTCTTGAAACCGTTCTCCGAACAGGTTCTCTCCTGTACACAGGAGGTTCGTCAGTTTCTCGTGTAAATCTTCTCGTATCGTACTAGAGCGTAACCATGCCATCCTAAGGGCTGCGATGGCTGTCGCAGACGCCCTAGAAGATGTTTCAAATGCCTCATATATCGATCGCAGAAGGTGTCGAGAACACTCCTCCATATCATGAAGAGGCAGTGGTACCTGATCAGCCGTCGAGGAAAGCATACCTTTTGTGGCTTGTATGCACTCATATAGATATTGTACCATATAGAATTGATGGTGCATAATGAGGGCATTCAACAGAGTTGTGATACAGCTTCCTGCCAAAGTCATCTAAACACCGGTTGTCTTTGCCTGGTGGATATGAGGCATGTGATTTTGCTTTTTTGAATCTTTGCATTGCCGAATCTATCACAATTGAAGCATGTGGTAGTTGTGGTATAGAGTAAGGCGATTTTTTCACATATGGAATTTTATATCCGTTTTCTTGGAAACCGATGATAGAGAATAAGGCGTTTCCCACGACTTCTGTAAGACAGAATGTAATAACTCATGTGGTGGGAGAGATGTTGGTTCTCCTGGGGCATCGAAAATCTTTAGGCGACCAAAGGTTTCTGACCTAGGGTCTGTCTCCTTTTGGACTTCCAGATGTAGTATCGTGCCCAATTTTTCTAAAAATTTCGGGTATGTCAGGTCTTCTGGAGGAGAATACGGTTCCTGTGGATCCGATGGGAATCCAGAAGATGACAATGGGGACGTTTGTGGAGACAGAGAATCTATAGGGGTATCTTGCTGTTGAATTGGTGAAATTGGTTGTTTTGTCATTGGAGATGCCGGAGGCTCCACCGACGGTTCTCTGGAAGTATATATACTGTGTTCCGGGGAATTCACTGATAATTCGTTGGACATCTTAAAGGATGATTGAAAAGTTTCATAAAACCCCGCCAATGATTGGGATAATTGAAAAAATGCCTCTGTGAGTAGGCATTGCTGCATGACCTGATTGTTTTGGTAGTTCACCTGTTTTAGGTGATACCGTAGGAATTTTAAGGGAAGCAGCTGGTACATCATACTTGTTCCTCATCTTGCCCTCTGTGGTCTTAACAAAATTATCTGAGGACGAAGATGCAGCAAAGGAAGTGATTTGTATTAATTGTCTACGAGATAAGGAATCTTCACTTCGTGGGTGAGGACCTAGAAGTGGAAAGGCTCTCTGCCCATGTATCTCTCGTCTTCGCAGCTTTTTGATGTGAGTGACGTTATCGCCTATGGTGATAGCGTGACGATGATCCTGTGTGGGTTCCATCTCCCGACAGTGATCGTCTGATTCGTTTTGACTTCACCTCTGTAGAATTAGAGTCTGAAGAGGTGGAATGAGGTACATCTGGAGACTGATGTCTTCGTTTTACCCCATGTGGTATTGAATATGTTTGTTTGGACTTTTGTAGTCGATCTGTGTGCTGTCGAGTGCGCCAATGTCTTCGGCGCCATGTGCGCCAATGTTTTTTGTAAATTGTGCACATATACCGACTTGTGCGCATAAGCCATCGACGCCGTGTGTGCAGATGGCTTCGGCGCAGTTGTTTTCGGCGCCGTGCACGCATAGATGTCTCTGGCACCGTGCGTGCATAGATGTCTCCGGCACTGTGTGCGCCGGTATCTTGTGTGCCGATGTCGATTCGGGTGCAGAAGTGTTATGCGCCAATGGTGATATTTGGGCGCAGAAGGTACTTCAGGCGCATACGTCATCTGCACCGAAGTTTTAGGCGCCGGTTTCCTGCGCCGATCGCCGAGGCTCTTTCAGTCCTCTCGGATCCGAAGGCCTATGTCAGCTCGGTAAGTCCTTACCTTCAAGCCTATGTATATTTGCCTATGTCGTGAGAGCTCCACTGCAAATAATTATACTTAGTATCAACAGCAAAGCTGTGAAAAAGAAAAACAACTTAACGCCGCCTGCTGCTCAAATGAGAATAAATCATATGGCGAATGGAAATATTGTGAAAAAAACTGTAAAGAAACTCATAAAGACATATACTCAATTTTATTTAATGTACGTCGTAGGCAACAAATGAACTATCGGGTTAAAAGTCTATTAATAAAAAATAAAAAACATTATCCAACAAGTGAAATTATTCACCCTTACCTGCGGCGTGCATGGAGTATAATATTGACTAACAGGAGGAATGTCAGCAAGGGGTATTTATAGAAAATCTCGCAGTAGGTTGGTAAAAAGCCCGCCAAAAAAAACAAGTTTGAGCTAGTAAGAAATTTAAAAGTTTGCTTGAAGTGCCGATACCTGAATGCAAAGTCAGTAATTCAACTAAAAACCTTATCACACACAACTAATGTGATATGATGACGGAAAGAGTAAAAATAAAAAATATGGATGTGGTAACCAAAAGCCCATTGGAATCGCATGAGGACAACCTATTGATACTACTAATCATAGCTCTTTTGTTTATAATGCCGATACCCAAATGCAGAGCCAGCGGTTTTTCTTACAAAAGGAAAAAATAATCGCAGACTGTTGTGTAAAATTATACAATGGAAAATGAATAATGAATGAAATGACTGCTGGATAAATGTTAGAGTGACTAAGACATAATAAAATGTTATGCTTAGGCTTGTGAACCCTTGGGCTGATGGGAGGGAGGATGGAATACCTTAGGAAGAGGATTCGTAGGTTCTCCCGTTGGGTGGCAAGGCAAGAACAGAAGACGTGACCTGCTGACCCTCGGCACTGGAGACAGAGGCGACTGTGGGGGCAGACGAGGAGTCGTGACGTCGAAGAAAGGAAATGTGTCTTCGCCACTGGAAGTCCGCGGTCCCCTCAGGAGGAGCCCGTAGGGACCCGGGCCGCTGGGACTTAGGCGGGCCCTTGGAGACGATGGTCAGAAAGGAGTCCGAAGTCAAGTGCCAGAGGGTTGTCGCTTACCAGTCCGAGGTCACACACCGAGGGATCACCACTTGCCAGTCCAAAGTCACACACCAGAGAATCACAGCTTGCCAATCCGAAGTCAGGAACCAGGAACACCAAGATGAAACAGGAACAAGGATCCAAAGCACAAGAACTCACCGAAGCAAGCAGACCTGACTAACCACGGAAGTTGCCAAGTCAAAGAATGAGCAAAGAAAGCCTCCTTTTATACTTCCGCTGCTCTGGATCATTGGAAGCAGCTGAAGGTAATTAAAGGGCTTAGGTCCCTTTAATTCTAGTGAGTAGGCGCGGCCTCGCGCCTAAGATGGCAGCGGCCATCTTGAGTCTCAGGCTGCGAAGGAAAGCCGCTAGCTGCCGCAAGGGAGGGGCAGGGACGGCTCCTGACCCGGCGGCCAGCCCGGAGGCCCGCGCCGACGCACAGGGGCACGGGGCACATGCAGCAGGGCAATCTGCCCCGACGCCGCGGCTCAGGTAGGGGGGCGCGCCCGTGGACGGCCGCGGAACACAACATAAAAAATGTATGGGAAAAGGTTGATGACTACCAATTATAACTCAGCCATTGTGGAACTAATAGCTGATGAATGTAGAAATATATAAATAAATATAACAATGTGAAATATAGAATAAAGTAATATAAGAAATAAATATACCAATGTAAAAAAATAAAATAAAATGATGGAGCTTGAATTACCGAAAAACACCCACTTAAAAAAAATAAGGATAACATCTAAAAATGAAAAAGTAATTTATTTATTTTTATTTAAAAACTTTTCTATACCGTCGTTAAGTTGGCTAACCATCACAACGGTTTACATAAGGGCACAGCAATGAAACATATGGGTGGTATAGATTACAAATTGGTTATGTGCCATCATTGTACGGTAACAATTCATAATTATAAACTAAGTGTGTATGTTAAGCTTGTTTGTTGGGAACATTTAGGCGGTTTGGTTTTACCATTACAATGCATTGTTAGGTTAAAAATAACAGCTTCTAACTTTAGTGCTTCTTTATTCCTTATCTGTTTTTTTCCTTCTCTTTATCTTTATAAAAAGCTTGTTTAAAAAGCCAGGTTTTCAGATTGGATTTGAAAATTTTCAAATTTCTCTGCAGTCTTATTTAAAGTGGCATGGTGTTCCATAGTACGGGACCAGCCAGTGACAGTGCTCTTTCCCTTACTTGCGTGAGACCTGCTGATTTGACAGAAGGGATGGTTAGAAGAGCCTTATTGGCAGATCTCAGGTTTCTCTGTGGAACATGAACGCATAGTGCTGTGTTAAACCAGTCAGCTTTTTCATCGTGGATTAGTTTATGGATTATACATAATGCCTTATATTGTATTATTTGTTCTATTGGAAGCCAATGAAGTTCAGCAAGTGTTCCTGTAATGTGGACATTTCTTTTTTTGCCAGTCAAAATTCTAGCAGCGGAATTTTGCAGTATTTACAGTGGCCGAATTGTGGATTGAGGTAGTCCTAATAGCAAGGAGTTACAGTAATCTGTGCTTGCGAATATCATTGCTTGTAGAACTGTGCGAAAATTGTTTGTCGTTAAAAGAGGTTTTAGTCTCCTCAGGATCATAAGTTTTGCGTATCCTTCCTTTATTTTCTGTGAGATGTGTTTCATGTTTAGTTCAAGGTCAACTATTATTCCTAGTAAATATATGATGTATAAAGAATAAAAAATAAAATAAATAAATTGTAAAAAATGTACTTAATAATATGTTCTTACACCAAGTTGTTTACAAATACACACTGAGATCTGTATCACAATTAAGACCAAAAGGGGTAATAGTATTAAAATCAAATATGAACTTTTGTTCAAGTCTTAATAAAAAGTATTATCAAAATCCCCCCTCCAATTTTTAAAAGGTTTCTGGACAACACAGAACTTGAAGTCATTGAATATATGACCCATTTGAACAGAGTGTGCAACTAAAGGTTTTCCTTCACTATGTCTATTTATTGCACTTCTGTGTTTGATGATCCTTTTGCTAAATTGTCTAATGGTTTTACCTACATAAAAACTTTGTTACAAGGACAAATCGCCCTGTAAATGACACCTGTACTTTTGCAATTGGTTGAACCCTGCAATTTGAAAACCTTACCATTGGCGCCAATGGATAAAATCTGTACTTTAAGATTAACTGAACAGATACTACAATTGCCACAAGGGCTGTGTCCTGCAGGTCTGTCCCATGACATAATTAAAACTATCAAGAAACATTGGCATATACTACAAATACTCCCAGCCTTTCAAGGCAAAGAGTTTATGGTGGCAAATAAACGTACCAAAAATTTAAAAGAATACTTGTCACCGTCAACTTTACCTATTGATAAACTGATAGACACAAGTAACCGGATTTGTGGCCATCAGTGGCTGACAATTTGCCACAAGAGCAAAATTTGAAACCAGGACGTGGTATTCTTCTATCTGTTGTTAAATTCAAGAAGTGCTGCTGATTTTCACTGGTTTCTTTCCTTTTTTTTTTTTTTTTTTTTTTTTACTACACAGAAGTTTCTCTCACAAGAGAGCAGAGCTCCGTGTGCCAACTGCCACGCGGAAAAAAACTGACTGAGGAGCCAGAGGTGAATCAGAGAGGATATAAGAGGGAGCACCTGGCTGAAAGTCTTTACTATACTTAGAGAGCTCCGCCACCTCGTGGCACGGAAGACGTATCCAGACAGCATGGCTAATTCAGCTGCTTATCTACGTGAAAATTAATTTAGTCTTTCCACAATGGCCTTATCTTCCCTAAGTGCCCCTTTAACCTCTCGATCATCTAATGTTCTAACCAATTCTCTCACAGGCTTCCTGCTTCGGATAGATTTAAAAACATTTTTATCATGAGGTTTTGCCTCTATAGCCAACTTCTTTTCAAATTCTCTCTTAGCCTGTCTTATCAATCAATCTTTTACATTTAATTTGCTAATGCTTATACTTTTTCCTATTTTTTCCAGATGGATCTGTCTTCCAATTTTTGAAGTAAGATCTTTTGACTAAAATAGCCTCTTTCACCTCACCTTTTAGCCATACCAGCAATCGTTTGGCCTTGGGGGATTCATGTGGACTGCACTTCTAAAGATGTTTTTAACAATGCCAACGCCTGTTGTACACTCAACCTTTGTCACTGCACCTTTTAGTTTTTTCTATTTTTCTCATTTTATCAAAAAGTTTCTCTTTTGAAAGTTTAGTGCTAGAGCCATCGATTTACTTATTGTCCCCCCTTCTAGTCAATTCAAATTTGATCATGTTATGATCACTATTGCCAAGCCGCCCCATCACAGTTACCTTTCTCAGCAAATCCTGTGCACTACTAAATATTAGATCTAAAATAGCTCCCTCTCTCATCTGGTCCTGAAATTACTCCATAAAGCTGTTATTTATTCCATCCAGGAACTTTATCTCTAGCATGTCCTGACATTACATTTATCCAGTCAATATTGGGGTAACAAATCTCCCATTATTACTGCATTACCAATTTGGTTAGCTTCCCTAATTTCTCTTAGCATTTCATAGTCCGTCTTATTTCGGCCAGGTGGATGGTAGTATACTCCTATCACTATACTCTTCCCAACACTCATGGGAATTCTACCCATAAAGATCCTATTGTGCATTTCAAGGTAGATTTTAAAAGACTGCGTGCGCGCGTCCATGTACGCCACCCGGTGCGCACACATGGACTTGTGATTTTATAAAGTGCGCACTGGCGACACTAGTTATAAAATGCCAGGTCGGTGCGCGCAAGTGAGGGAGGATTTTCGCAGTTACGCGCAGCGATGCATCGGGGCCTTCCCTAGTTCCCTCCCAGTCCGCTCCAATTAAGGAGCGGACTGGGAGGGAACTAGGGACCCTAGCCTGACCTCCCCCTATCCCAAACCCCCCCCTAAATCTTTAACCTACCTTTTGCGCCTGCTTCAAGTAGGCACAAGTGGTGCGCACCAGCACCCTGCCAGCACGCAATCCCCCAGCACAGCAGCAAATGGCAGCTGGGCTGGGCGCCTCTAGCCCCTCCCCCTGGACTGCCCCTTTCACAAACCCCGAGACTTACATGCGTGGCCGGGCCTTTGAAAATTGGCCTGGTGCACGTAGGTGATTTAAAATTCGGCCCTTAGTCTTTTAGAGCAGTGGTTCTCAGCCTTTTTCCCCATCGTGACACACCTGACAGACCACGCTCACGTGTGACACTGCTCATTACAATTCACGGTGGAAATAAAAAGTAAAGTCCGGTAATTATTTTTATTGTTTAAAATGACACAAGGAAAGATACATATTCTGTCTGAACAGAAATTGCATAAATAGTAAACATCCCACACCAAAACGGCACCAATTTCCAGCACTTAAGCAGTAACCACCTTACCTAAGAAAAGGCAACACTGAAATATTACACCAGGCCTTAAGACACCAATACATCTCCTATTAGGAAAACGGACCAAGTCAGGCTGCTATAGAGCCGTACACAGAAACTACACACCAGCAGAAAACCTCACCTGAATCACATGTGCTGACCCTCACCTAACAAAGAATAAAGAGACCAAAACGCATAACTAGAAGCATGCAGAAAAAACTGAATTGGAAACTGCAGCAAGCCATAGTCTCTGTATGCAGTGTAACAAAGGAAAAAAGAAACATCACACATCCTTATAAAACAAATCAAGAAATATAAAATCAGTAGCAGTAAAATCATACTAACAAAAAGAACAGATTATTTCAAAACAGATGATGAGTGGAATATCCAATAATTAAAAACTCATAAAAATTTCTAGATATTAATAAAATATTTCAAAATAGCAGACACAAAAACCCAGTAATGAAAAATAAGGATACAAAATTTTTTTTGCTCCACATACCTGGAAACGTTTGATATCCAGGTGTCCTGAGATTGTTTTGAATTAGCAGGAGGAGGGGTGGTTTGCTTGGAACTTTCTCCTCTCTCTGTCACATTCCAGCACGCTCTCTCACACTGGCTCTCAATGACACACCTATACACACATGCTCTCAGTCACTCACATATGCACATGCTTTTTCTCTCACTTATATAGGCTCTTAATTACACATTTACACACATGCTGTCTATCTTTTCACGCTTACACACACACACAGGCTTTCAATCACACACTTACATGCTGTCTTTTTCTCTCACACAGACTCATTCACATGCTTACAAACATGCTCTCGGTCTCTCATTTACACACAGGCTCTCAATCACATACTCACATGCTCACTAACCTAAACCAGCTCTCAATCACACACAGACACATATGCTCTCTCTCTCACTTTCACACAGGCTCTTAATCATACATACACATGATCTCTCTCACACACAAAGGGCCTCATTTTCTAAAGTATCGCAGGACAGCGATATTTTAAGGAATGAGGGGCGGGGGGCCAAAACGGGAGGCGGGCCTGCGCTAGCCGGAGGTGTAGCTATTGGGAGCGAACTCTGACGCGAAAAAGGCCTTACTTTTTTGTCGTCCGCAGCATCTTCGCGGAGTCGGCCCCGGTGACGCCCCGACTCCTCCTCTTCCGGGGCCGACTCCATGTCCTTTACCGCGTGCGATACATAGACATTTAGTGAAGTAGTTCATGACCAATTGTACCAAGGTACTTACACCGGTAGTTTTGCCACATATCGTATTATCGTTATGCTTTATTGTGGTGTGGAGTTCGTAGACTAATCTACTGTACAGTCCTCGGACTATGTGAAGGTGCCTGTCTTTTCCTGCTTGCTCATTCACTCTCTCTCCCTCCCCCCCCCCCCCCCCCCCCCCCCGAACTAGCAGCAGCAGCAGCCTCCTCCCAACCCTAACCTCCTTCATTTTCAGCCCTCACAGAGGAGGAGTTCCATCGGCCGCGGGGGTTGACACTCTTCTTCATTTTCCTCCGAGCCGCGCTGCACATTCTTCAGACCGCGCCTCTCTTCTGTTCTTCGGGCCGATTCTGACCACACTAGCATGATCTCTTCTTCCCACTACTCACCACTTCCTCTTCCGGGCCGCGGGGGGGTGGGAAGAAGAGACCATGCCAATGCCGCTGATGCCAGCTGTCCTGCCGCGTTCCGCCCGGGCTGACAGCATTTTAAGCCTGGGCGGAGAAGGACCGGGGAGCAGCTGGGTCAGCGGGGGACCGGGAAGTGTGGCGACACACCGGTTGAGAACCACTGTTTTAGAGGATCTTTATCCTGATCGACTAATGCCTTCCCAGATATAAAGTGCCATCCCCCACCAAGTTGCTCCTCCCTATCATTGCGATATAGTTAGTACCCTGGTATAGCACTATCCCATTGGTTATCCTCCTTCCACCATGTCTCAGATGCCAATTAAGACTCTCTCATCATTCCCTGCTACACAATCCCATCTTACTTCTTAGACTTCTTGCATTAATAATAGATTTCCTAAACTTTAAATAATTAAATCATAGCTGTTTAATCAGGCCTTTAGTTCTTATGACTTAACAGCTGCAATGTAGTTTTAGATAAAACTCCCTACCCACATGACAACTATTTACTGCTGTTTTATGCTTATTTTAGGTTGATATTTTTAACTTATATGTGTTTTTTATAATTGATGTATTGTGGTATTATGTATTTTATTGTAAATCACTTTGATATACTGTATGAAAGGCGACACAATCAAGATTTTTAAACTAAACTACCCTCCATATCAGTTCCAGGCATACCCAGAATTTCTTCATGTACTAGCCTCCTTTACTGGTAGGCTATTTGTTATCTTTCTCTTTGATTCTTACAAGGCCAATGTGCAATCACCAAGTTTTCTAACAATCCATATAGCGACCAAAATCCATAAAGCTATTCTTCAAAACATTCAACCTTCCCATGCTCTTTGAAGAGATTTTAATCATGGTCACTCCATGCAGTATACCCCAGCCTTCTTTGAAGCCCAATGCAGCCACATCACCACCTTTAGGGAATAACCACCTCTCCAAAAAGATCCCCTATTGGCTGCCCTCATGACCCTTTCATGCTTTTGCTATTCATTCACTTTTTTAAAGTTAAGAATCCTCCGTGTTTATCCCCTGCATTCTAATCAAAGTCCATTATGTTTTAAACTCCACCACCCATTCCAGAAGGGCATTTCAGGCACTGACCTCCTTTTGCATGAAAAATATTTTCTGATATTTTATATCTCCTTTAAACAATTATTAGACCTTCCTTATGTACTGCTATACCAGGTTAGATGAGACTGCTTCAAGATTTTAAATTATTTAGGAAGGTCAAAGGTTTATTATTCCAAGAAGCTTTTCCTAGAAATTCTTAAGTATGAGGACATTGTTAAATTATAAATCATAGATTCTCTTGTTTTATATTGTCTGTGAAGTCCTTGTTTTCATATATATTTGTATTTTATGTCAAGAGTTGTAATTCGCTTAGCATAACATTGTTAATATAGGCAGAAAATAAATATACTTCATTTCATGATGCCTAGCTCTACAACTTCCTTTTTCATCAAAAAAGTTTTACTTGTGCATTATTAATAAACTTTTAGGTACTTAAAATGTCTATTATATCCCTCATTCTTCCTATCCTCTAGATTATCAATATTTAGGACCTTAAATCTCATAAAAAGGTTTTGATGCAGACCTTGCACCATTTGCCTTGTCTTTCTCTGGACCAACAGTAACCTGTGTATATCCTTTCAGAGGTATGGCTTTCATAATGGAATACAATACTCTAGGTGAGTTCTCACCAACAACCTGTGCAGAAGCAGTATTGCCCCTTTTCTTCAAGTTATGCCTCTCCCTATGCACCCCAGCATCCCTCCGGCTCTAGCCACTGCCTTATCATACTATTCCTTGGGATCATCAGATGTTATTGCCCAGAAGTCCTTGTTGGTGCACATCACCTTTTTACCTGTCAGATTTCTATAACCCAAATGCATTACTGCACTGTTTTGCGCTGAATCTTAATCTTAACTGCCAAGTATTAGACCACTCCCGAAATTCTTAGATTGCATCTCATTCTGTCTACTCCCTCAGAGATGTCCACTATGTTGCAGATCGTAGCATAATCCACAAAAAGACTAACTTTTCCTTCCAGCTCCTCTGCACTATTGCTCACAATTAAAGCACAAAAACACATTACATATAGTAAAATCTGATTATTTATCGACATGTCCGCTTTCACCAAATGAACTTACGATGGCCAAGTCAAGATCTCGAGTGTTTTAAGCAATTAAAATAATATTTGTAGTCCTCAAAAAATACTGGACAAATCAGAAATGTGGGTAATTCTACACATTTTTGACACACACAATATTTATGAAGAGGGAGATATATAAAAAAAAAAAAAATAGCCTCCTACTGTTACAATAGTCAGAATAACTACCCCCAGCCCAAGCTGTGTGCAACCAGAACTGGGGAATACCTGGTTAATTCTGTGTCCTGGAGTGGGAGTTTTTTGGGGGGTTTTTGTTATGAATAATATAGAATGAGCATTGGAGAATAACTATATAGATATACCACTCATGGCAATGCAGAGAAAATCATTAATTTTAAATTCTATGAAATAGTAAGCTCACTATCAATGAGAATCATTTTTACTCTTTTCTCATATTTTAAAGCAGGGGTGGGCAAACGTTTTTAAGCTGGGGCCATATTACAAGCTATCAATCGCAACAAGGGCTGGAGGGTATGTCCCCCCTTAAAGCTCCTTGACAAGACAACCAAACCTCCAACACTTGCTGCAAGCATTTCAGTATCCAGCAGGCTTAAGCACTATCATTTATCATCCAAGGAGCCCCTTCAATCACGGATCCCAGCCTTTAACAAAAATCAGCAAGACCTTCAACCCAAGAGGTATAAGATGTTTTCCCAGCTAGCAGACTACCTCATCTTGGTCACAAATGCAGAACTCAGAGACTCTCACCAAATAAGAATAAGGCCATAAAGTATAAAACAGAAAGGTGCAGACAAAAAAACTAACCTGGAAACCTCTACAAGCCAGTGCAATAAAGCAAAAATAGAAATATCACCATGCCTCAAAACAAAATCAATCAAGATATACTAATAAAAATAATTTAAAAACAAATGAACATATAATTAAGAATAAAGATAAAATAGGGTTAAACATGTCACAAAAATCAACTAAATATTTCAAAACAGCAGACATATCAAAGACTCAGTAATTAAAACTAATAAAAGATAAAAATTTCCCCCTCTCCATACCATAGAACTTTTGATTGTAGTACATTAGTGGGGAGGAGTTGAGGGGAGGTAGGGAAACGTTTTCTCTCTCTCTCATATACACATGCACACACTCACAAACCCTTCTACCCTCTCTTCTCACTACCCTCCTCAACGTCCTCCCTCCCTTTTATTGATTCCCCCCTCCCCTCCAGTGGCATAACCAGAACTGAAATTTTCCAGGGGGTGGGTGGCGCCCCAAAGTTAAAATAGCTGGGCAGTAGACATACAGATCTAGACCTTACTAGTTGAAATCCGATCAATAAATAATGCCTTAGCATACACCCTACAATGGATTTCTGAGTAGTCTGCAAAGCAAAATTGCTTACCTTGTAATAGGTGTTATCCCAGGACAGCAGGATGTAGTCCTCACATATGGGTGACGTCATTCACGGAGCCCTAATGCGGAAAAACTTCTGGCAAAGTTTCCAGAAGCTTTTAACTGGCAGGCTGGGGCTACTGAGCATGCCCGGCATGCCATGATATTCCCTGCCACAGGAGTCTCACTTCAGTCTGGTATGTAGCAATAAGCGTTAGCAAATTAAAATAATAAAAGTCTGCGGCCCAACTCCGCGGGGTGGCGGGTGGGTTTCGTGAGGACTACATCCTGCTGTCCTGGGATAACACCTATTACAAGGTAAGCAATTTTGCTTTATCCCAGGACAAGCAGGATGCTAGTCCTCACATATGGGTGATTAGCAAGCTAGAGGCTGAGTCATTGTCCATACAGGTAGCAGTAATGCATTTTTGAGGAAATGATGCAGCCGAAGATCACAGCAGGTTGGTTGTAGAAGGAGTTGGGATTAAACTGGAAACAAGTTCTTTAAGACAGATTGTCCATAGGCTGAATCTTGTCGTCCTTCTTTGTCCAAACAGTAATGAGCTGCAAAGGTGTGAAAGAACTCCATGTTGCTGCTTTACAGATGTCAAGGATTGGCACTGAACGAAAATGTGCTACTGAGGTTGACATTGCTCTTACTGAATGTGCCTTTACTCGCCCTTAGAGAGGAAGGCCTGCTTTTTCATAGCAAAACTGTATGCAATCTGCTAACCAATTGGATAGAGTATGCTTTCCCCCACTGCTTCACCCGGCTTGTTGGGATCATAAGATACAAAAAGCTGATTGGATTTTCTGAGGGACGTAGTGCGATTCAGATAAAAAGATAATGCACGTTTGCAGTCCAAGGTGTGTAAAGCTCTTTCCCCCTGGTGAGAATGAGGTCTTGGAAAGAATGTGGGTAGAACTATGGATTGATTTAAGTGGAACTCTGCAACTACCTTAGGAAGGAATTTTGGGTGTGTTCGGAGAACCACTCTGTCATGGAGAAACTTTGTATAAGGTTCATACGTGACAAGTGCTTGTAACTCACTAACCCTTCTAGCTGATGTGATGGCTATAAGAAAGATAGTCTTCCATGTGAGAAATTTAAAATCACAGGAATGTATGGGTTCAAAGGGAGAACGCATCAATGCTGTTAAAACCAGATTCAGGTCCCATTGTGTGACTGGTGGCCGAATTGGTGGTTTAAGGTGAGTTAGACCTCTCATAAACCTACTGACGAGAGGTTGTGTGGATATAGGTACATCTCCTATCTTGTTATGATAAGCTGAGATTGCGCTCAAATGTACTCTGATTGATGAAGTCTGAAGACCAGAGTCTGAAAGATGGTACAAATAGTCTAGAAGAGAAGTTGTGGGGCAAGTGAAGGGATCAATATTGTTTTGCTTGCACCACAAAGTGAACCTTTTCCATTTGAAAGAATAATTCTTTCTTGTGGAAGGTTTGCGTGAAGCTATGAGCACTTGAGAAACATTAGTTGAAAGAATGAGTGGATGTAGTATCAAGCTTTCAACATCCATGCAGTCAGGGATAAGGATTGGAGGTTGGGATGGCGCAACCGACTCTGATCCTGAGTTATGAGATTGGGAGCTACTCCCAGGCGTATTGGATCCCTGACTGAAAGGTCTAGCAGTGTGGGAAACCATACTTGTCGAGGCCAATACGGGGCTATGAGTATCATGGACCCCTTGTCCTGTTGTAGCTTCACCAGCATCTTGGTGATAAGCGGTATTAGAGGATATGCATATAGTAGGCCTGAGTTCCAAGGGCGAGCAAAAGCGTCCTTGGATGGCTGGTTCTTCTGTTTGTGTAGAGAACAGAAGTTGTCCACTTTGTGGTTCAGATGCGACGCAAAGAGGTCTGTTGTTGGTTGTCCCCAACGTTGGAATATTTTGGTCGCTATCAAGGGATTCAGAGACCTCTCGTGTGGTTGGAACTGGCGACTGAGTCGGTCGGCTAGTATATTTTGAATTCCTGCTAGATAAGTAGCTTGTAGGAACATTGAGTGAGTCAAGGCCCAGTCCCAAATTTGTGCAGCTTCTTGACAAAGGAGATACGAGCCCGTACCTCCCTGTTTGTTGATGTACCACATGGCTACCGTATTGTCTGTCTGGATCAGCACAGTTTTGTGTGAAAGGTAGTCCTTGAACGCATGCAGCGCATAACGTATAGCTCGAAGTTCCAGAAAATTGATTTGATATGTGGCTTCGAGTTTTGTCCAAGTTCCTTGAATTTGAAGAGAGTTTGTGTGAGCTCCCCACCCCAAGGTGGATGCATCTGTAGTTAATGTTATCTGAGGGACTGGTTTTTGGAAGGGTATGCCCTTGCGTAAATTGTCCTTGATTGTCCACCATTGTAGCGAGGAGCGTAGTTGGTGGGTTACTTGGATTTGATAATGTAGTGGTTGAATGGCTTGGATCCATTGTAATCGCAGAGTCCATTGGGTTAGTCTCATGGCAAGTCTCGCCATAGGAGTGACATGAACTGTTGAAGCCATGTGGCCTAGTAAGATTAGAAACTGATGAGCTGTCGCTTGTTTTTGTAGGGAAACTGAGTACGCCAACCGGGACAGTGTGATTGCACAATCTTCTGGAAGAAAAGCCTGTGCAATGTTTGTGTTTAATTCTGCTCCTATGAATTGGAGTAGATGAGAGTGGTTTCAGGTGGGATTTTTGATAGTTGATGAGGAATCCCAGTTTGTGAAGTAACTTTATTGTGTAATGCAGAGAATTTACTGCTCCTTGTTGTGATTGACTTTTGATTAGCCAATCGTCGAGATAAGGAAAGACATGCACACCTTGTTTGTGCAAATGTCCCGCTATCACCGCCAGGCATTTGGTGAAGACTCTGGGAGCTGAAGCTAGGCCGAATGGTAACACTCTGTATTGGAAATGCTGATGTCCCACTGTGAATCGCAGATACTTGCAATGAGGAGGGAATATAGGAATGTGTGTGTATGCATCTTGAAGATCCAGAGAACAAAGCCAATCTCCCCTTTGTATGAGTGGAAGCATGGTGCCTAGCGAAACCATCCTGATTTTTCTTTTCTTAAGAATTTGTTGAGATTTCTGAGATCTAGGATGGGACGTAGGCCTCCGGTTTTCTTTGGAATTAGGAAATACCGGGAATAGAATCCTCTTCCCTTCTGAGCATGTGGCACGTGTTCCACAGCTTTTGCTTTCAGAAGAGCAGATAATTCTGTTTGTAACTGAGGTATGTGATTGAGATGGGAGTTTTGTGGTGGAAACTCCTGAGGGAGAGATAAGAAGTCTAGGCGGTAGCCTTGATGAACTATGGACAGGACCCAATGATCGGTTGTTATGTTTGTCCATTCTTTGTAGAAATGGGAAATTCTCCCTCCAACTGGCAATTTGGGATAAGGATTGGGTAATTGGCTTTGTGCTCTGAGATTTATTTCAAAAGCCCGATGTGGAACCTGTTTGAGGAGGTGGCTGTGGCCTTGCAGACCGTTGTTGTCTCTGTTGTGGTCGTTGTTGAGACCTTGGAGGTCTTGACCTAGAGGCCGGAGGATAATACCTCTTTGGTCGATAGAAGGGACGTTTAGCCTCTCTACGTGGTGGTCTGCGAGTTGTATGAGTTGCAGTGTCATGAGGTAAGGTTGAGAGTTGTTTCAATGTTTCTGAATGCTCTCGAAGCTGGGCAACAGCATCCTGCACCTTGGTGCCAAACAAATTATCCCCTTGACAAGGTAGGTCTACTAATTTGTCTTGTACCTCAGGGCGTAAATCTGAAGCCTTCAGCCAGGCCCACCTTCTTGCACTGATGCCAGATGCAGCTGTTCTAGATGATGTTTCAAAAGCATCATAGGCTGCCCTTACTTCATGCTTTCCTGCATCTAGCCCTTTTTGGATGATTTGCTGTGCTGCCTCCTGTTGTTGCTGAGGCAGAGATGGTAGAAACTCTTCAACTTGTTTCCAGAGATTTCTCTGGTGCTGCGTCATGTAAAGCTGATATGCAGCAATCTTAGAGTTGAGCATGGCTCCCTGGTAGATTTTTCTTCCCATTAAATCTAAAAATCTACTGTCCTTTCCTGGAGGGATTGAGGCATGAGTCCTGGATCTGCGGGATTTTTTCTGAGCAGATTCTACAACCAGGGAGTTGTGAGGGAGTTGAGGTTTTTCAAATCCTGGGGCTGCTTGAACGAGATAAGTAGAGTCTACTCTTCTGTTTACAGCAGGGGTTGTGCATGGATGTTCCCATATCCTCTGTTGAAGTTGTAATAAAACTTCATGCACTGGAATGGCTAGATTGTGCTTAGGAGGATCCACAAATTGCAGTATTTCAAGTGTTTGTTGCCTCTCATCTCTTTCAGCCTGGAGTTGGAAGGGTATGGACTCAGACATTTCCTGAATAAAAGAGGAAAATGAAAGGTCCTCTGGAGGTGACTGCTTTTTGGCTTGAGGTGGAGAAGTCTCAGACAAGAAATCTTCTGCGGAATGCTCAGATTCTGAGTCTGACCAAGTATCTGACGTGGGAATATGATACTGAGGAGGTTCCGGCCTTTGAGGTGGAGGAACTCCTGAAGGTCCTTGTAGGGGATCTTGAGGATCCGGTGAATACTCTCTATCCTCTTCTTCTTGACCAGGTGCTATGGGCAATGAGGCTAGAAGATCTTGATACCTCTTAGTGAGGGTGCTATGTAATTGTGCTTCAGAAGTAGAAGTGTCTGGAGCTGTAAATGAAGAGTGTTTAAATTTTCCCGATGACTTTTGAGCTGAAGGTGTCTTTCTTGGCACAGGTGCTTTAGTTGGTGCCATTGTGTAAAGAGACATCGATTATGCAGTAGGAGGAATCAATGAGGTATGGAAGGTGAACATCGATATTGGAATCATCGATGAAATTGGCCTAGAAGTCATCGTAGAACTTTGTGAAGGAATCAATGTCATCGATGGTTCTTGTAGTGAGAATGGAACTGTCATAGAAGAAGTCATCAGCGGAATCGATGAAGTCATCGCTGGCATCGGCGTATCTGCTGGCATCGAATGCAGTATCTGCATTGTCGGTGGAGTCGCCGTCATCGGCTGTGAAGCCGGTATCGAAGTCAAAGACATCAGCGATTCTGCAGGCATCGACACGGTGGTCGGCATCGGTGATGACGCCGGTATTTGATGTTGCAGGGCATCGGTGACTATCTGTTTGATTAAAGCAGTCAAGTCAGTAATCGATGTCGATGGTATCGATTCCGGAACCGATGTCACGGAAGCAAAGGAAACTTTTTGCTTCTTAGGGATCGGTTCCCCCGGCGGCGGAAGCGGCGGAATGGATCGGTGCCGTCTGTGTTTATGCTTTGAACGTGACTCAGATACCGACCTTGTCGATGATGTGGAGGGTGTTGGAGAGGAGGCATCCCCCGAACCCTCCGGAAGTCTTTTCTTGATTAGTATCTTCTTTGTGAGGCCTACCGGCGACGATTTTGTGGAAGTCGTCAGAGACGGCCCTGCTTGAATCTGAAAAATTTGTGCCATTTTTTCTTGGCGGAGTTTCCTGCCTTTTACCGTCATTTCCTGGCATTTTGAACAGGCCGCGATGTCATGGTCTCCGCCAAGGCACCGAACGCATTCGGTATGCGGGTCTGTTATGGACATTGTTCGGTTGCAGGCCGGGCACTTTTCGAAGCCTGAAATCTTTTCAGTCGACATCCGATGAAAAACAGGTATTTTCTTTAGCGAAAAAACAAGTTTGCTTACCGTAAACGTTGTTTCCGTAGATAGCAGGATGAATTAGCCATGCTGTCATGGGATCTGTCCATCAGGTCCGGGAGGCGGAGCTTGATAAAGCAGAGGTTAATTTTTGTATCCTCTGCGCCTGCGTGTGTGTGTTCCCGCGTAGGCAGAGTAACTTTCCTCAGTCTGTGATTAAGCAGGTACACGTTCGGTGTAATGTGATTGCCAGGGAGGAGGGCGGGTCAGCATGGCTAATTCATCCTGCTATCTACGGAAACAACGTTTTCGGTAAGCAAACTTGTTTTTTCCCGTCGATAGCAGGGCTGAATTAGCCATGCTGTCATGGGAGTCACAAGCTCCCAAGTAATAGACACGTGGCAATCACTGGTCCTGATCCATTGCAGCTTGCAGGACTGTGTGACCCAATCGTGCATCTGATGACGTTTGTTGGTCTAGGCAGTAATGCCTAGTGAACGTATGTAATGAAGTCCAAGTAGCAGCCTTACAAATGTCTATGGGCTGTATGTTTTGGAGAGGAGCCCACGAGGTGGCTAGGGCCCGAACTTGGTGAGCTCTCGGCTTGCTTGAGAGAACGGTATTCCTTTTGTTGTAGCAAAACTGAATACATTGAACTATCCAGCTGAATATGGTACGTTTTGACACTGACAGTCCTGGGCCCTTAGGGTCGAAGGATAGGAATAGCTGTGAAGGACGCGTTGAAGAAGACATCCTATTCTTGTAGTAAGCGAGAGCTCTTTTACAGTCTAGAGTGTGAAGCAACGCTTCTCGAGATGATGCATGTGGTTTAGGAAAAAACGTGGGAAGCTCTATAGTTTGAGTAATGTGAAATTGCGACACCACCTTTGGCAAAAAGGTAGGGTGAGTTCGAAGGACCACCTTTTGATGAAAAAACTGTAAATATGGTTCATAATGCACTAGTGCTTGCAGCTCACTGACCCGTCTAGCCGAAGTGACGGCGACCAGGAACACCACTTTCCAGGTAAGGAACTTTATGTGTGCCGATTCCAATGGTTCGAACGGAGGAAGCATGAGTTGTTCCAGTACTAAATTTATATTCCATGGAACCGGCGGCTTGTGTGTGGGGGGTCGTATATGCAGGAGACCCTTGAGGAAACGGGTGAGTAAAGGATGCGTGGCTATCGAGGCCTGTTTATATGGTTTGTGATAGGCCGCAATGGCGCTGAGGTGCACTCTAATCGAGCTGGTGGCGAGTCCCGTTTCGAATAAGGTGTGAAGATAATCCAGTAATAACTGTGGTGAGCAGTCAATGGGAGATATCTTCTGGGCTACGCACCATGTGGTATACCTTTTCCATTTATATTGGTAATTACGCCTAGTAGAGGGCTTTCTGGATTCCAGTAGAATGCATTGAGCCTCGTAGGAGACCTGCTGCTCAGTTAGCAACCACCTGTCAATCTCCACGCTGTTAAGTGTAGGGAGGAGTGCAGTGGGTGCAATAGCGTTCCCTGATCCTGCTGTAGTAGATCTGGTCGCTGTGGCAGTCGTATTGGTGCCTCGGTGGAGAGGTACAGTAGGTAGCTGTACCAGGGTTGTCTGGGCCAGGCTGGGGCGATGAGGATCAAGTGAGCCCTGTCCATTATGCATTTTTGAATCGTTCTGGTAAGCAAGGGAATGGGCGGAAATGCATATAGAAGCCCCTGATTCCACGGAATGAGGAAGGCATCCTGCACCAGCCGACACTTGCTGGGACGAATCGAACAGAACCTTGGAAGTTGCGCATTGAGTTCCGTCGCGAATAAGTCTATCAATGGCGTGCCCCACCTGGCAAAGACACTGAGTACTACTTCCCGGTTGAGGGACCATTCATGTGGGTGGAAGATTCTGCTCAATCTGTCCGCTCTCGTGTTTGCTATCCCGGGCAAGTAGGTGGCCTGGAGATGTATCGAATGTTGGTGAGCAAATTGGAAGGTGAGCGATGCTTCCTTGCAGAGGGGCCAAGAGCCCGATCCGCCTTGCTTGTTGACATAAAACATTGCCACCTGATTGTCCGTATATACCATGACTCGTCGCCCTTGCAGAAAGGGTTGAAACGCTTGGAGAGCGTTGCGGATCGCTCGAAGTTCCAGGAGATTGATTTGCATTGTCTGTTCCTGTACGGACCAGAGTCCTTGTGTTTCGTGAACTTCGAGATGTGCCCCCCAGCCTTTCCGGGAGGCATCCGTCGTCAGAACAGAGTCGTGCATGGGCTGTCGGAATAACGCTCCCTTTACTAATGTGGATGGAAGGAGCCACCAAGTTATGTCCTTTCTCATTTCCGCGGTGAGGGCAATCGACTGTGTGAGTGGCTGGGAGTGTTGACTCCATTGCCTCTTGAGTCCCCACTGCAGTCGTCTCATATGCAGTTTGGTGTTCGGGACTAGAAAATTTGCCGCCGCCATGTGGCCGAGAAGGACCAGGATTTGCCTGGCCGACGAGGTTGGCCGTGGTAAGAGGTCGCTTAAAAGGGACCGCATCTGTGTTTGGCGGTCCTGCGGTAGAAACGCCCTGGATTGGGTGGTGTCCAGATACGCTCCTATGAATTGTAGGCGTTGCGTGGGCGTTAGGTGAGACTTCTTGAAATTGACCACCAGGCCGAGTTGGTGCAGGCAACGAAGGATCTGGTCTAGCTGATCGAGGAGATAGTCCTGCGAAGACGCTACCACTAGCCAGTCGTCCAAATAAGGAAAAATCGTTATCCCCCGTTGCCGGAGATGAGCCACCACCACTACCATGCACTTGGTAAACACTCTGGGCGCCGCTGACAACCCGAAGGGGAGTACCCGGAACTGGTAATGTTGCTGTCTGTAAGTGAAGCACAGGTATTGCCAGGAAGAGGGGTGGATCGGAATGTGAGTATACGCGTCCTTCAGGTCGATGGAACACATCCAATCGTTGGGTTGCAGTAAGGGTAGGATGGATTTCATCGATACCATCTTGAATTTTTCCTTTTTCAGACACTTGTTGAGTTCCCGGAGATCTAGAATGGGTCGCAGGCCCTCCGATTTCTTGGGAATTAGGAAATATGGGGAATAAAATCCTTGATTGTGGGGGTGCGAGGGCAGTCGGACAATCGCCCTCTGTTGGCATAAGTGTAATATCTCCTGTTGGAGTTGTGGATGATCTCGGAAGGTCCTGACGGAGGGAACGTGTGGGAGATGCGGCCTGGACTGAAACTGCAACCGGTACCCGTGTCTGACTATGTCCAGCACCCATTGATCCGATGTTATCTGATCCCAAACTGCTAGTCGGGACTGGATTCTTCCTGGCGGGAAGGGTTGGAGTGATGGTGGCTGCAAGTTCAAAAAGACTGAGAGGTTTTCGGGGCAGTCGATTGTTGTTGGGCCTGTTGACGCTGCGCTCGAGGCCTACCCCTCCTCGGCAACGTAGACTGTTGTTGTTGTTGGTGCGGCCTTTGGTATGGTTGATATGTTTGATAGGACTGAGAGCGGTAACCCTGATATGGACGGAAGGGTCTCTTTCCGTAGGAGGGCTTACGAGGGTATGGAGTAAACCGCTTCGTCGGATGGTATGTTGTATGAGAGTGCAGGGACTGAACGGCTAGTGCTTCGTCCTTGAGCTTACCCACCGTTTCTTGCAATTGCGCCCCAAACAGGTTATCGCCCGTGCAGGGCAGGTTGGCAAGCTTGCTGTGAACATCTTCCCTAATGGAACTAGAGCGAAGCCATGCCGTTCTGCGAGCCGCTATGGCCGTCGCGGACGCTCTGGAGGAGGTCTCCATGCCCTCGTAGATTGAGCGGAGTAGATGACGTGAACATTCCTCCATATCGTGCAGGGTTTGCGGGGTCTGCCCCCCCGCCGTGGAAAGGAGGCCTTTGGTGGCCTGGACGCACTCGTATAAATACTGCACCATATAAAACTGGTGGTGCAGTATCCGTGTAGTGAGCATCGAGTTTTGGTATATCTTCCTTCCCACCTCGTCCAAATACCTATGATCTTTATTCGGTGGATAAGATGTGTGGAGTTTCGTCTTTTTAAAGCGTTGCATCGCCGACTCGACTACCACTGATTCATGCGGCAGTTGTGGAAGAGCGTACGGGGACTCTTTCCTAATCCGAAATTTAATATCCGTCTTCCGGGATACGGATTGCATGGCTTGAGGGGTCTCCCACGACTTCAGGAGCAACTTATGTAGAAGGTCATGCGGTGGAAGTGTGGTCGGTTCACCTGGAACGTCAAAAATTTTTAGAAGCCCCAACGTTTCAGCCCTAGGATCATGCTCCTTTTGAACTTGTAATTGCAGAATCTTTCCTATCTTTTCTAAAAACCTCGGATAGGAAAGGTCTTCAGGAGGTGAGTATGGTTCTTGTTGACCTTCTTGAGGGTCTGAGGGGAATCCCGTAGATGACGTAGGGGAATCTGAAAACGAATCGTCCCGGTCACATGATACGGAACGACCCGGTGATAGCGGACTAGCTCGCTGCGGACGGGAAGAGAGCTGTCCGTCCGCCTCATCCAGTGGTTCTGATGTCTGAACTTGCCTGGGGCTCCCTCTATCCTTTTCAGTGGTAAAAGATGCTTGAATGGCTTCGTAAAATCCTGATAAGGATTGTGATAACTGCCAGAAGGCATCCTTTGCCGCCGGCGGCATCGCTTTCAGCATGTCCTGCCCGCTTTGATCTTTCTGAGGACTAGGAGCATGATGTGACTGCTCCGGTTCAGACCCTGATCCCGGCGAAGCATGAGATGATGTGAGATAGATCGCGGAGCCCTCGCTCCGGTGATGGGACCCTCGAGACGATCTGGACGTCGACGTGTTCGTTGGGGTATGTCTTGAATGCCTTGTCTTGTGGTCTCGGTACGAGTCCCTCCTTCTCTCTTTACTACGACGAGAGACTAGGTCCTCTGCCGTGTCACGCGGGTCCCGTGAGCTGTGTGAGGAGGAACTGGATATTTTATAATGCGAACTAAGCGAAGAGGAGTTCCTTGATCTCTTTCGCTTATGAGACTCCTTCCTTGTGTCCGACAATGCGTACAGCATTGGGTCTCGGTTTGTAGGTACAGTCACAAACTTCCCTGAGGGGTCCTTTTTATGTACCCTGGACGAAGGATCCCTCACAGTCCTGGAAGGCCCCGGGTATTTCCCCGCCTTCTGTTGAATGTTCCGGCGTCTCGTGACTGCTGGAGTCCGGGCGCTTTGGCCTTGCCTGCGGTCGCTGTTTGTCTGGCACTTTAGGGCCTTCTGGTGCCCTGTGTAGGTGCTTTGTTTGTTGTGGCGCCGTGTGCTTTCCTGGCGTCTTATCCTTCGGCACCGCATGCTTCTTAGCCGCCGTATTGTCTTTCGGCGCCGTCTTGTCTTCCGGCGCAGTCCTGATTTTCGGCGCCGTGCTAAGTACTGGCGCCGTACTTCCTTTCGGCGCCGTAACTGACATCGGCGCCGTACTTCCCTTCGGCGCCGTACTTTCTTTCTGCGCCGCACTGCCTCCCGGCGCCGTACGGTGTTTCGGCGTCGTACTGTCCCCCGGTGCCGTATGGTGTTTTGGCGCCATATGGGACCTCCGCTCCTTATGGGCCTGCGGCGCCATAGGGCTTCTTGGCGCCATTGTTAAGTGCGGCGCCGTGCTCTGTTTGCAAAGGCGCCATCTTTGCAGTAGCCGGCAGCGGTTTGTGCGGCGTCTTAGCGGACGGTGCCGCATCTTTAGCCTTCAAATCCTTATGGCGCCGTTTCTGCGGCTCATGACGCGGCGAGGGGCTGAGACTCGGCGTCAAATGGCGGGATGTTTTGGGTTGCCTATGAGGCGAACGGCTGCGTCTTGAGTCTATACTGGACGTCGAATGAGAAGCAATTTTCCGGATGGGAAGAGTCGCAGGGCCCTGCTCCCTTGTTACCTGACTATCGGATAGAGCCTTAGGTGCTGAATACTGTATTTTCTTCACCGGTCCCGGTGAAGAGTGGGCCTCTGACGCCTCCGGGGTGCTGAGAAGTTCTTTGAGCCTGTAGGCCCTCTGTCGCTTCGCCCTGGGGGATATCTTTGCACAAAATTCGCAGGTTGACACGGCGTGCTCGCTGCCCAGGCACCGGTAACACCGGTCATGCCCATCTGTTACCGACATCACCCGGTTGCAGCAGCAGCGCTTAAAACCTGATTTGGACATTTTACTGAGGAACAATTTGGCTCCGCGTGCGCTCCCGCGCGCGGAAAAAACAGACTGAGGAAAGTTACTCTGCCTGCGCGGGAACACACACACGCAGGCGCAGAGGATACAAAAATTAACCTCTGCTTTATCAAGCTCCGCCTCCCGGACCTGATGGACAGATCCCATGACAGCATGGCTAATTCAGCCCTGCTATCGACGGGAAAAATATATTCTTTGTCACCAGCCGGTGACAAAGCGAATGAGACCCGTAAAGGGCAGATTTTATTCTAAATTTTTTCTAGTTGTGAGGAGAACCTCACAGGGCTCCTGTGAACCGCGATGTAGTTAGCAGCGCGGAAAAAAGAAGACTGAAGTGAGACCCCTGTGGCAGGGAATATCATGGCATGCCGGGCATGCTCAGTAGCCCCAGCCTGCCAGTTAAAAGCTTCTGGAAACTTTGCCAGAAGTTTTTCCGCATTAGGGCTCCGTGAATGACGTCACCCATATGTGAGGACTAGCATCCTGCTTGTCCTGGGATAACAGCCAATATGCAGGAATGACATTTTAAAATATTTTAATCTATTACGTCAAGCACTTACCAACATTAAAATGCCTTATTAAATCTGTATTAGTTTGTTTTACATTTATTGCAGTTTAAAAATATACATCATGTAAAAATTAAAACATAGAACACAAAATAGAAACATCAGATCCAATCACGTAATAAAACAAATATCAGTATATTCTTTTAGGAATTCTCTTTCCAAAAATGCATAAACTAAAATAAAACAGTATTAATCTGAAATCTGTTCTGCACCAGTTGGAAAGGAACTAGGACATGCAAAAATAATTAAAATTCAGGTGTCACCTCAATGACAGCAAAACAAATTCCCTTCACTGCCAAACACTTTGAGAAGTAACACAAACCCCTGCAAAAAATAAAATACCTAGAATCTTACTATGCTATAACAGCAGTAACTCTCAGGACTCAAACAGCAGTAATCTTATCTTATGAAAAGGCAGCAAGGCAAACATTACACCAGGCCCTAGAACACTAATACACTACCTAGTGGGCAAACAGAACAAAACCAGACTGCTACAAATCCCTACAAACTACAAGCTAGGGAAAATATTGCATCTCTTTCACACATGCGCAACACTGACAGACCCGTACCTAATACAGAATAAGGGACTACAAATTAAAAACAAACATGCAGACAAAACTGAAATAAAGCGTGAGAAACCAGATTCCGTGAACACTATATTACTGAAGAAAAAGTAAAATACAAATATATAAGAAATGGACATGCCCAAAGATGGCATTTTCCAATTGATGAAAGGCAAAAATAATATTTTTTTTTACCTTTGTTGTCTGACCTTATTTTAATTTTCAAATTGGTTGGTCCCAGTCTCTTTTTCCCCTTGCCTGTCTTTTCCTTATTCCTTTTTCAGGGTCTTTTATTGTCTTTGTTCCTTCCTCTGTCTCACACACACACACACACCACACGCTCTCTCACACAGGATCCCAGTCTTCCATACTCTCGCTCATATACACACAGGCTCCCATTCCCACAAACACAACACACAGGATCTCACTCTCACATACCGTCTCACACACAAGCTCCCATTCCCCTCTACATACACACAGGCTCTCACATACAGGCTCCCACTTCCATACATACAGGCTCTCACTCACACAGACTCACATGCTGTTTCCCATTCCCCCTCACAGACACACACAAGCTCTCACTTTTTACATGCTCTCATACACAGCTTTATATTCCTACACAAACACACAGGCTCTCACATGCCTTATCCAACATACACAAGTTCTCACTCCCACATGCACTCTCTCACCTCCCTCCTAGGTAGGCTCCCATTCACACATATACAAACACACACACCCTTCCAGGCAGCCTACCATACACACACACACACACACCCCAGGCAGCCTACCATACACACACACACACACACCCCCCAGGCAGCCTACCATACACACGCACGCACACACACACCCCCCCCAGGCAGCCTACCATACACACGCACGCACGCACACCCCCCCCCAGGCAGCCTACCATACACACGCACGCACGCACACACACCCCCCAGGCAGCCTACCATACACACGCACGCACACACACACCCCCCAGGCAGCCTACCATACACACGCACGCACACACACACACACCCCCCAGGCAGCCTACCATACACACGCACGCACACACACACACACCCCCCAGGCAGCCTACCATACACACACACACACCCCCCCAGGCAGCCTACCATACACACACACACACACACACACACCAGGCAGCCTACCATACACACACACACACACACACACACCAGGCAGCCTACCATACACACACACACACCCACCAGGCAGCCTACCATACACACACACACACCCACCAGGCAGCCTACCATACACACACACACACACACACCCCAGGCAGCCTACCATACACACACACACACACACACCCCAGGCAGCCTACCATACACACACACACCCCCCAGGCAGCCTACCATACACACACACACCCCCCAGGCAGCCTACCATACACACACACACACACCCCAGGCAGCCTACCATACACACACACACACACCCCAGGCAGCCTACCATACACACACACACACACCCCAGGCAGCCTACCATACACACACACACACACCCCAGGCAGCCTACCATACACACACACACACACCCCAGGCAGCCTACCATACACACACACACACACCCCAGGCAGCCTACCATACACACACACACACACCCCAGGCAGCCTACCATTCACACACACACACACCCCAGGCAGCCTACCATTCACACACACACACACCCCAGGCAGCCTACCATTCACACACACACACCCCAGGCAGCCTACCATTCACACACACACACCCCAGGCAGCCTACCATTCACACACACAAACCACAGGCAGGCTCCCCATCTGGAGCAAAAGAGGGAGCCTGCCCACAGTATTCAAAATTCACAGGGCTAGGACATTATGCTGATCTCGCGATGCCCAAGCTCAGCACAGAGCACTTACTAGCCGCACGTGATTTGAATGCCGCAAGGCCAGCACACGTGGAGGAGCAGGATTACAGGCTCCTTCCGGTGAGGGTTCTTTTCCTTCGACCACCAGCCTACTGGGTCCTACTCCTCTTCTTGGTCAGCAATGGCGTGTGATGGAGTCAATCAGCAGCCTCACGGGCCTCTCTTCTTGGGCCACAGGGCAACGCTGATTAAGTGGGCAGGCCATGGCCCACCTGTGGCTACCCCACTGAATCACACACTCCCTTCTCCCTTTCACTCCCTTCCCTTCTCTCCCCTCAGTCACTCCCACCCTCACCCCTTCCCCACATTCCTTCACCTCCCACCTTGTGATTCACCCTTCCTGCCATCATTGTGGTCTTGTTCCTGCTGACTAGGTGCTGAAAGACTGTCAGCAGGTTAACCTTGGGCCCACTACCGTGCAGGGCCTGTCTGTGCTAGCGGCACTGCTCATCTTTATGCTGGCGGGGGTTGATAATCTCGCCAGCACATCACTGCACTGTGCCACTCTTCTTGATGGCAGGGGTTGGGAACCCGACTGCACCTCAGTGCACCATTCTTTATGCTGGCAGGTGTTGGGAACCCCACCAGCACATCACTGCACTGCTCTTCTTGCTGCGCTGTGGTTCAGGACAGGCCTTCGTCCTGGACACAATATACATTTTTTTAAAGATAGGTGGGCAGGATGAAACATGGCGATGGGCCGGATTTGGCCCGTAGGCAGTAGCCCACCTCTGTTTTAAAGTGATAAAACATTACTACTAAAGCCACAATAAACAAAATATAAATAAATGCTTTTTATTCTTTTGGATATACCTATAGATAAGTCAAATATTACCAATAATTTTGACTTGTTACCAAAAACCACCTGTTGCATAAACAAACCTGGGCAGAATATTTGTTGCAAGATTCTGCCTTTCAAACACTATTATTGCTAGATTAGCATCTTGCTAAAGAAACACCATTGTAAACCTACATAAACATGAATAGGAAAGATTTATGAAAGTAGTGAAAACAGGTATATGATCAGCATCCCACTTATTCCATGAATTAAAAGGGAAATTGACTTAAGTGTGTAAATAACATCCCCTTGCCCAGGGTATAAGATAAGACAGAGATTCAACACTAAGGAACATAAATTCAGAAATTGAACTAAATTCTACATTAGCTGGAAACTTTCACAATGGACTCAAACGTGTATCTGGTAAAGGGAACAAGATTTAGTTATATTTTCAGCCACAGCCCGTTTCATTTATATTCTTGCCATGCTTTCAAGAGCTTACAAAGTAAGAAAAAACAGAGGAGTGACTGGGTGAGCTTTACATATGCTGCTGCTGCTGCTGGGCAGCAAACAGCCAGCTTTGAATCAGTCATAAAACCTGAAGGCAGGCCCCACTCAATAATTTAAGAGGATGTTTTGGACTTTACAACATGATTTTGGAGGAGCTTCTAGGCTGCCTCTGCCCCCATCCGAATCTGCAAAGATCAAGAGTAAACCAGAGGGCTTTTTACACATTGCGGGTGAACTTGTTTCATTACAAACCAAAATGATGAAAGGGGCAAGGGAGTGGGGGGAACAGAAACAGATGCACACACAGCAGTTCCTGGAAAACTTTCAGAACTTTCCTGAGGGGAAAAAAAATGGCAGCATAAAAGATACTCACAGCTAATCTGTGGACTGCAAAACACCAAAAGCCAAAGCTAAAAAACAAAACAAAACCAAAGTATGCAGTTTTGATACAGAAAGCAACAAAATACATCACATTCACAAAAAAAATGTGAAAAATTTAACGGCAAAAATTATTCACTCACATACAAGTCTCTTCTCCCCCACCCCCCACCCCCTTACTAAATGAAAATGAAAAACATGCACCAAAATGCTCCTAAAGAACTAAAATCTGTCCTAATGAGAAAAAAAAAGAAACTGTAAAAAGTTCAACGATGCGAAAATCTGAAATCTCCACAGTAAGTGTTTCATCTTGCCAACAGAAGCAAAGGGAAATGCATTTTCCTTATATTAAAAAAAAAAAAAAAGTCCTACTACCTTCGACCCCTCCCCCAAGGTGGCGAGTGAGGAAAGAGGGTGTGAGAAGCAGCAAAGCAAAAAAAAAAAAAAAAAAATTAAAACTATTGCATGAAGAAAAGTTTAGATTTTGTTTCCTTAATGAAGGGAAGAAACTGAAAGAGGCTAGACGACGAGTTTACGATAGGAACGACGGTAAGATTCTGCTTGCCTTAAGCTTTGCCTTGACTCTGCGGCTTGCCTTTTTTTTTTATATATATATATATATATATATCCCCCCCCGCGGCTGGGCCTGGACTCACTCCGCCGCCGCCGCCACTCCGGCTCCTACGGAAGCTGAAGCTGCCGCCGCCGCCGCTGCTGCTGTTGCTGCTTGTTGCTCCCGTTGGCAAGTAACAGTCTCCACGACTACAGTCACTATGGCGCGCGCGGGGGTCTCGAAGCAACTGTTGCTACACTCTCCTTCCTTACGTCATCAACGGTAATTAACCGCCGCCCCTCTCAGCCTCGCCTCCTCCCTCCTCTTCGATGCGCGCCAACTACCTCCACCTCGAGGAGGGTAAGCGGGGGGGGTTTCAGGGAGAGATTTTGGGCCGCGCTGATTGGCTGGGTTGGGGGCCCTGTTGCTCACAGGCGGGCTTTTGTGATGGTGCGCGCGTACGCTATGTCCGCTCGCCGGGGAGCAGGGAATACGTCTGGGTCAGACTCGTCGAGCGAGGCGCTACTCGTAAGGGAGCGAGGGCGGGCCGGTTTTGGCGCTGGATATGGCGGGAAGAAGAGTTTTCCTGAGAGGGAGGTTTGTATGGGCACAGGTGAGCTACAGTCCCTAAAGCTAAAAGGAGGCGAGGTAGGAGAAGGCGGAGTTGTCTTGGCCAATGACAGGAATTTGATCGGGGAAATGAAAAGTTTTTGAATGCTATGGAGTACCTACGAAACTTTTACCTTCAAAGCAATTAGAAGGCGACGTTTCTATTTTTACACATCTGGCGTCATTCTTTTTTCCATTTTCACCTGAGGGTTTCTTTCCGGAGCTAAAAGTACGTAGTGTAAAATCGAGTAACTCCGAAGACAAAAGGAAAATGTTTGCGGCTCTTGTTAACGGCTGCCTTTTGTGGCGCAGCCACAGGCGGCCCAAGAAAAGAGTCCCTATTGCAAGGCCGCAGAGGACAGGCCGGGAGGTGGAGGGGGGCGCGCCCATGCAGGGAAGCTGGGACAGAGAGGAGGGAGAGGCCCGCAGTCGCTTGACCCTATTCCACTGGCTACCGAGGAGTAGGACCCGTAGGCCGGCGGTAACTGAAGACGCCTTTTCTCCCTTTTCTCCTGCTCCTCCTCGTGTGCCAGCCCTGCGGAATTCAAAGCACGTGTAGCTAGTAAGTGCTTTTTGCTGATCTCGCGATCCACGAGATCTGTATAAAGGCGACATGCTAGCCCCGCAAATTTTCAATACTACGGGCAAGCTCACGAGAAGCACAGGCTCCTGCTGGGGAGCCTGCTTGTATTTGTGTATGTATGCGAATGGTAACCTTGTGGGAGGGGGGAGTGGTAGGCGGATGAGAGCATGTGTGAGTGAGAGCCTGTGTGCAGAACATATGTATGGAAGTGGGAGCCGAAGCCTGCGTGTGAGAGCCTGTCTGTGTGTGAATATACAACTGAGAAGGAATGGGAGATAGCATGTGATAGCCTATGTGAGTGAGAACCTGTGTGTGAGTGTGTATGGGAGTGGAAGAATGCATGTGAGAACATGTAAGAGTGAGTGTGTGTGTGTAGGGGGGAATGGGAGTCTGTGAGAGTCAGTATGTGAGAGTGAAAGCCTTTGTTTGTGGGAATGGGAGCCTGTGTGTATATGAGAGAATATGGAAGAGTGGAATCCTGTGTGAGAGAACATGAGTTTCTGTGTGTGTGTATGAAGGAGGAAGGAACGAAGACAGGAGGAGAGAAGAAACAGGCAATAGGAGTCCCTGAAAAAGGAATAAGGAAAAGACAAAGGGGGGAAAAAAGAGACTGGGACCAACTGATTAGAAAAATAAGATCAGATGACAAAAGGTAAAAAAATATATATTTTGCTTTCCAGCCATTGGAATATGCCTTCTTTGGCAATGTGCATTTCTTATATTTGTATTTTGCTTTTTCTTCAGTATTAGTGTTCACATTCGGGCCGATACAGTAAAAGTCACGGGAGAGTGGGCGAGCGCACAGGCCACACTCCTGTGCGTGCTATTTAGTATGCAAATGAGGGCCCGTGGTAAAAAGAGGCACTAGGGACACCAGCATAATTGAGCGTCCAGTTTTCAACCCGTGAGCCAATTTAACTTTTTTTTTTGGGTGGCGGGGGGAGGCGGCCTCTGACTTCATATCACTATGATATGATGTCTGAGGGTATACAGAAAAGCAGTTTTTTCTGCTTTTCTGTACAATTCCCCGGCGCCAGCAGAAATTAATGCCAGCCTTTGGGCAGGCGTTAATTTTTGAAAGTAAAATGTGTGGCTTCGCTGCACATTTTGCTTTCTGTATCGCATGGGAATAATAGAGCTATCAACATGCATTTGCATGTTGCAGGCGCTAGTAGTTTCGGGGGGGTTGGACGCACTTTTTCGACGCGCTATTACCCCTTACTGAATAAGGGGTAAAGCTAACGCTTCGAAAACGCGGGCTAACAGTGTGTGGGGGGGATAGGTAGGTGTGGGGGGGTGTGTGGAGTGGGGGGGAGAGAGGTAGGTGTGTACTGTATCGGCCTGATTGTCTCGTTTCTCAGGTTTTCCATTTTCAGTTTTGTCTGCATGTCTGGTTCTGTATTAGGTAAGGGTCTGTCTGTGTTGGACGTGTGAAAGAGATGCAGTATTTTGGCTAGCGTGTGTAGTCTGTAGGGATTTGTAACAGTCTGGTTTGTTCTGTTTGCCCACTAGGAAATGTATTAGTCTTCTAGGGCCTGGTGTAATGTTTGCCTTGCTGCTTTTTCATAGATAAGGTTACTGCTGTTTGAGTCCTGAGAGTTACTGCTGTTATGGTATGATAAGATTCTAGGGTTTTGTTTTGTTTGGGTTTTTTTTTTTTTTGCAGGGGTTTGTATTACTTCACTGTTTGGCAGTTAAAGGGAATTGAATAAAGTGACACCGGAATTTGAAATTTTTTATTTTTTTTTTGCATGTCCTAGTTCTGTTCTGCACCTATTGCAAATCCTTTTTATGATTATTGCTATTTTACTGTATTTTTATGTATTTTTGTAAAGAGGATTCATAAAAGAATATATTATTTGTTTTATGTGATTGGATCTGATGTTTCTATTATGTGTTCTTTGTTTACTTTTTATATGATATTGTGTATTTCCTCTGCACTCAGGCAGGCCAATCCCCCACAGGTGAGTTATGCACCTTTATCAGCAGACTGAGACGGAGAAAAAGCTGATGTTAGAGATAAATAGTCCTACCCCAACATCAGCCCGTTGGTATTCTCTGTTTCCAGCAGATGGTGGATATGCATTTCTTATTGGAGATTGCCTGTTTAAAAAAAAGAAAAGGAAGATGATACAACTGGATAACACCTTGCATCTTGAGGTGTTATCTTTGGGTCCCTCCCTCAGTTAAGAGCCTTAAGTCCGGTGGACTTAAAAAAAAAAAAAAAAAAAAAAAAAAGGCAGTTGCAGGCTGAGAGAGGCTCAGCTGTGAAGGCTTTCGCCCTGCCACCCCCCACACCACCATAGCTGGAAACCCATTCCTGTCTTCAGCCAGGGAGGGCTGAGTTCGGGGAAAAATAAAATAAAAAAAAAAAAAGGATAGACTCACAAGAACCTCCTCTTTCTTCTTACCGGCTCCTTCTTCTCAGCATTGGTGTTCGGTGTCTCCTGCTCATATCTCTGGAAAGTTGGTGAGGTGTGGAAGCAGCAGCAGGTTGAGCAGCCCTTTTGGCTAGGACCCGCTTCCAGGCTTCTTTTCTTGGGCCACGTGGTAGGCCTTGGAAATTTCTTTGCGCCTGTTTGTGTGTATGACATCGGTGCGCGTATATATGCCTTCATGTGCGCCTAGATTTGCACCTTCTGTTCACGTAATTATGCAGCCTTTGATGTGCGCACTTGAAGAGTAGCTGAGCACGTATTGCGCGCAGTTAAGCACGTGGCTGAGCGCATATAGTGCGCATACCTGGACGCATAGCTAACTGCTGAGGTGTCTTGAGCTTGGACCCTGGAGAGTGGGAGTTAGCAGACGAAGCTTTCCAGCTCATAGTGGAGCACTGGAGCCACCCGTATCTAGACTTGCTGGCAACTTCCGACAATGCGGAAGTTCCACAGTTCTTCAGTTGTAGACAGGATCTGAAAGTAGTGAGTGTCGTGCTCTCGTTCAGGTGTGGCAGGATGTTGTATGCCTTCCCACCTTGGCCCCTGATATGAAGCATCGTTTGGAAGATTGCAAGTCAGGCTGACACAATACTTTTGTTGTGTTTGCTGGCCGCGGCAGCCAGCTTCTCTCACCCGACACCGTGGCGGGGTCGGGCTTGGGTTCCTTAGCAGCTCCAATCCTCTGCTCCCCGTAGCTCGGACGATGCCAAATTCCACTAGTGAGGGATTTCCCTCTAGGTGCACACATGTGCTTTTCTCCTCTTCTTAAAGGACCCGCAGCAGGGAAATGCTGCCGGCCCTTCTTGATGACATCATCCCTGGGACAGTATTTAGGGCTGAGATGTTTCTCGAGTTCTTCAACTTCAGCGATCATCGAGTCATGAGCAATTATAGACCAGTATCAAACCTGCCACTAATTGCAAAGTTAATAGAAAAAGCCATACAAAAACAATTAACAGAACACTTAGAGAACAACAATATACTGTACCCATCACAACATGGCTTCCGCAAAAACTTCAGCACTGAAACACTACTACTTGCACTAACAGACAACATCATGAGAAGGTTTGACAGTGGTAAACAGTACATTTTAGTAATGCTTGACCTTTCAGCGGCATTCGACACAGTTAACCATGACATATTGATAAATAGATTAGAAGAAATAGGACTAAGCAACTTGACAATCAAATGGTTTAAATCATACCTAAATAACAGATACTTCCAAGTACAAATCAAAGAAGTAATGTCAGAGAAAATAAACCTTCAAACAGGAGTTCCACAGGGATCTGCCCTATCCGCCACATTGTTCAACATATACATGCTGCCGTTATGTCACCTACTAGCAGGTTTAGGAATTTCGCACTACATCTACGCCGATGATATTCAGTTAATACTCCCAATTGATGACACAATTGAAAAAACACTAAACATAGCAAACATGTACCTAGATATATTTATTTATTTATTTTTAGATTTTTATATACCGGTGTTCCTATATGAAATAAATATAATAAAACAATAATATAATAAATATAATAAAACAACTTCTAAACCAAATGGAACTAGTGATCAATATAGATAAAACAGATTTCTTACACCTAGAACAAAAAAACATAACTATCATCCAGAACCCAATTACACTCAACAACAACCAAAAAATACATCTACCTGAGAAAGTAAGAAACCTGGGAGTGATAATCGACCCAGAATTAAGTATGAAACAACATATATCTCAAAGTAAAAGAAGGATACACCAAACTTATGACTCTCTCAGAAGATTAAAACCACTACTAACGCCCACCAACTTCCGATCAGTCTTACAAACCTTAATCTTTTCCAGTACCGATTATTGTAATGCCCTCCTACTGGGCCTGCCATATACCACAATAAGACCATTACAGATTCTACAAAACTCAGCGGCAAGAATTTTAACTGGGAAAAGTAAAAAAGAACATATCACTGAAACCTTAATAGAATAACACTGGTTACCCATTGAACAAAGAATACATTACAAAACTTTATGCACCATTCATAAATTAATACACGACGAAAAAGCAGAGTGGCTGAACACAGCCCTCCGCTTACATACCCCCCCACAGAAATCTAAGGTCAGCAAACAAAGCACTGCTAACTATTCCGTCAGTCAAAACAGCCAGATTAACACAAGTAAGGGGCAGGACCGATGATATGGAACACCTTGCCGGTAGAAATCAGATTGGAAAGAGACATCAAAACATTCAGAAAAAATTTCAAAACATGGCTATTTAAGCAAGCATACCACAAAGAGAATCAAGAGTAGAACCCAGGGAACTCTTAGGTGCGGTCAAGCAAACACCCACACAAACACACTCCTTCCTTCTTAAAGTGTGTCTTCTCTCCTATATTCTAATTTCTTCCTTTATCTTAAACAACAAAGAACTAAAGTTAAATAACACCAAACTTTTAGCAGAGTTAGAAAAACTAGACATGACTTATAACACTCACCAAATAGTATTTATTATGATATAATGTTACAGTATTTTTGATGGCACCTGTTTAAGAGTTAGAATTCTAGACACTTTATTCAACATAGTTTTTGTGCCTTATTGTGAGCCGTTGTGATGGCACCCGCTTAATGACGGTATAGAAAAGATTTTAAATAAATAAATAAAAAATAACCAGTTTTTTGCCAAACTGGGAAATGTTCTTTCGAGAGAGAAAGTCTGCCATTCTTACGATATATTGTGTCCAAGCAAAGTTTCCAAATGGACCAAGAAAAGCTCAAGTGTATTCGAGACTGGCCCCAACCCACTGGCCTGCAGACCCTACAAAGGTTCCTTGGCTTTGCCAATTATTATAGTACCTTCATTAACAACTTTTCCAAGCTGGCGGCCCCACTCACAGCTCTGACACAGAAAGGAACGAACCTTAAACTGTGGCCTCCTGAAGCTGTAACAGCCATTCAGGATTTAAAGGCAGCCTTCCTCCGGGAACCTTGTCTCCGGCATCCTGATCCACAGCACCCTTTTATTGTGGAGGTCTATGCCTCCTCTGATGGTTAGGGGCCGCCTTGAGCCAGTACTCCTCCTTGGGTACCCTACATCAATGCTCCTTCTTTTCAAAGAAATATTCCTCAGTGGAGCAGACCTAGGGGATTGGCAACAGGGAGCTGTTGGCCATTAAACTCACTTTTGAGGAGTGGAACCAGTGGTTAGAGGGAGCTCAACACGTATCACGGTCTACACGGATCATAAGAATCTTGAATAGCTCCAGCAAGCCCAGCATCTGAACTCACAACAAGCCCATTGGGCCCTCTTTTTCACCCACTTCGACTTTGAACTCTGATTATAGACCAGCAGTCAAAAACATCCGGACGGACACCCTTTCCCACTCTTTTGTCTCAGAGGATACTGTTGAACCTCCCCGGTGTATTATAGATCCAGCACGGGTTCTTCATAAATTCTATAACAAAGTGTTGTACTGGTCCCACAATTCTCGCATTGCAGGTCACCCACGATGAGCCCAGACCCTTACATTACTCCAGCGATTGTATTGGTGGCCCAATATGCGAAAGGATGTTCAAGGCTACAGAAATCTTTGGTGGGACAACCTTGGGGGCTGTTAAAGCCATTGCTAGCCCCCAAGGAACCTTGGACTCATATTTCCACAGACTTCATCTTGGATCTCCCGCTCTCAAACGGCAACATGGTCATCTGGGTGGTAGCTGACCGTTTCTCTGTCACATCGCCTTGCCTGGTCTTCCTTCTGTACCTCAACTGGCACAGCTCTTCGTCCAACACAAGTTTTGTCTTCATGGACTTCCCAATCATATTATATCAGATCATGATACTCTAGTCACAGTCAAGTACTGGAGGGCCCTCTGTAAGAAATTCAATATCACTCTGGACTTCACGACCGCCTACCATCCGCAAACAAATGGGCAGGCGGAAAGGAGCAACCACACGCTAAAGCACTTTCTCAGGGCCTGTTTCGATGCTCGTCAGGACAGTTGGGCCACTCTGCTTCCCTGGGCAGTTTTTCTGTAACTCACACCCTTGTTCCTGCTAAACATGAGATCCAGCAAATACTGCCTCAAGTGCAAGTCCACCTCGAAGCCTGATGACAGGTCTCCTTGTACAGCACACAGAAATGCGGGTAAGACTTTACCGCTCACGCTCCCGTGGGAGGTTACATGATATCCAGATTACATCAGCCCCTCCAGTTGGACACCTCCTGGTCTCCCAACTGGCCAGATATCAGAGTGGCCACCCCACTTTGTACCAAGGTTCCCGGTACATTCCCCCAGACGCTACAAAGTGCGGGGGTGGGGGGTTTGGGGAGTTTTAATTACACTATTCTTTCTTTCAACAGAAAGTAGTTACACTCCACCCATCCTGGACCTCAGAAATACCAACTTTCTTCAGAAGGCTCAAGTAAAATGGTATCTCTCGTTACCATACTTCCAGTATGTGCTTCATGGTGAGTCGTCAATATTACAATCCCAAGCTCTGCCGGTTGTACCAGCTTCGGCAACTGGGGTATTTCATTGAATCACTATCTGTGACTGCTGTTTCTCTACGGAGTGCAACATCATTCACGCTTTTCCTTGCATAGACAGCTGTATAACCATAATCAGTCCACGCAAGGAGCTCTCACTTCTTCATGACTCACTATAAATTTACTATCTGGGATTACTGTCACTGCCATATATACCTTATACAACACTTCTGGACACCACAGTCACAATGACCTTCCTGTCCAGCATCCGCGCAGACATTCTAATAAATTCTTACGTGTCCCTGCATGCATATTTCATAACCTCAGCCCCTCAATTCTTCATTGTCGAGCCATGAGGTTTTTTCACTATGCACTTTCCTCATAGATCCAAAACTGCTATGGGTTAGATCCAGTGAAATTCCATTATCAGTGGGTATAAGCTGTTCAACCGCTTTCATCCCTCATCCATCCATATTGCAGATCTAGAACCAAAACCTAGTCTGATTCTGCTCATGCTCGCATTTACCCAGGGTTGTAAAGTTTGACCTAAAATCTTCTCAACCCAGTATGCGTCTATTCCACTCCAGGCACAGTTTCACATGAACTTTCTGGAGCTTGTAGCCATGAGTTATACCCTTATGCCTTCCAATACTGCCTCTGCAACAAATCTTTGTGCATAGGGACAATATGCTTTCCAACACACAATCATGCACAACCTCTTTGCTGCTCTGTAAGGAAGCTGCGCAGCTCTACCCTTGGCCCTTGCTCACTCCATCCTCAGGCCACTTATCTAAGAGATTTACTGAACGCACTAGCAGACCTTCTCCATGTAGGTTTCCATCCTCTCGAATGGTCTCGGACTACATGTGTAGCAGGAAAAATCTTCTAACACTGAGGTCAACCGAACTTGCCCTCTGCATCCGAATTGAACCATACGGTGCACAGATTCTGCTCCCTACACATGTTTTCCAATGCGTTCCTATCAAGGGCCTCTTAAATGTCTCTTCTGCCGATCATAGCCAGTACTCTTCTAATGCTGCACCGGGACGGGGTTCACTGTTCCTCAGACCCACGTCCTGGCCAAGACCAGTAAGCTTCCCATACTTCTCAATCTGTCACACCAGTAACCAATTCGCCTTCTCACCAGTCAGTCTCAAATCGTAGACTCACGGATGTTCTCAGGTACTGGTAGCGTCACAAAAACTTCCACACACAAATCCTACCATTCAAAATGGCATGGTTTACCACATGACGCATACAAAAGGGTATTACCCTTTTTCTTTTTTTCTACGCCACTCTCTTCTCTTGCTCCCTCGGATTCTGCTACCCAGACATCCTCCACATAGCTACACCTCTGTTTCAATTGGTGTATCGTTTGGGAGTGGGGATACCTGATTAACGGTAAACCCCTTCTAAGTCAGCTTACCATGGATTATCCACTGATCAAACCGCCTCTGTTTTCACTAGTCACAGAATGGACTAGTTTATAAGTCTCATATGTTTTCCTTTCGAGCCTTTCCGTTCCTCTCATTTCACGGTTTGGCATGGGAAATTCTTTCCCTCATAACCATCACTTCTGCCAACAGGGTCAGTGAGTTACACATCTTGTTACATACTCATCCGACCCTGCGTTCCTCCGTGACTAGGTGGTTTTACGTATTCAACTTCATATCCTTCTTAAGGTAGACGTTGCATCTCACCTTACTCAGAATATACTCTGCCCATTTTTCCCAACACCTCTCTCTCACCAAAGCGAGAGGGTTTTTCCACTCCTTGGACAGTAATAGTGCACTTGTATTCTATCTTGATCGCACTGCATGCCATGGCATTCCACCTAACTCTTTCCTTCTGTGGCAAGAGTCAAACTGTGAGTTCCAGAGGGCAAACAGACCTATTCCTCCTAATTGACGGTCTGTATCTCTTTTCCTATCAATAAGCAGGCATTTCACGACAACACTTTGTGTAACCACACTCTGTTGCATCCGTCCCAGCCTCAATAGCTTCCCTTCGGCCTGCTGCTTGTACATATTTATCAGGCTGCAACCTGGAGCTCTCTCCATACCTTTGCAGCCCATTATTGCTTAGTTACGATTAGCCGGCATGCTCAATTTTTGGCCAGTCCGTCTACTCCTTTTCGGTTTAACCACCCAACATCCTTCCACCAACCCGTTAAGGGTTTCAGGATGCCCTCCATTCCAAATTCCACCCCCGTCATTGCGCCTTTCGTGCGTCTTGGGTGCACTCTCGGGCATCCTCAGCTCGGTACTCACCCATATGTGAGGACTACCGTCCTGCTTGTCTTGTGAGAAAGCAAATGTTGCTTACCTGTAACAGGTGTTCTCACAGGACAGCAGTATGTTAGTCCTCACGAAACCCACTCGCCACCCTGTGGAGTTGGGTCTGTATACGTTTTTACTTTTATTTTAGTTTCGCTTGCGCTTTTAGCTATAAAACAAGACTGAGGGAGACGCCTGTGGTTCACAGGGATAATTGCAGGCTGAGCATGTTCAGTGTGCCAGTGTCAGTCAAAGCTTTATAGAAACTTTGACAGAAATGTTTTCCGTACAGGGCTCCATCCTGTGATGTCACCCATATGTGAGGACTAACATCTTCTGTCCTGTGAGAACACCTGTTACAGGTAAGCAACATTTGCTTTTCCTCTATCTCGATGATTGGCTGCTGGTAGCCCCAAATTGCAAAATGATTCACAACCTGGAGGACCTAGGTTTCCTGGTCAATTACAAAAAATCTCAACTGGAAGCATCACAAATAATATAGTTCATAGGAACTCCTCATCAATACCAAGCTTTGCAAAGCCTTCCTTCTGGAACAAAGGATCCACAGCTTTCTATCGCTAGCCAGGTTGATAAAGGATCTACCACATCCCTCTGCCCAGCAATTACTGACCCTCGAATCACATGGCAGCGGCCAATTATGTTATACCTCATGCTCGTCTACACATGCAATGTTTCCAGTGGAGCTTAAAATCCCAGTGGTCTTAAACATTTCACCACATGCCTCAAATTATTTTTTTTTTTATTTTATTTTTATGCTTTTCAGTATTATAACACAAACTACCTTGTACCAGCAAGAGAGGTTATTACATCAAAATAAAATTATATATCACATCAAAAATACAAGGTAATATAAATTCCTCCCGTACAATTGGTAATAAAGGGGGGGGAATCCCTAAAAGGTAATTAGAGCGATTCAGTATAAATAAAGTAACAAAAAAAGAAATAGCAGGAGTACTCCAAGCCATAAATTAAATGCCTCTCATATTGAGTGCTGTTAGGTGTGAGCATTTATAAAAGATCTCAACTGCAACAACTCAAGACGTACCGTATTTTGCATTTTGAAATTTCACGAGACATTTACATGGGTAGCGTAAGATAAATTGAATTCCACATGTCAACGCTTCTGATCTAGATAGAAACTTCTTCCTTCGTTCCTGTGTGACCCTGGTCACATCAGGATATATCCACACCTTCTGCCCGTGGCATAAGGATTCTCTGTTTCTAAGGAAATACCTAAGAACAAGATTTCGGTCGTGTTCAAATGCAAAGGAAATAACTAAAGTCCCCCTTTGTTGTATCTCAGTTTCTTGTGTCAATTCCAATAATTCTGTAATATTCAGAGTGTTGATCTTGATTTTCCAATCTGGATGCTTCTAAAGCATTCTGTGGCATATAATCTTTCGTTATTAGAGGAATTACTTCAGTTGGTATCTTTAAGTTGTTTGCTAAGTACCTTATTTTTTGCTCCATAAGACGCACCTAGGTTCAGAGGGGGAAAATTTTTTTTTTTTAAATGGTGTGCTAAACTGGCTCCGTTCCTAGGCGTCTGTGCGTCTTATGGAGCATCCATTTCCGACATTTCTCCCCCCCTCCCCCCCAAGACTTGCCAAAAGTCCCTAGTGGTCCAGCGGGGGTCCTGGGAGCGATCTCCCCCTCTCGGGCATTCGGCTGCCAGTAATCAAAATGGCACCAGTAGCCCTTACTGGCAGCCGAATGCACGAGAGGGGGAGATCGCTCCCAGGACCCCCGCTGGACCACTAGGGACTTTTGGCAAGTCTTGGAGGGGTTCAGGAGGGTGGGGAGTTGTAGCTAATTAATTTCTTTTTTCTTTTTTTTTATATTCGCTCCATAAGAAGCACGACATTTTTCCATTGATAGCAGCGCTGAATTAGCCATGCTGTCATGGGAACTGTCTGTCAGGGCCCAGGAGGCGGAGCTTTGTAGTAGATACAGAGCTTTGCTCTGTGCAGCTGCGTGTGCCTTCCCGTGCAGAAAAACACTCTCCTCAGTCTGTTTTTCCACGCGCGGGAGCGCATGCGGAGCTGGAGTTCTCCTCAGCACTTTTTGGAAAAAGAAGAAGAATGTCCAAAAAACAGGAGCCTAGGCCTTCGAGATTCAAGCCCAGCACTTGTGGCAAGATTATGTCCATAACCGATGGACACGATCGGTGCTACAGGTGCCTGGGGCCGGATCACCAACAGGCCACGTGTAAGCACTGCAGCAGGATGTTGCCGCGGGCTCACCAGCAGAGGGCCCAAAAACTGTAATTGCTTCGGAGCGAGGGATCGGGTGGTGCTACACCTTCGGAGGCCCACTCATCACCTGGCCCGGATCACCGCCAGACGGCTCCGGCAAGGAGAGCAGCGTCCGTTGAACCTTCCTCCTCCAGGCCTGGAAGCCGGCCATCGTGCCCAGAGTCCAAGCCGGAATCGGCACGACTCGCCGTGGCAAGGCCGAGGAGCGAAGTTAGTCACGACGCACGGCGGAGGAGATGCGCACCAGCTGGTGCTGAAGAGCATCAGCCGTACGTCGGAGGCGTCGACATCGCCGACGTTCAAGGCAAGAGAGTCGAGTCGCAGGGTGCCAGAGGTGCCGGGATCGGCGCACAAGTCGAAGCATGCGCCGAAAACCAATGCAAAAAAGGGGCAGACGCCTCAAACGACGCCGGAAACAAGGGCGCCGGCGCACTCAACGCCAATATCAACACAAGGAGCGTCGAAAGGCCTGGGACCGAAGCCTGCGGCGCAAGTGTCGGCGCCGAAACCGCAAAGCTTGAAGCATGCGACACACAAGCAGAAGATTTCGGGCAGGGACCAGCCGACGTGCCCTTCAAAGACGGCACAGACCATCGGGATCCAGTCAACATCGCCGGATTCACCGCTAAAGAGCCAATACACGTCCCCACATGCCCCGCACAGTCGGGGGAGGACGGAGAAGCATAAAGGCAAGGAAAGCCGAAACATCGGCCTCACGCGGGACCGAGTACATCGGCCGAAGCCTCTCCGAGACAAGGGCACCCTAGTCCTAGGGTGTCAGACAGGTCGGGATCTCCTAGGAAAGGGGTATATGGCAGATCCTCGATGCACTCGGAAGAGGAGTATGTCCGTCTTACTTCCTCGTCTTCGTCCTCCCTGGTAGGGCGATCGCCGGTTCAATCACGGGGCTCCAATCACGGCATGGATGACTCGGCCACAGATCAACCGGTGCCAAAGAAGCGAAGATTGGAGTTGGGGATGACGCCCCCTGCACCACCTGCCAGTGGCGCAGACCGGAAGCCGAAAATGCCCCCACAGACGAAAGAAGCTTTCTCTCAGCTATCCACCGCCTTAGTGGGGTTCTTTGGAGTCCTCGACTCCACTTTCCATCTTTCGCAGTCTTCTAAGGAAAGCATGCCCCCCTCCCCTCAAGGGGAGCCGGAACCAGAACCGAGCACATCATTCGCAGAGACTCCCAAAGGTCTCTCCTCACGGGCTCCTCTCCCACCTACACCCATAGCCCCGAGAAAGGTGAGGTCACCCCCGGTGGGGGATCTGGAATCACCCCCATCGTCATCCACAGGATACCCTTCCGATCCCCCAGAGGACGCTGCGGAACCGTACTCGCCTCCGGAGGATCTCTCGTACCCAAAATTTCTGGATAAGATGGGAACCCTTCTCAATTTAGAGGTACCAAAGGTTCCCAACCCATGGGCAGAAACACTGGGAATCCTAAAGATTTTTGATGTTCCGGCGGAACCTACCGCGCTTCCGTCGCACAAGGTACTTGACTCCGTCCTGGAGAAAATGTGGGAGTCCCCTTACACTATAGCACTGGTATCCAGGAAATTAGATATGAAATTCCGCGTGCAAAAGTCCCAGTTTTATTCTTCGCCTCAACTTCCACACTCGCCGCTGGTCGTAGAATCAGCGATTCAACGAGCCAAGAGATCCAAATTACATGGCTGAACAGCGCCTCTTGGATGACTTTGGAAAGAAGGCGTACCAGTTTTCAATGCTTTCGGCTCGGATCAGCCAGCACCAATTTTATCTGGTGCAGTACCTCAACGAAAGCTTACAGACCTTGAAAAGGGCGCTACCCGACTTCGATGCGGCCCCGGAGGCAGTACACCTGCCAATTCAAAACCTGGAGGAAGGGATTCGGCACCTCCTCCGGACAGTGTATGAGGGTTTTGAATCGTCTGCACGCGCTTCAGCATCAGCTATCGCCGCCCGCAGAATGCCGGGCTCAGGTCCAGTGCCATTAGGGAAGAACTACATGAACATCTGGCAAACATTCCTTGTAAGGGTGATAATCTCTTCAGAGATAAGTTTCAGGAGACGGTGGCCAACCTTAAGGTCCAGGCGGTAGTGGTCCAATCGTTAACCCACAACCCATCTTTCCCACCGTGGAGGATCTACGCACCTACCCGTAGACAGTCATATACTCGGCAACCCTTTCGCCTGTACCATCAGAGCTGGCCGGCACCATACAACCTCCCACAGAGGACAGCATCGCAAACTCCTCTCCCTAGACAAGGAAGACCAAGACCGCAAAGACAAACCCCTCAACAACCGCAGGTAACTGCGAAGTTGACACCCTCTTTTTAAGGCCACTGCTATCATCACTGCCACCACACCCACCGGGCAGGATTGTATTATGCCTACCGTACTGGGAGGCCATCTCGACGGATCAATGGGTTCTGGAGATAGTAAGACAGGGATACCAACTCCACTTCAGGGTCAAACCCAATCTACCACATCTATTGCCGCCCCCAAGCCCGGGGCCGGCAGCTACAGTTAAAACAGGAAATCACATTCCTCCTCCAACAGCGAGTGATCGGGCGAATTCCAACTCGGATTCGCGATAAGGGATTCTACTCACCATATTTCCTAATTCCCAAGAAATCCGGGGGTGTGAGGCCTATACTGGATCTCAGAGAATTGAACAAACACTTGGTCAAAGAAAAATTCAAGATGGTGTCCCTGAAAACAATCTTTCCGCTTCTGCAACCATAGACTTGAAAGATGCCTAAACGCATATTCCAATGCACCAGTCGTCATGGCAATGCCTGTCGTTCCAGTTTCAGAATCGACATTACCAGTATCGGGTACTCCCCTTTGGACTCTCAGTAGCCCCCAGAGTCTTCACCAAGGGTATGGCAGTGGTGGTGGCCCACCTTCATCAACCGGGGCATAACGATTTTTCCCTATTTGGACGATTAGCTAATAGTGGCCTCCGAACCCCAGATTCTCTGCATCGACCTGCATCAGACAATGCAGTGCCTGCATGGTTTGGGGATCCTCATCAATTATCAGAAATCCATTCTCGTTCCGACACTGTTTAATCAGTTCATAGGAGCGACTCTCGACACAATCAGAGCCAGGGTGTTCCTACCCAGAGCCAGGAGGCTAGACATGTGCTGCCTCTTTCGAGCCACAAGCCTAATCAGGACACCATCCGCGAGACAGATATTAACCGTCTTGGGGCACATGGAGGTGGCCATTTACACCGTTCCCAACACACGACTCCACATGCATCGCCTGCAATGGGGACTCAAAAGACAATGGAAGCAACACACACAACCACTCTCGACCTGGGTGAAATTCATGCAGGCAATCCTACGGGATTGTTACGACTGCTGCTCAGATTTTAGTGGAACCACAGTTGTAGACCGCTTACCTTTTGGAGGCGGGACCCGGAATGGGAGAATTACAGCGAAATCCGATAGACAGTCCTGGGTCAGGGCAGGCAGCAGACAATCAGGAACCAACGCAGATAATCCAGTAGGCAGGCGGCAAGCAGGGTAATCCAGTAGGCAGTCCAGGTCAGGGCAGGCAGCAGGCAATCAGGAACCAAAGCAGACAAACCAATGGGCAGGAGGCAAACAGGGTAATCCAGAAGACAGTCCAGGTCAGAGCAGAAAGAACACAGCAAAATCCAAACGCGAGCACTCCAAAAACTCGTGGCCGAAGCAGAGAGCAAAGGAAAAAGGCTCTCTTTAAATAGCCCGGGTTCCCGCGCAAACTGCTCCACCGTCGGCGTCTGACGTCATGGGGGCGTGTCCTGGCTCCGAATCCTGCGGGACCTGACTGCCGACGTCAACGCGGAAATCCTGGCGTCGCTGCCGGAGGGAACGCCCCGATGGGCACGGGACCGCGCTGCCGAGCCAGCCCTGCCGCCATCAAGCCCACAAACGCCCTTTCCCGCGCGGATCCTTGCTGGCAAGCTCGCGGCAGAGGTAACAGGGATATTCTGTGGTGGCTCTGAGGGATAAATTTACGGAGGGGAGCGTTGTTCTCCACTCCCCAGCACAATACTGTCCTTACCACAGACGCTTCCCAGAAGGGCTGGGGGGCACATCTAGACCACCTGCAAACACAAGGCCTGTAGTCGCCACAAGAACAGGTCCTCCAAATCAACCTTTTGGAACTCAGGGCGATAAATGCCATACAGATGTTCCTTCCGCACTTAAGAGGCCGCAGAGTGATGGTCTACACGACAACCAAGTCGCGATGTACTACATCAACAAACGAGGGTCCAGTTCCTGGTCCCTCTGCAGGGAAACACTGCAAATCCTGGAACATGCGGCCCGACACTCCATATGTCTACAAGCCACTTACTTGCCGGGAGCGGTAAACACTCAAGCCGACCATCTCAGCAGAATATTTCATCCGCACGAATGGACACTCCATCAACAAGTGGCGGACGGGTTGTTCCAGCAGTGCGGAGTTCCGACCATGGACCTCTTCGCTACAGAATTCAATACGAAACTTCCGTGTTTTTGCTCAGTGTGGGCCAGCAACACTCGAATAGCTCAGGATGCATTCCTCCTACCATGGACGGAACCCCTCATGTATGGATTCCCTCCGATTCCTCTCATAATACGTACCATACACAAGTGCATACAAGATGCAGCACGACTGATCTTGATCACACCTGCGTGGCCATGTCAACCGTGTTACACTCATCTACTTCATCTGTCAGTAGCGGATCCCATACTACTGCCAAACAGGGAAGACCTTCTGACGCAAAACAAAGGAGCCCTGGTACATCCCATGCACACCTCCTTACACCTGACTGCGTGGAGATTGAATGGCGCTTATGGAGGGAACAAGGGTATATTGCACTCAGTGCAAACCATCCTTCTAGCATCAAGGAAACCCTCTACCCGTAGAAACTACAGTTTCAAATGGAAGCGGTATACGACGTGGTGTTCCTCGGAAGGGATACCTCCCTTGGATTGCTCGCTGGAAAAATTATTGGATTACCTGCACTCCTTGTATCAGGCGGGCTAATTCAGCCCTGCTATCAACGGGGGAAAAGCAAGTTTGCTTATCATAAACGGTGTTTCCGTAAATAGCAGGATGAATTAGCCATGCTGACCCACCTTCCTCCCTAGATAGCAAGTTTTTTTCACCAACTGCTACATCATAGACTGAGGAGAGACTGTTTTTCTGCACGGAAAGGCACGCGCAGCCGCACAGAGCAAAGCTCTGTATCTACTACAAAGCTCTGCCTCCTGGGCCCTGATAGACAGTTCCCATGACAGCATGGCTAATTCATCCTGCTATCTAAGGAAACACCGTTTACGGTAAGCAAACTTGCTTGTGTCCTGTCGCCCCCCCCCCCCACACACACACACACACACTATTGAGGGGAAAAAAGTGCGTCTTATGCAGGAAAAAATATGGTAAGTCTTAAAGAAATCCACTAAGGGTAACTGTTATCAGAGGAAAATTTATAGCCCTTAGATTCAAAGATCTTAAGGCATTTTCAATATTTTAAAATTTCTTAACAGAAATAACCTCAGATTGTAATAGGTTATGCTGTATTTTCTCCATAGAGGTAACTTTTATCTATTGCTTCTTGCTTTTCTTCACATTGGCGCACTTTCTTCTCCGTATCTAATCCACGTTTGTTAGTCTCTATGAAGACTCAAGTCAAAGATGTAATCGCAGATTCAATAGAGACTAGCGCATTCCAAACAGTGTTTAATGTTATCGTTGCAGGTTTATTCAAAGTAAACAGTACCTGTTGTTGTCAATGCATTGCACACCAAGGGTGAGTGCTAAGTAAAGGTTCCACAGTCCAAGAATTCCAAAACAATTTATAAATCCAAAAATGATTTTATTACTTCTAGCGGCAACTCCACTGTATAAATCAAGGTGGTTTTAAACCAAGGGGTCCCCCGACACGGACCCGTGTTTCGCAAAGGGCTGCATCGGGGGGGACGCACACAGGGCTTTAAATATATTCTGTAAACAAAACATAAAACTGTGTCAAAGAATGCATGCCAATGCCGTACAGAAACCAAAAAAGTAATAACATTTTCGTTTACTCACCAAGTTGAAATGTACATTAGCGAGTGACAGGGAGCGCGTAGTCTGTCATTAAACATGGAGTTTTAAACAAATGAAAAGGCGCCAAAAGCGTTCACAGACCAATCAGCTGAGGACATCCCTCCACCAATCCGAACACAGAATTTTTGTCCAATCGACAAACCGCTCAACAATCAGATAAAATGAACCCATTCAATTTCTTTGTTGAGACCTGCTGGAACCATAGTGTTTAACCGATGAATCCACCGTTGTTCACAACGGATCAAATAAGTGTCAAAATCACCCCCTCTAGGAAGGGGGGCAATCACTTCTAATACAAAGAAAAATAAATCGGAAATTGTGTGGGATAAAGCTATCCAGTGATCTACCAGGGGGGCTAATGTGCGTGAATGCTTAAGATTTGAGCGGTGCTCTATAATTCTGGTCCTGATTTGTCTATTAGTTTTTCCAATATATAACTTATCACAGGGGCAACGTATAGCATAAATTACTCCCGTGGAGCTACAATCAGAAAAATCAAAAAGCGTGAATAACTTTCCGGAGCTAGGGTCAAGAAAATTGGACATCCGAGAGGTGTGTTTACAGACGGAACAAGTCCCGCAAGGGGTATGTTCGCCCTGCGTCAATTTACGTGTACTCTGTAAAAAGTCAGAATGAGTTAGGATGTCTCTAAGATTCCTACCTCTACGGTAAGTAAAACGTAAAGAACTTTGAAATAGGTTTGAAAATGACAAGGCTGACCAATGTTTTCGGACAATCGATGCAATATCATGACTCAAAAGAGAAAATGGTAAAATACAATTAACCATTTTATCTGAATCTTTCTGTGTCGGCAAAAACAAAAGGTCCCGATTAACATTTAAAGCTCTTTTATAAGCACGTTTCAGAATTTTTAAGGGGTACCCCCTCTGTCTAAACCGGAGCAACATCTCCTTAGCTTTATCCATGTACTCAACTCTAGAGGAACAGAGCCTCCGTAAACGGAGGAACTGACCTGTAGGGATATTGGTCTTAAGAATTCTCGGATGACAACTATCAAATTTAAGGATAGTATTGCGGTCAGTGTCTTTCCTGTAAATTGATGTCTTGAAAGACCCATTGTCTATCATGATAAGCATGTCTAAAAAAGAAATTCGCAAATGGTGTAAATTAGAGCTAAATTGGAGGTGTGGATTACAAAAATTCAGCCAGTCTAAAAACATGAAAAATTGAACCTCAGTCCCTAACCAAATAAGCAGGACGTCATCGATGTACCGAAACCAAGCGTGTATGAACACTTGCCAAGGGGAAGGGTAAATGTAAGTCTCCTCAAAGTGGGCCACGTACAGGCATGCTAAACTGGGGGCCATTGTAGCCCCCATCGCAGTACCTTTGACTTGTTGGTAAAACTGATTTTCAAAACGAAAATAATTTTTGGTAAGTGCTAGATTGGTGAGTTGCATCAAAAATGTTGTAGGGACACGATAGGGTGCTGGCCGTTTATTAAGGACGGCCTCAATAATCGTCAGTGCTTCCTGCTGGGGGATATTGGAATAGAGTGAAGTAATGTCCAATGTCACTAGCAAACATGAAGCTGGGACCTGTAAGTCATTTAACAAAGTGATGAGGTGAGCTGAATCACGGACAAACGATTTAATGTGCGGGATTATCGGTCTTAAAAAAAATGTCCACAAATTTAGAAAGGGGTTCCAGTATAGATCCAATCCCGGATACGATCGGACGTCCCGGTGGATCTACTAAAGATTTATGAATCTTCGGCAGTACGTAAAATACAGGAACAATGGGAAATGGAGCTGTCAGAAAATTCGCCTCTCGTTGGGTGATGTATCGATTGGTTAGTGCATCTTGCACTATGATCGAGATGTCGTTTTTCAATAAATCTGTAGGGTCAGACTGTAAAGGCAAGTAAAATGTAGAATCATTCAATTGACGGTAAACCTCGGATCTATAATTGATACGATCCATGATAACCACCCCGCCCCCCTTGTCAGCGGATTTAATAACCACTGTAGAGTCTCCTGCTAATGAAGATAATGACAAGCTTTCGTCTCTAGTGAGATTATATCGCGTATGCTGACGTGATTGGGAGAGGAGGTGGATGTCACGTTGTATCAATTTTTCAAACACTGTCAACATCGGGTCAGTAGGGCCTGGAGGGATCCATTTCGATTTTACCGAGACCAGAGACCCATCAGGAGGGGATTGGGTATTCTGAAAAAACAATTTCAATTTTAACAACCTGAAAAATCTCTGTAGATGTATTTGTAAATTGAATGGATCATTACGAATGGTAGGCACAAATGACAAACCCCTAGACAGTGCTCGCAATTCGATTACAGACAAAGTCCGTGAAGATAAATTGAACACTAAGTCAGATTCTACTGCCAGGGGTCTGGTTGTTGCCGGGTGACTCTGGTCGAACGTTGAGTCGTCAACGAACGTCCTCGGGATCTCGACCCTCTGTTGCTGCGGGGTGCCTGTCCCGAATCTAAAAAAGAAGCAGCTATAGAAGAGTAATGTCCAGAGGTAGTGGTACCGGTATGTGAGGTCTGATTTGAACGAGGATTTGGCTGCATCACATCTTCCCCTGAGGACTCGTCCGAGGACGATTGAGCGAAAGATACTGTCTTTTTTTGGATACGATTTGGATTCAGCCATTGGTACACGTAACCCTTAGTGTAATCTGTAATATCTCTCTGAAATTTCTTATATTTTGCTGCTTTTAGTTCTTTTCTGTATTTGTCCAGATTTTCAATAAACTCAGTATGTTGTTGTTCGAATAAGTCCAAAGATACGGCACTGGATCGAATGGTCTGAATACTCGCTTCCACTTCGGTTTTTAGGGGAATCAAAATCTCCTTTGTAGTCTCGATGATCAAAACCATCAAGTCAAAGGAACATTTGTTCAATATTTTGTTCCATCGTTCAATGAAAGCCGGGTTGTCAGCGTGTAGTCTCGGTTCTTTTTGTACCCTTAAGCCACGAGGGATCCTTCTGGCTCTGCAGTATTCAGTCAGGGTAGAGGCATGTAATTCAGCTCTAGTTAGACGTTTCTGTATATTAATGGTGTCCGTCCAGGTGATAGTAGGAAGATCCTCAGCCGCGTCTGTGAAAAACGGGGCGTCTGCAATAACAGCTTGAAAAGCCTCATCGGAGTAACTAAAGGTTTGGTCGTCGGCACTGGCAGCCATTTAATTCGCTCACATATAAGGAATGTAAGTCCACAAGCCACCAAGCACAACAAAGCACTCTAAATCAAATGCACACCAAATGTTTTGTTTACAGAATATATTTAAAGCCCTGTGTGCGTCCCCCCCGATGCAGCCCTTTGCGAAACACGGGTCCGTGTCGGGGGACCCCTTGGTTTAAAACCACCTTGATTTATACAATGGAGTTGCCGCTAGAAGTAATAAAATCATTTTTGGATTTATAAATTGTTTTGGAATTCTTGGACTGTGGAACCTTTACTTAGCACTCACCCTTGGTGTGCATTTGATTTAGAGTGCTTTGTTGTGCTTGGTGGCTTGTGGTTGTCAATGCATTACCACCTTCACTCAATATCTTATTCAAGTCCTGTATGGAATCTGGTACTGAAGCAGCTTTAACACAATCTTCAGTAGTGTGACTGGGTTATATATCCCCCACCATCTCTATGGAATCTGATATAATTCCCGGGTTCGCCTCCCCTTTTTCCACTGGGGAGCTCGAGAATAACAAACATTTGACCGGGGTAGAACCACAGGGTGGGGACGATGTTTCCGGGGCTAACGAGGGCGATGTCAGCTCTACGTCAGCCCCCATAGCGGCCCTCCCGGGTCTGTCGGCGTGGTGGAGAAAAAGTTGTTAATCTTCCTTTGAGAAATATCCATATTCCCTGATACATTTAAAGTTTCTCTAAGTTTAGCCTTACGCTTAGTGTGAAGCATTTTTAAGCAAGGGGGAAAAAAGAAAATCGATATCCAGGCAATAAGTGAGGGAGAGCATCTCTCTTACTCCTTATGCGTCGGCCATCTTGGATTCCCCCCCCCAAAAAGATACTTCTAATTCCTTCCATGATCAAGGACATCGACTGGTGGATGCACACAACGACTCTCAACTCATGTGCACCTTTCAGACATCCACCGATCAGATTATTTCTTACTACGAACGCCTCAACGCCGGGCTGGGGAGTCCACGTCTTACATCTGAAGACACAAGGCCTATGGTCGAAAAAGGACAAAACTACCAAATCAATCTGTTGGAACTCAGCTCCATTTGCTACGCCATCTGCACCTTTTCAAAGATTCTTCAACATAAAACAGTCATGGTTTAGAAGGACACCCAAGTCGCAATGTACTACATAAACAAGGAAGGAGGGTCAGGTTCCAGGACTCTCTGCAAGGAATCAGTACTGCTACTAGAATGGGCAGTAGCTCATTCGATACAGCTTCAGGCAACTTATCTTCTAGGTGTGAAAAACTCAGAAGCAGACAGACTCAACCACTTCTTCCATCCGCACGAATGGGAGCTTATCGACAAATGACAGCCTATATCTTCCGCCGCTGGGGGGTCCCTGTGATAGATTCTTTGCCTCGGAACAGAACACAAAAGTACCAAAATTCTGCTCCTTACCCTGGAGCAATCACAGGCTATCCCAGGACGCCTTCTGCAATGGTCAAGTGGCCTTTATGCATTCCCTCTGATTCCCCTGATCAGACGGGTACTTCAGAAATGCATCTCAGACAACTCCAACCTCATTCTCATCGCCCCAGCAAGGCCCCGGCAACCCTGGTACACCTACCTAATCAATCTCTCCATTCACCCGCCCATTCCACTCAGGAACGAACCGGGCCTTCTAACACATGAACAAGAAACATTATTGCATCCCCTGCAGAACTCTCTCCACCTGGAGATTGAAAGGGAGGCACTGAGTCACTTCACCATCACTCACGACATACAGGAGCTCTTGATAGTCGCAAGAAAACCTTTAACAAGGAAAAATTATGCTGGAAAGTGGACACAATACCATCATTGTTGCATAACAGAATCCCTAGACCTATTCCGTTCCTCACCAGAGCAACTGCTTAAATACCTTCACCTATTATTCAGTCTGGCCTTGCAATATCTTCAATCAGGGTAGACCTTGGTGCCAGCACAGCTTACCTTTCCCCAAGTGAAGATGACTCCATTTCAACGCACCCTCTAATATCACGCTTCGAGGGGTGACTTACTCCTCAGACCGCCAGTGACACCCCCCGTTGTTCCGTGGGACCTCAATGCTGTACTGGAGGCACTTATGTTTCCACCCTTCAAACCACTGGGAAAAGGGGAATTAAAGTTTTTAACCTGGAAGGTGCTATTTCTCGCGGCGATCACATCAGCCTGGCGAGTTGGAGAATTGCAAGCACTGGTGCATTACCCTCCTTTTGTCTAGTTTTATCACGACAAGGTCATCCTTGTCCCTAAGGTGGTCTTGGCCTTCCATCTCAGCCAAGCAATTCTCTACCAATTTTCTTTTCAAGACCTCATGCCTCAGAAAGAGAGTCACTATTGCATACACTGGATTACAAACAAAGATCCAATTGCCCTGGCAGACCGTGTCAACTTTTTCCTTTCCTACAGTCCAAACACCCCGGGACTTCCGGTGTCCAAATGCACACTGTCTAGTTGATTGACACGATGCATCAATTTTTGCTCTCACAAGCAACCTGTCTCTATCCTCCAGGGCTAAAGTCCATCAACTCAGGGCGGTAGCGACTTCCATCGCCCATTTGAGACAAGTTCCTCTTTAAGATGTTTGCAAAGCAGCAACGTGGTCCTCCCTGCATACATTCACAGCACACTACAGTCTACATCAGCAGGCCAAATCAGATGCCCTAATGGGCCATGAGATCTTGAGTCACGGAGTGATATGTATTGTATACAGGAACTTCCGGTATATAAAAACCAAAAATAAATAAATAAATAGCACTAACCCATTGAGAAGTCCCACAGAACAAGCTTCTCAGCAAAAAAAAAAAAAAAAACAACTTCCTACTGTCTATTTATCACAGCATTAATGATGTTGACCATCACATAATCTTGGTAAAACGTACCTATCGAACCATTGCTGTTTGGCTGCGAAACCTTGAGCTGGGGACGCCCAGAAAGCATGGCTAATACAACCATGCTTATCTGCAGAAAAAGCAAGTTTGCTTACCGTAAACGGTGTTTTTCGTAGATAGCAGGATGAAATAGCCATGCGTCCCCATCCACCTCCCTGGACACTCTGACTTTCCTCCTACTCTTACTACTACTTCTTCTGCTTCTACTTTCCGTGCTTTGGAATGAACTGACAGGAGTCCTTGGGCTGTGAGGGAAGAACACCGTGCAGGTGTGAAGCAGCCAACAATTAGCTGCTAGAAGAAGTTCCCGTCCAGAACCGCCAGGGGGCATTCCCAGAAAGCATTGCTAATTCATCCTGCTATCTACGGAAAACACTGTTTACGGTAAGCGAACCTGCTTTTTCAGCAACTTGGTGTGTTTGTTCCTCCTTTCCCATTACAAATTACTCTTAACTGCCTTAAAACTGGTACATATGTATCCCCTTTTACTTATGATCCTTATACAGGCAATGTCTCGGTGTTATCAAATTTCACAGACCTATATGTAGGCTATTATTGGTTATGTGACCATCTTTTATACACTTTCTTACCTAAGATATGGTTTCTGTGTATTGGTAACTTTAAATTATTTTTCTAAGATTGTACCGTTACAGACAATTTCCCATCATCAGCACTGTGATCGTAGAAGTGTTCCAACCTAAATACCTGAGGAAGAAGCAATCGAGATGTCCTTTGAATATATAAATTCAACATATCCCTTAACTAAAGATCGATTGGATTCACTGTCTTGGATACTCATATTACAACTGCCAGCTGTCATAGCCAAGCTTGGAATGGCTATTCGCCGACTTCAGTCATTATTCCATGTTATAAAATTTGAATGAATAAAGCAATAGAGGCAATTCAACTGCAAATTATTGAACTAGCCATAGTTCAAAATATAAGAGACAAGGACTTGATTATATTTTTGCCAAAGAAGGAGGATTATGTACTTTATTTAACAATAGGGAATGTTATACTATTGTAGTTAACCGTTCTGATATTGTAAAGAATGCTATGGAATAAATTGTCTCTGGCTAAATTACATGTTAATGATTTTAAAGGAGGGATTGATACCTCCTCCTGGACTTAGAGGCATTCGTTTACTGATTGGTTTAAAAATCTAGGAGGAGGATTGCAAGGGATATTAGGATTTTTGATTGTTTTCTTTTGCATACTATTATTGTTTACCTGTTGTCTGCCATGTATCTGTTCTTTGTCACACCATCTCTTTACAACTTTTATTTCAAATTCTCAGATTAATAATACCACTCTGTTATTTGCCCAGGCTTCGGAGCGGTATTCTTCTTTGCGCCATACAGAAAAATGCTGACTAATCTGAGCCAAGTGGCCCCCAGCAAGAGAGGAGTGCCCAATGACGGATAACAGATTGGAGATAGGGACTAAGGCACTGATCCAATATCTGACTGACCAAACCTAAGAGAAGGGCTTCTTGCCTGGGATATACAGTGACAAGAGCATATAGTGAAACCTCACGCGAGGAGGGAATGAGGAATTTTGATACTAATTTTTAGAAAATTTTAGATGCAGTCACTTAGTACTCTCTGTATATGTGTCAGATACTATGCATAGATCAAGCACTGTGATAGGCATGTGCTCAGGAATTTGGTCAGCATCCTATGGAAATTCGGACCAAAAAGGCAAAAAGTAAAATGTAGGCGTAACAGAGATAAGAACCATATAAAGTCCTGACTGAAACAAAGGATACTTCAACTGACATTGACCGTGCTAGTTTTTGGCAGCATTGCAGATCAGATTTCTGTCCCTCAAAAACTTTGTTTATCTTTCTGAGCTGTTTGTAGTAGCTCCTTTACTTCTCCTGTGGATAACTTTTTTTTTTTTCCTGGTGATAGCAGGCTGAATCCGCGTAACTGGCAGGCAGAGCTTCTAGAGTTCAGAGTTCTGAACTCTGTGCGTCTGCGCGGTGAGGTTCCCGTGCAATTGCTTAGTATACCTCAGTCTCTTTTTTATTTCCGCGAGCAACACTGCTTACGGGCGGTTTTTTTCCATCTCCTCGTCTCCTTTATTCTTCGACTTTTTTTGGAATTTTTCAAATTTTTGGATATCGCGATGGCTCCGAAGCCATCGGGATTCAAGTATTTCCAATGTGGTAAAATTATGTCCATCACTGATGGGCATAATTATTGTTACATTTGCTTGGGCCCGGAGCACGACACGACCTCTTGCAGAGACTGTGGTCGGATGTCGCCCCGGGCCTGAAGACAGTGCGCCGAAAAAATCGCGTGCCTACGGTCCCCTCACTCCTCGCCGGGCCTGGCGAAGAAAACAAGAACCAAGCCATGACGATCCACATCGTTGGAAGGGGACTCAGCCAGGGCAGTGTTGCCACCAAGGCCAGGAAGGGATATCGAGGCTTCAACTCCCTTATCAGTTAAGCTGACTGTGCTGCTGGGGACACAGGGCTCTGTGTCACCTCGCTCCTGCTCCTCGACGCCAAAGCACTCTGAGCATGGGAGGAGCAGAAGTGCTCATACGAAGCACGGCGCAAAGGTGCACAGTGCATCTCATGGCGCATCAGCGCCTAGGATACTTCAAGGTGAAGATAAGAGGCTAGGTGCTTCGGATGCTCCTTCAGGGAGATCGCCTTCGCTATCAGGGTCATCCCATCACGCTATTCATAAAAGAAAACATGTGCACCATCACTGTCATACGGCGAAGCGTGCAAAACATCATGACCCACCTATAGCTTCGCCTCTCTCCTCTTCCCAGGGTGCATCTCAACAGGAGCACCATGTTAAGAAACAAGCCAAGACAAAACATCTCCAACTGGCTATTTCACCAGCTATGAATTCTGATGTGGACATACTTTCTTCAGAGGGGGGAGAGTTCTCAATCTAATTGGTCCTCTTCCTTGAGATCTCAGTCAAGTCACCATGTGGAACCAAGTCGCCCTTCTCAAGGTTTCTCTCTGGAGGCACCACCACCTCCTTCAGAACCATTTCCTATGCCTTCACATCAGGTCTGCTAGAGTGGCAGACCTGGAAGAGCTGAGGCAGACAGAGAGGTGTATAGATGAGACCTTCAGGGACATAGTAGTCAAGTCCCAACTTCAGACTGGCAGCCCTGGTGCTGCCTTGGAGGAAAAAGGTCTCATGATGGGAGAGCATTAACCAGGTGCAGCAGGAAAGGATCCTGTAGCAAGGACCTGCTCTCCAAGTGAGGCATTGTCCTTTCGCACTGAGGATATCTCCCCAAGGCCTACTGCCCAGGAGGGAAGGGTTAGGTCGGCCGTCATAGTTGGTGATTCGATTATTAGGAATGTAGATAGCTGGGTGGCTGGTGGGCATGAGGATTGCCTGGTAACATGCCTACCTGGTGCGAAGGTGGCGGACCTCACGCGTCACCTAGATAGGATGTTAGATAGTGCTGGGGAGGAGCCGGCTGTCATGGTACATGTGGGTACCAACAACATAGGAAAATGGGAGAGAGCCTAAATTTGGCTTCCAGAACCTCTTAGGTAGAAAGCTTAAATCCAGAACCTCCAGGGTAGCATTCTCTGAAATGCTCCCTGTTCCACACGCAGGTCACCAGAGGCAGGCAGAGCTCCGGAGTCTCAATGAGTGGATGAGACGATGGTGCAAGGAAGAGAGATTCAGTTTTGTTAGGAACTGGGGAACCTTTTGGGGAAGGGGGAGTCTCTTCTGAAGGGATGGGCTCCAGCTTAACCAGGGTGGAACCAGACTGCTGATGCTAACATTTAAAAATGAGAGAGAGCAGCTTTTAAACTAGAACAAAGGGGAAAGCCGACAGTTGCTCAGCAGTGCATGGTTTGGAGAGGTATCTTCAAAGGATACTAATGATGCATTAGAATTAGGGCATCCCGACAGTGAGGTTCCAATAATTAGAAAAATAGTCCAAGTCCCTGTAACTAAAAACTCACCTGAGCTAAAAAAATTCTAACTTATCCCTATCAATTAAAAAGCAGAATGAAAATACAAACAAAAAACTTTGAAATGTTTGAATGCAAATGCCAGAAGCCTAAGAAGTAAGATGGGAGAATTAGAATGTATAGCAGTGAAGGATGACATAGACTTAATTGGCATCTCAGAGACATGGTGGAAAAGAGGATAACCAATGGGACAGTGCTATACCGGGGTACCAATTATATCGCAATGACAGAGAGGAGCACCCGGGAGGAGGTGTGGCGCTTTATGTCCGGGATGGCATAGAGTCCAACAGGATAAACATCCTACATGAGACTAAATACAAAATTGAATCTTTATGGGTAGAAATACCTTGTAGGTCGGGGAAGACTATAGTGATAGGAATATATTACCGTCCACCTGGTCAAGATGGTGAGACAGACAGTGAAATGCTAAGAGAAATTAGGGAAGCTAACCAAATTGGTAGTGCAGTATTAATGGGAGACGTCAATTACCCGATTATTGACTGGGTAAATGTATCATCGGGACACACTAGAGTGATAACATTCCTGGATGGAATAAATGATAGCTTTATCGAGCAATTGGTTCAGGAACCAACGAGAGAGGGAACAATTTTAGATCTAATTCTCAGTGGAGCACAGGACTTGGTGAGAGAGGTAACGGTGGTGGGGCCGCTTGACAATAGTGATCATAATATGTTCAAATTTGATTTAATGACTGGAAGAGGAACAGTGTGCAAATCCACTGCTCTCGTGCTAAACTTTCAAAAGGGAAACTTTGATAAAATGAGAAAAATTGTTAGAAAAAAACTGAAAAGAGCAGCTACAAAAGTAAAAAATGTCCAAGAGGTGTGGTCATTGTTAAAAAAAAAAAAAAAAAAATACCATTCTAGAAGCATAGTCCAGATGTATTCCACACATTAAGAAAGGTGGAAAGAAGGCAAAACGATTACCGGCATGGTTAAAAGGGGAGGTGAAAGAAGCTATTTTAGCCAAAAGATCTTCATTCAAAAATTGGAAGAAGGATCCAATAGAAGAAAAGAAGATAAAGCATAAACATTGGCAAGTTAAATGTAAGACATTGATAAGACAGGCTCAGAGAGAATTTGAAAAGAAGTTGGCCGTAGAGGCAAAAACTCACAGTAAAAACATTTTTAAATATATCTGAAGCAGAAAGCCTGCAAGGGAGTCGGATCATTGGATGATCAAGGGGTTAAAGGGGCACTTAGAGAAGATAAGGCCATCAAGGAAAGATTAAAAGATTTCTTTGCTTCAGTGTTTACTGAAGAGGATGTTGGGGAGGTACCCATACTGGAGAAAGTTTTCATGGGTAATGATTCAGATGGACTGAATCAAATCACGGTGAACCTGAAAGATGTGGTAGGCCTGATTGACAAACTGAAAAGTAGTAAATCACCTGGATCTGATGATATACACCCTAGGGTTCTGAAAGAAGTAATAAATGAAATTTCAGAACTATTAGTAAAAATTTGTAACCTATCATTAAAATCATCTGATGTACCTGAAAATTGGAAGATGGCCAAATTAACCTCTATACTTAAAAAGGGATCCATGGGTGATCTGGGAAACTATAGAGCCTGACGTCAGTGCCGGGAAAAATTATGGAAACTGTTAAAGAATAAAATCACAAAACATTTAGATAGACATGGTTTGATGGGACACAGCCAACATTGATTTACCCAAGGAAAGTTGAAATTCACAAATTTACTTTTTTTTTTTTTTGAAGGGGTGAATAAACATGTGAGCAAAGCTGAATCGGTTGATGTGGTATATTTGGATTTCCAGAAGGCATTTGACAAAGTCCCACATGAGAGACTTCTTTAAAAAAAAAAAAAAAAAAGTCATGGGATAGGAGGCGATGTCCTATTGTGTATTGCAAGTTGGTTAAAAGACAGGAAACAGAAAGTAGGATTAAATGGTCTGTTTTCACAGTGGAAAAAGGTAAACAGTGGAGTGCCTCAGGGACTCTACTTGGACCAGTGCTTTTTAATATATTTATAAATGATCTGGAGAGGGATACAACAAGTGAGGTGATCAAATTTGCGGATGACACAAAATTATGCAGAGTAGTTAAATCTCAAGCGGATTGTGATGACTTGCAGGAGGACCTTGTGAGACTGGAAGTTTGGGCTTCCAAATGGCAGATGAAGTTTAACGTGGACAAGTGAAAAGTGATGCATATAGGGAAAAATAACCCTTGCTGTATTACACGATGGTAAGTTCTAACTTAGGAGTTATCACCCAGGAAAGAGATTTAGGCTTCATAGTGGATAATACATTGAAATTGTCAGCCCAGTGTGCTGTAGCAATCAAAAAAGGAACAGAATGTTAGGAATTATTAGGGAGGGAATGGAAAATAAAACAGGATGTCATCATTCCTCTGTATTGCTCTATGGTGAAGACCGCACCTTGAATACTGTATGCAATTTTGGCACCGCATCTCAAAAAGGATATAGCTGCACTGGAGAAAGTGCAGAAAAGGGCGACCAAAATGATATGGGGCATGGAATAGCTGCCCTATGAGGAAAGGCTAAAGAAGTTAGAGCTGTTCAGTTTTGGAGAAGAGATGACTGAGGGGGGATACGATAGAAGTCTACAAAATCATGAAAGGACATGAACAAGTTAATGTAAATCGGTTATTTACTCTCAAATAATACAAATTGAAGAAAATTCTTTTTCACTCAGCGCATAGTTAAACTCTGGAATTCATTGCCAGGGGATGTGGTGTCAGCAGATAGTGATACTGGGTTTAAAAACTGTGTGGATAAGTTCCTAGAGGTTAAATCCATAAACTACTATTATGGTAATTAAGAAACAATAGTAGCTTGTGAACTATCTAATGTTTGGGTACTTGCCAGATACATGTGACTTGGATTGGCCACTGTTGGAAACAGGATACTGGGCTTGATGGACCCTTGGTCTGACCCAGTATGGCATTTCTTTATGTTCTTATGTACAGGAAATTGAGGGTTGATAAAAGAAACACTAGCCTACTTGTGGGGACTCTCTCATGGATTTCCAGCTCCTATGCCTGCTGTCCCCTGAGGTGGTCCTGTCTCTACCAGATTCTTGTCGCTGGATCTAGGGATCTCCACCCACAGGACACGATGCCAGCACAGGGTGTTCTGGGGACCGCTAAAAGGATACAGTGGACCCTTGAGTTATGACTGGCTTGACTTACGAACAACTTGGGTTACGACCAAGTTGTCCGATTTTTTAGTTACGACCCATGCCGCGTGTGTGTTTTGTTTTTTTTCCTGCGAATTGCTTGTAATTGGTCCTTTGTTACTGCCTATCGCATTTTTTTGGTCTTGGTAGGCGGGACTTCTACAGCAATTGGCTGGCTGGTGTTGCTGCTGCTACCAATGGGGCCTGTCCATCTCAGGCGCACGTGGACAGACCCGGCACAGCATTGCAGCAAGCAACAGCATCGCTGCCTCAGCTATACATACACAGGGACAGCATTCAGCTGGCAAGGGACAGAGTCAGGAGGGGGAGGAATGAGTATGCTGGGAGGGGGAATGAGTGTATGGGGGCCAGAGATGTGCTCAGAAGTGGTGGGGAGGGGGAATGAGTGTGTGGGGGGCCAGAGATGTGCTCAGAAGTGGTGGGGAGGGCGAATAAGTTTCTTCTTTGTCATAGAAGTGTTCAAAATGGCCCCAAAAAGATAGGAAGACAAGATAAAGCAATCAAAATCTAAAAGAAGAAGGAAATTGTGAAGAAATTTGAGAGTGGCATTCGTGTAACCGATCTCGTTACCAGATACAGCATGTCAAAATCCAATCCACCATTTCGACAATCTTACAAAGAAAAGATTTGTACAAGGAAGTTAGTGTGGCTAGAAGTGTCATTCATATTAGTAAGTCACGATCAACAGCAATAGATGAGGTAGAAAGCCTATTGCTAGTGTGGATAAACGAAAGGCAGACAGCAGGTGATTGCCTATCTGAGTGTATAATTTGTGAAAACGCTAGGGCTATAAATGCAGATATCGTAAAGGATAAGCCATCAACAAGTGAACATGGTGAAATATTTCGTGCCAGTAAGGGGTGGTTTCACAATTTTAAAGCAAGAACTGGGGTTCATAGCATAGCTAGGCATGGTAAAGCTACCAGTTCTGATTAAAAAAAAAAAAAAAAAAAGCTGCTGAAAATTACATACCCCACTTCGAAACAATGACACAGAGAAATGGCTTTTCCTGTCAGCAAGTTTTCAACTGTGATGAAACTGGACTTTTCTGGAAGAAAATGCCCACGAGAACATACATTACCCAAGAAGAGAAGAAAATGCCAGGCCACAAGCCAATGAAGGATAGACTAACCTTATTGCTATGTGCCATTGCAAGTGGTGACCTCAAGGTAAAGCCTCTCTTGATTTATCACTCTGAGATCCCTAGAGTGTTCAGAAAACAGAATGTCATGAAGAGTCGGTTAGGGGTCATGTGGAGATCTAACTGAAAAGCCTGGGTGACAAGAATCCTTTTTCTTGAGTAGATCAGGGAGGTTTTCTGCCCTACTGTAAAGAAATATCTTGAGGACAAAGGCTTACCACTCAAGGCTCTCCTAATCATGGATAATGCTCCTGCTCACCCATGAGACTTGGAAGACGAGTTGGCTGAAGAATTCCCATGGTTCACAATAGAGTTCCTCCCACCTAATATAACTCCTCTACTTCAGCCTATGGATCAGCAGGTCATAGCTAACTTTTAAGAAGCTATACACCAAGGAACTGTTCCAGAAGTGCTTCCAGATGGTATCAGATATGGATTTAAACCTTAAAGAATTCTGGAAGGAACATTACAACATCCTTTCATGTGTGGGTTTAATAGAGAAATCCTGGGCAAATGTCTCTCAAAGGACATTAAGATCTGCCTGGAAGAAAGTGTGGCCTAAAATTATAGAGGAGAGAGACTTTGAAGGCTTTGTAGAGGAGCCTGAGCCTTCAACTGACCCTGTGGTTATTGATATTGTCACTATAACTGAGTTCATAGGCTTGCAGGTAGACAGTGCTGATGTTGAGGAAGTGGTGGAGGAACACTCAGGAATTGTCTACAGAAGAACTTCAGCAACTTCTGGCTGAGCAACAGGGAATGGCAGCCGAGGAGCTTTCTGAAGAGGAGGATAAACTATTAGTGCATCAAATTTCCTCTTCTGAAATTAAGGAAATCCTGAAAAAATGGACAGAGCTACAAACATATGTAGAGAAGACCCACCCAGACGGAGGAAAAGCCAATCATTGCATTCACTTGCTTAATGATAATGTCATGTTATACTAGAGAACAGTGTTGAAGAAAAGACAGAAACAGACAACCTTAGACCAGTTTTTAATTGCAAAAAGGTTGAGACCAAGTGAGTCAGAAGCAGGTCCTAGTGGGCTACAGACTCCCCCAAGAAGAGAAAGGACACCAGAGAGCCAGATTCCTGATATTCTTATGGAATGGAACTCTCCTTCCAAACAATAACCACCTTCCGTGTCATCCTCCCTTCCTGCAAACCAAAGATGTCAACTTTTAAATAAATAAAAAATAAACTTGAATTGTTTCTGGTAGGCTAGGCACATTTTATAACTTTTTGGTGAGAACACTAGGAAATTATTGGTGGTTCTGGTAATTTCAGACATTATACAACCATTTTTTATTATAGAAATGGTTGGGTAAGGGGTGCTTTTGGGAGGTTTGGAACATATTATGGGTATTTCCATTATTTCCTATGGAAAAAAATGGTTTTGACTTAAAACCAACTTGAGTTACAACCAGCCCTCTGGAACCAATTGAGTTCGTAAGTCAAGGGTCCGCTGAAGTTTACTTTGGTAGTCACTTTCATGGATTTCCAGCTGCTATACTTGCCATCCCTTGAGGTGGTCCTCTGTCTTTCTGTTTCCTGCTGTCATAGCTGCAGAGCTCCCCCCACAGCGCATGATGCCAGCACAGGAATTTCTGGGTGCCGCTAAAATGAGCAACAGTCTACTTGGGTAGACTCTCATGGAGTTCCAGCTTCTATACATGCTGCCCTTTGAGGTGGACCTCTGTCTTCCTGTTTTCCCCTTGAAGCACATTAGACAGTCCTGACTCTTCCTGATTCTCACCAGTGGAGCTGGGGATTTCTTTTCACAGTGCACTGTGCCAGTACTGGACATTCTAGGGGCCTATAAAAGGAGCATTAGCCTACTTGGCTAGAATCTCTCATCTATTTCCTGCTACTATACCTGCTGTCCCTTGAGGCGGTCCTGTCTCTTCCTGTTCTTGCCATCAGAGCCGGGGAGCTCCACCCACAGTGTACGATGATGACACAGGAAGTTCTGGGGGCTGCTAAAAGGAGGGCTAGCCTATTTGGGTGGATTTTCTTATGAATTTGCTGCTGTTATACCTGCCATCTCTTGAGGCCGTAATTTCCATTTCTTTTTCTCGCTGTCAGAGAGCAGCTCCACTCACAGCGCACAACGCCAGTAGAGGAAGTTCTGGGCGCCACTAATCAGAGAAATAGCCTACTTGAGTGAGTTTTCTCATGGATTTCCAGCTGCTATACCTTCCATCCCTTGAGGAACTTTACAGTCCATCTTCTTCCTTAATTTCACCATCGGAGTCGGTGACCTCTGACCACTGCACAAGACGCGAGCACAGGACATTCTGGAAGCCGCTAAAAGGAACACTAGCCTACTTGGGTGGCCTCTCTCATGGATTTCCAAATGCTATACCTGCTGTCCCTTGATGTGGTCCAGTCTCTTCCTGTTTTTCGCCTATGGAGCTGGGGAGCTCCTCCCTCAGAGCATGACACGTGCACATGAAATTCTGGGCACCTCTAACAGGAGCATTAGCCTACTTGAATGGATAATCTCATGGATTTCCAGCTGCTATACCTGCTGCCCCTTGAAGCAGTCCAGTCTCTTCCTGATTGGAGCCATGGAGCTCTGCCCACAGTGCACGATGCCATTACAGGAAGTTTTGGGGGCCACTAAAAGGAGCACTAGCCTCCTTGTGTGGACTCCCTCATGGATTTCAAGCTGCTACACTGAGGACACTTGAGGCACTTTAGTTGGTTCTGTCTCCTCCTAATTCTCGCCTTTGGAGCCAAGGTGTTTCACCCCGAGTCTATGATGCCAGCACAGGAAGTTCTGGGGGTCACTAAAAGAAGCACTAGCCCACTTGGGTGGATTCTGTCATGGATATACAGCTGTAGCTGCTGTCCCTTGAGGTAGTCCTGTCTCTTCATCTTTCTTGCTGTCAGAGCTGCGGAATGTTCAACTGGGTACTAGTTAGACTTGGACTGTATCCCCAGATAGACTTTCCTCCAGAGGACCTTTCCTCCCTGTGATTACATCCCAAGGGCTATTCCTCTCTGGTTGTATGACTGGTAAAGAAATTTCTCAGTCTTGTAGCTAAGCAATTATCTTTATTAAGTAAAAGTAAGAAATAAGAGGCAGTTTAAGAATGCGAGAAATACAGTCAGTTCTCGGGAGTAGATTGAGACAGTTCTAATGATGACGTGTCCCAGAATCTACTCAAATTATACATGGCATACAGCTTTCTTATATACAATCATTGATAGCAAAAGTGCTTTACTATTTTTTTCTTTTCCGAGACTTCCATATAAGAGATGGAAAAATACTGAATCTTCTCTAAAACTATGGCTAATGTTAAAGGTTGCCAAGTGTCTTATCTGAGATATACATTTTTCTGTTCACTGGCTTCTTGGTCATGGGCTGCTCATGTTTCTCACAGAAATGCCTGTTTTTCACTTGTGTTCCATTTTTGCTGAGTTAGTCTCTTTATTATTTATTATTTAATCCAGTCTATCTTCTGGAGTTCCACGAATAGTGCACGATGCTGGTACAGGAGGGTCCCGGGGAAGGTAAAACGAGCAGTAGCCTATTTGGGGTGAACTCTCTCATGAATTTTTAGCTGCAATATCTGCCATCCCTTGAGGTAGCCCAGTCTCTTCCTCTTTTTCACCATGTGAGACGGGGAGCTTCGCTCAATGTGTGTAATGCTGGCACAAGAAGATATGGGTGCCTCTAAAAGGAGCACTAGCCTACTTGAATGGACTCTCTCATGGATTCCCAACTACTATACCTGCCATCCCTTGAGGTGGTCTCACCATAAGAGCCTGAGAGCTCTGCCCACAGCGCATAATGCTGGCATAGAAAATTCTGGGTGCTTCTAAAAGAAGTACTAGCCTACTTGGATGGACTCTATCATGAATTTCCAGCTGCTATACTTGCCATCCCTTGAGGCTGTTTAGACAGTCCTGTCTCTTCCTGATCCTCTGCATCAGAGCCGGGGAGCTCCAGCCACAGTGAACGATGCCGGCACAGGAAGTTCTGGGTGCCACTAAAAGTAGCATTAACTTACTTGGGTGGACTCTCATGGATTTCCAAAAGCTACACCTACCATCCCTTGAGTCAATTTTAGATGGTCCTGTCTGTTCCTTATTCTCGCCATTGGAGCAAAGGATCTCTGCCCACAGCGTGTGATATCAGACCAGGAAGTTCTGGGGGCCATGAAAAGGATCACTGGCCTATGTGGGTGGACTTTCTCATGGATTTCCAGCTGCTATACCTGTCCTCCCTTGAGGCACTTTAGGTCAGCGCTTCTCAACCGGTGTGTCGCCAAACACCGGCATGTGTGTCGCGTCTCCCGGTGTCCCACTATCCCGTTCTGCTTTCTTTTTGCCTTTTTCCAGCCCCCGCGGGCCAATTGGAAGCCTCCTTTCTTCCTACCCCCATTGCCCAATGGGAAGCCTCCTTCATTCTGCCTGCCCCCGTGCAGGCCAATCGGAAGCCTCCTCCCTACCAGTGGGTGTAGGAAGAAGGGAGGAAGCCTTTGATTGGCCGGTGAGGCAGGCATCAGAATGCCCGGGGGTGGGATGAATAGAAGGTTTTGAACTTCGATGAAGCAAGGCCGCGCGGTGAAGAGGAAACCCAACCCCCGACGAAGCAAAGCCGCCATGGGAGCCCCATTCCCATGGTGGTGAAGAGGAAACCCGACCCCAACTGAGGCCACCACGGGAGCCCAGTCCCGTGGTGGCGAAAAAAGAAGGCCCGCCGGAGTAAAGCCACAGCGGAACTGGAGCCCATCCCTGCAGTGAAGGAAGAAGGTTTTGGTGAGAGCTGGTGCGTCTGTGTGTGAATGAATGCCTGGGTGAAAGCTGGTGCGTCTGTGTGGGAGTGAGTGCCTGGCTGAGAGCTGGTGCGTCTGTGTATGAGTGAGTGCCTGGCTGAGAGCTGGTGCGCCTGTGTGTGAGTGAGTGCCTGGCTGAGAGCTGGTGCGCCTGTGTGTGAGTGAGTGCCTGGCTGGCTGAGAGCTGGTGCGTCTGTGTGTGAATGAGTGCCTGGCTGAGAGCTGGTGCGTCTATGTGTGAATGAGTGCCTGGCTGAGAGCTGGTGCGTCTGTGTGTGAATGAGTGCCTGGCTGAGTGCCCCCCCGCTGGAGACAGCACCGGGGTGCGGCCCGAGACCAGCGGCCGGCGCTGCGGAGGAGGTCAGGGTCCTGCATCGGGGAACCACCCGCACGCCAACAGCAGCCCAAGAGCAAGTAGGAGGGGCTAGCCGTGGCTGGCCGCGGGTTGGAGCTATCACACACAAAAGCATGGTATCCCCTTCCTATTTGTCCAATTGTATCTCTGGAAGGATCGGTATTGGAACCTCCTGCAGTTTTTATAGATCAATTCTTACAGTCAGCTGTGTCTCAGTCCTTATCTCATATTATAGACACTGTAGATTTTCTGAATCAATTACAAGATATCCATATTTCTGCTCAATCGATATTAATAGTAACAATGGATATTCAAGCATTGTATATGAATATTCCACAAGAGGCTGCATTAGAAGTAGTAAAATCTATTGTGGCTCAATGCTCTTGCCCTCAACGTATACTGATTGATTTTCTTTGTGATTTAGCTCAGGTGGTCCTGTTTAATAATGTTTTTGGAAAAAAGTTTTATCATCAGAAACATGCAATTCCCATAGGTACATCTATGGCACCATCTGTGGTAAATTTGTACATTGCTACATTTGAAGAACGAAATATATATATGCCCCAGTGGTGGCAGTATATTAGTAATTGGTACAGATACATTGATGATGTTTTCATGATTTGGACATCTACAGAAAGTCATCTTCAAGAGTTTGCATTATGACTCAATGGGTTGGATGCTAATTTACAATTTACAGCGGTATGGAACACAACGATTTCATTTTTAGATGTGCTGGTTACAGTTAAAGAGGGAGTTTTTCAAACCACACTTTGTTGGAAACCAACAGATAAAAATAATCTGTTGCATTTTCATAGTCATTATGCTAAGTCTTTTAAATCAGGCTTGCCTGTTAGTCAATTTTTTTGTATAAGGCGGATGTTGCTTAACTTTATCTGAATTTGAACATCCGGCAGCATTATTATCTGCAAGATTTTGTGCTAGGGGATATCCTAGGAAAGTTATAAGGCAGGCAAATAAACGAGCAAAATGTTCTGATTGGCAAGCATTATTGCAATATTACCCACGGAGAGACAATAATGTCTTATCTGTGTTTTGAAACATACCACGTAGTCATCTGACATAGCAGAAGTTATACAAAAATATTGGCATGTTTTAGCCTTATATAAAATGTTTCAGGAATCTCCATTGATTGCTTTTTCAAGAGGATCTAATATTTGTGATCATATTGTGCATTCCTTTTTTGGTGAGTGCTGTTCAAAATTTTGTGGGAAACTGCACCTCTGATTATGTTGTTTATGCTTTAATTTGCCCATGTCCAAAATTTGCCCATGCCCATGTCCAAAATTTGCCCATGTCCAAAATTTGCCCATGTCCAAAAGTATACCTAGATCGCACTAGTTGTTCGATGAGGATAAGATTAATTGAACATTGTTGTTCGATGAGGATAAGATTAATTGAACATTGATCTAAACTGAAAACCTGTACTGTTAGTGCACCAATTATACAACATTGTATGGATTATCAACATTCTTTGTCCAGTTAAAACGGACTATTGTGGATCAGGTTGTGAAAGCAGTACGTGGAGGGGATATGGATGCCGAGCTGTGGAGGATGTGGAGCACAGGACTTGGTGAGAGAGGTAACGGTGGTGGGGCCGCTTGGCAATAGTGATCATAATATGATCAAATTTGATTTAATGACTGGAAAAGGAACAGTATGCAAATCCAAGGCTCTCGTGCTAAACTTTCAAAAGGGAAACTTTGATAAAATGAGAAAAATTGTTAGAAAAAAACTGAAAGGAGCAGCTACAAAAGTAAAAAATGTCCAAGAGGCGTGGTCATTGTTAAAAAATACCATTCTAGAAGCACAGTCCAGATGTATTCCACACATTAAGAAAGGTGGAAAGAAGGCAAAACGATTACCGGCATGGTTAAAAGGGGAGGTGAAAGAAGCTATTTTAGCCAAAAGATCTTCATTCAAAAATTGGAAGAAGGATCCAACAGAAGAAAATAGGATAAAGCATAAACATTGGCAAGTTAAATGTAAGACATTGATAAGACAGGCTAAGAGAGAATTTGAAAAGAAGTTGGCTGTAGAGGCAAAAACTCACAGTAAAAACTTTTTTAAATATATCCGAAGCAGAAAGCCTGTGAGGGAGTCAGTTGGACCGTTAGATGATCGAGGGGTTTAAAGGGGCACTTAGAGAAGATAAGGCCATCGCGGAAAGATTAAATGATTCTTTGCTTCGGTGTTTACTGAAGAGGATGTTGGGGAGGTACCCGTAATGGAGAAGGTTTTCATGGGTAATGATTCAGATGGACTGAATCAAATCACGGTGAACCTAGAAGATGTGGTAGGCCTGATTGACAAACTGAAGAGTAGTAAATCACCTGGACCGGATGGTATACACCCCAGAGTTCTGAAGGAACTAAAAAATGAAATTTCAGACCTATTAGTAAAAATTTGTAACTTATCATTAAAATCATCCATTGTACCTGAAGACTGGAGGATAGCAAATGTAACCCCAATATTTAAAAAGGGCTCCAGGGGCGATCCGGGAAACTACAGACCGGTTAGCCTGACTTCAGTGCCAGGAAAAATAGTGGAAAGTGTTCTACACATCAAAATCACAGAACATATAGAAAGACATGGTTTAATGGAACAAAGTCAGCATGGCTTTACCCAGGGCAAGTTTTGCCTCACAAATCTGCTTCACTTTTTTGAAGGAGTTAATAAACATGTGGATAAAGGTGAACCGGTAGATATAGTATACTTGGATTTCCAGAAGGCGTTTGACAAAGTTCCTCATGAGAGGCTTCTAGGAAAAGTAAAAAGTCATGGGATAGGTGGCGATGTCCTTTCGTGGATTGCAAACTGGCTAAAAGACAGGAAACAGAGAGTAGGATTAAATGGGCAATTTTCTCAGTGGAAGGGAGTGGACAGTGGAGTGCCTCAGGGATCTGTATTGGGACCCTTACTGTTCAATATATTTATAAATGATCTGGAAAGAAATACGACGAGTGAGATAATCAAATTTGCAGATGACACAAAATTGTTCAGAGTAGTTAAATCACAAGCAGATTGTGATAAATTGCAGGAAGACCTTGTGAGACTGGAAAATTGGGCATCCAAATGGCAGATGAAATTTAAATGTGGATAAGTGCAAGGTGATGCATATAGGGAAAAATAACCCATGCTATAATTACACGATGTTGGGTTCCATATTAGGTGCTACAACCCAAGAAAGAGATCTAGGTGTCATAGTGGATAACACATTGAAATCGTCGGTTCAGTGTGCTGCGGCAGTCAAAAAAGCAAACAGAATGTTGGGAATTATTAGAAAAGGAATGATGAATAAAACAGAAAATGTCATAATGCCTCTGTATCGCTCCATGGTGAGACCACACCTTGAATACTGTGTACAATTCTGGTCGCTGCATCTCAAAAAAGATATAATTGCGATGGAGAAGGTACAGAGAAGGGCTACCAAAATGTTAAGGGGAATGTAACAACTCCCCTATGAGGAAAGACTAAAGAGGTTAGGACTTTTCAGCTTGGAGAAGAGACAACTGAGGGGGGATATGATAGAGGTGTTTAAAATCATGAGAGGTCTAGAACGGGTAGATGTGAATCGGTTATTTACTCTTTCGGATAGTAGAAAGACTAGGGGACACTCCATGAAGTTAGCATGGGGCACATTTAAAACTAATCGGAGAAAGTTCTTTTTTACTCAACGCACAATTAAACTCTGGAATTTGTTGCCAGAGAATGTGGTTCGTGCAGTTAGTATAGCTGTGTTTAAAAAGGATTGGATAAGTTCTTGGAGGAGAAGTCCATTACCTGCTATTAAGTTCATTTAGAGAATAGCCACTGCCATTAGCAATGGTTACATGGAATAGACTTAGTTTTTGGGGTACTTGCCAGGTTCTTATGGCCTGGATTGGCCACTGTTGGAAACAGGATGCTGGGCTTGATGGACCCTTGGTCTGACCCAGTATGGCATTTTCTTATGTTCTTATGAGCTTAGTTACTATGAGCAGTTTTGGGTTTTCATGTTAAAAACTTTGTCATCATGTTAAATGATGAGTTGGATTGGGTATCACTTTTGTGATTGGATATTGAAGAATCTTTATGTGATTGGATATTGAACAATTTTGAATGAAAGACTATTGATTGCTTCCAGGACATATGATGTGTTTAAAATGGATGCCATTTCTAGAGGTTTTTCAGCAGATGAACAAGCATATTTTTTTGTAATTTTGAGCTTTTATAATTTGATAATCTTTATGTTCTTTTAAATTTAAATCTTTATTTACATTTGTTTTTTTTATTTAGTTATGTAAACCGTTTTGATTAAACACTGTTTGTAAAGACGGTATACAAACACTTTTAAATAAATAAATAAATAAATTTGAAGTTGTCTATTGGAAATGTTGCAAGACTGGAGCACTCTATTGTCCGCCAAAGTGAAGCAGTTTTTCCCCTGATGAAGGACTGGCAACTGAAACACGGCCATGTTGGGTTTGACATCAGTGAATGGGATATACATGAGTTTTTCAATTGAGCTTTGAAGCAAGACATTGCAAACATTTCATGAAATTAAGTATTGCTATTTTATAGATAATAAAATGTTTCCAGCTGAATAATGAGATAAAAACATTGGAGTCTTTAAGCTTTTAAAATGCAATTCAATATAAGAAAATTTTCTTAGAAAAAATATAAATGTATTAACTGAAAGTGATTGGCTGGTGGTTGTCCCGTACGGCTGCAAAACACTAAGAGACATTTGGGTCCATCAGAAAGCATCTGCTGTAACAATTTTTGTGAATTTGCTCCTGATGAAGCGATTCTGATCGCGAAACACCGGCCGTTGTCGGGTGCTATTTGGGACAGTTCGGGTCATTGATGCATTTTTCAACTCATACACGGGACTCAGAGGATATTTAAAAAGCTATCTAGTTGCTTCTATACAAAAAAATTTAGATATTTAACATCACGCCGCAAATGACGAGTAGTCCGGACGGCAAGTGGGTTCACTGCCGTCGTCTGGCTTGCTGATGCGGTCTTACACAAAAAAATTTTAAAATATATAATTTTCAAAAATCGTTTCAAAAAATACTTTTGGATAATAGCACATTGTGGATATAGTTTATATACTTTGTTTTCTTGGTTGCATATAATATAATGATTAAGTAGTTTGCCATGGCTGTGTATGAAACCTCTGCCTTCCATTTAAATATAATTTTTTCGATCAGTTTAATATATTAAAAACATATTTTGGGTTAAGTGGTGAATTTTTTTTTAAGTTGAGTTAATCTAACTGATTTTTTACATCGAAACCAGGGCACTGCCCACAGTGCACAAACCAGTACAGGAAGTTCTGGGGGCCACTAAAATGAGTACAGGTCTACTTGAGTGGACTCTCATGGAATTTCTGCTGCTGCACCTGCCATCCCTTGAGGCACTTTATACTGTCCTGTCTCTTCCTGATTTTCACCAACAGAGCTGGGGAGCTCCGCCCACAGCACATGATGCTGGGACAGAAAGTTCTGGGGTCAGTTAAATGGAGCACTAGCCTACTTGGGTAGACTTTCTCACAGATTTCCAGCTGCTATATATGCCGTTCCTTGAGGCACTTTAGACTGTCCTGTCTCTTCTTGATTCTCACCATCAGAGCTGGGGAGCTCCATCGCCAGCACACAATAACAGCACAGGAAGTTCTGGTGGCTGCTAAAAGAAGCTCTAGCCTACTTGAGTGGACTCCCTCATGGATCTGCATGTGATTATACCTGGCGTCTCTTGAGGCACTTTAGATGGTCCTGTCTCTTTCTGATTCTCACCATCAGGGAGCTCCGCCCACAACACACTATACTGGCACAGGTAGGTCTGAGGGCTGCTAAAAGGAACACTAGCCTAATTGGGTGGAAGCTGTCATGGATTTCCAGTTGCTACCTCTGCCGTCCCTTGAGGCACTTTAGATGATCTTGTCTCTTCCTGATTTTCTCCTTCAGAGCCAGGAAGCTCTGCCCACATTGCATGACACTGAAACAAAAAGTTTTGGGGGCCACAAAAAGGAGCAATAGCCTACTTGGGTGGACTCTTTCAAGGATTTCCAATTGGTAAACTGCCTTCCCTTGAGGTACTGTAAATGATCCTGATTTTTGCCAATGGAAGCCAGGTAACTTTGGCTGCAGTGCCCTATGCCGGCAAAGGAACTTTTGGGGGCCCATTAAAAGAGCACTAGCCTTACTGGGTAGATTCTCTCCTGGATTTCCAGCTGCTGCACCTGCCATCCCTTGAGCACTTTATATGACCCTGTAGCTTTCTGATTCTTGCGATCTGAGCTGGGCAGCTCCGCACACAGCACACAATGTCAGCTCAGGAAGATCTGGTGTCCGCTAAAAGGATCACTATTCTACTTGAATGGAGTATCTCATGGATTCCAGCTGCTACACTTGTCATTCCTTAAGACACTTTAGTTGGTCCTGTCTTTCTTATTCTCGCCGTCGGAGCCGTAGAGCTCCACCAACAGCTCACAACAACACAGGAATTTCTGGGGACACTAAAAGGATCATTAGCCTACTTGGGTGGACTCATGGATTTCCAGATCCTACACCTGCCGTCCCTTGAGGCACGTTAGATGGTCCTGTCACTTCCTGATTCTTGCGTTCAGAGTCAGGGAGCTTTGCCCATAGTCCATCACGCTGGCACATGAAGCTTTGGGTGTCACTAAAAGCAGCAGTAACCTACTTGGGTGGAATCTCATGGATTTCCAGCTGCTGTACCTGCTCTCACTTGGGGCACTTAAGATATTCCTTTCTCTTTCTGATTATCGCAGTAGGAGCCAGGGAATTCCCCACCCCAGAATGTACGATGCTGGCACAGGACGTTCTGGGGGGGCCACTAAGAGGAGCACTAGTCTAAGTGTGTGGACTCTGTCATAGATTATGAGCTGCTACACTTAGGAACATAAGAACATGCCATACTGGTCAGACCAAGGGTCCCTCAAGCCCAGCATCCTGTCTCCAACAGTGACCAATCCAGACCATAAGAACCTGGCAAGTACCCAAAAACTAAGTCTATTCCATGTTACTGTTGCTAGTAATAGCAGTGGCTATTTTCTAAGTCAACTTAATTAATAGCAGGTAATGAACTTCTCCAAGAACTTATCCAATTCTTTTTTAAACACAGCTATACTAACTGCACTAACCACATCCTCTGGCAACAAATTCTAGAGTTTAATTGTGCGTTGAGTGAAGAAGAACTTTCTCCGATTAGTTTTAAATGTGCCACATGCTAACTTCATGGAGTGCCCCCTAGTCTTTCTATTATCCGAAAGAGTAAATAACCGATTCACATTTACCCATTCTAGACCTCTTATGATTTTAAACACGTCTATCATAGCCGTCTCTTCCCCCAGCTGAACAGGCCTAACCTGGCAAGTACCCAAAAACTAAGTCTATTCCATGTTACTGTTGCTAGTAATAGCAGTGGCTAGGTTTTCATGGGTAATGATTCAGATGGACTGAATCAAATCACGGTGAACCTAGAAGATGTGGTAGACTTAATTGACAAACTGAAGAGTAGTAAATTACCTGGACCAGATGGTATATACCCCAGAGTTCTGAAGGAACTAAAAAATGAAATTTCAGACCTATTAGTAAAAATTTGTAACCTATCATTAAAATCATCCATTGTACCTGAAGACTGGAGGATAGCTAATGTAACCCCAATATTTAAAAAGGGCTCCAGGGGCGATCCGGGCAACTACAGACCGGTTAGCCTGACGTCAGTGCCAGGAAAAATAGTGGAAAGTGTTCTAAACATCAAAATCACAGAACATATAGAAAGACATGGTTTAATGGAACAAAGTCAGCATGGCTTTACCCAAGGCAAGTCTTGCCTCACAAATCTGCTTCACTTTTTTGAAGGAGTTAATAAACATGTGGATAAAGGTGAACCGGTAGATGTAGTATACTTGGATTTTCAGAAGGCGTTTGACAAAGTTCCTCATGAGAGGCTTCTAGGAAAAGTAAAAAGTCATGGTATAGGTGACTATGTCCTTTTGTGGATTACAAACTGGCTAAAAGACAGGAAACAGAAAGTAGGATTAAATGGACATTAAGAAAGTCTTAGAAAACATTTTGTCAATAGCCGAGAAGTTGAATTATTTGACAAAAAAAGAGATATCATTCCTCAAAGTTGAATATCCGATTGCACCAGTTATATACATCTTACTGAAAATACACAAATCTGTTTCTGACCCACCTGGAAGACCTATCATTTCCGCAAATGGTTCACTACTTGAACCAATTTCTATTTTTATTGATAATTTCTTACGCCCCCAGGTACCAAAAATACCTTCGTATGTGAGAGATTCTACTCATGATCAACATGCTCATGGATTCCTCATTCAACCATAACATACTTATTATGGCTACACTTGATGTGCAATCACTGTATACTAATATACCACAAGACAGGGCTGTAGATATTATTGAAGAAACCGTTTATGGCTGGGAGACTTTTACCAGAGTACCCACTCAATTAATTTTGGAATTAGCTACAATTGCTCTGACAAATAATTTTTTTGTTTTTGAACAACAATTCTATATCCAAACCAAGGGTGTAGCGATGGGGTCTGCTATGGCCCCATCGATTGCTAACTTATATGTAGCAAAATTTGAAGAAAAGTTCTTGAGGAATTGTCACTTTAGTACAAATATTAAACTAAACGCAGCCTTGGGGTCATGATTGATAATCACCTTACTTTAAATAATTTCATCTCAACCACAATCAAGAATGGCTTCTTCAAATTACACACATTGAAAAGAATTAAACCGTTATTACATCCTCAGGATTTCCGGACTGTGTTACAAGCCACAATTCTACCAAGGATTGACTATTGTAACGCACTACTACTGGGTCTCCCTAAAAGCACAATTCAACCCCTTCAAATGTTGCAGAATGCCGCTGCTCGGTTAATTACTAATACTCGATGGCATGAACATATTACTCCAGCACTCATGTTCCTACATTGGCTACCCGTATCATCTAGAATTACTTTTAAAGTTCTCTCACTCATCCACAAATCAATTCACAACCAAGAGATGCAATGGTTCTCTGATCAGTTCATTGTTCACACCTCCAACAGACCAATTAGAAACATTCACCAAGGAAATTAACTGTCCATCCACTAAAACACATCAAACATGTGTCCACCAGAGACCGATCATTCTCCATAGCTGGAATAAAAATCTGGAATAACATGCCGTTGGACCTGCGGCTTGAATCCTGTCACAAAACTTTCAAACAAAACCTTAAAACTTGGTTGTTTGAACAAGCTTTCACACAATGAGTCTCGTCTAACCTTCAGCAATACCATATGATTCCTTACCTTCTCCAAGTTCTTATACTCGACATTAATATTTACTATCTGCAACTCCACACCCCCACATGGTTTATCAATTCAGGCTATTATATATAATGAGACGTTGGTTTGCCTCAGATTATTTGCTCCTGCAAATACATGGTTATTAATATTCTATTGTTCGATATTTATGCATATTATTTGAAACCCATGTGTTTCTGTAAAGCCTGTTGCTATTAATTGTTTTACTGTTTATTTTATACTGTTACATGTAAAGCCTGTTGCTAAATTAATGTTTCACTGTAAACCGAGGTGATGTATTGCTATACGTACTGCGGTATAGAAGAACCTATAAATAAATAAATAAATAAATAACTATGGAGATGCTACATAGATGATGTTTTCTTAATTTGGGAGGGTAGTGAGTTGTCATTGTTGGATTTTAAGGATTGGCTTAATAGCCTAGACACCAACTTGAAGTTCAAAATGGAATATAACAGAAATAAGGTGTCATTTCTAGATATACTAATTACAAATACACCCACTGGTTTCATGACAGATATTTACCGCAAACCTACCGATAGGAACAAACTCTTAGCATGTGACAGTTGTCATAATAAATCATTAATACGTAACCTTCCCTACAGTCAATTCCTCCGTTTAAGAAGATTATGTACAGAAGATGATACATTTAGACAGAGATCGATTGAAATGAAGAGTAGGTTCGTAGAAAGAGGGTACCCGTCGGCTTGTGTCAATGATTGCTTCTCCAGAGCAACGAAGCAGAAACGTACACTATTATTAAAACCGAGTAAGAAACCAGCAAAAATAGAAAAAATCATTTGTCCTCTCACTTTCACTGGTTTGTCCCATGACATCACAAAAATCATTAAGAAGTATTGGCATATAGTACAGACACTTCCTGCATTTAAATACAAGGACATAATGATAACCAACAAAAGAGAAAAAAACCTTAAGGAATATCTATCACCTTCTGCTTTACCAATTGCCAAATCCACCAATAACAGCTTGACCGGACATAGTCCTTGTGGAAATTGTTATGTTTGTTCAGTTTATCTAAAAGTCAAATCTTTGACCATTCCCACTACTGGCAAGACCTTTAAACTTAAAAATCTAACCAATTGCAAGAGTGTTGGTGTTATCTATGTGGCTATTTGCCCTTGCAATAAATTCTATGTGGGGAAAACTATTAGACAGTTCAACACAAGGATTATGGAGCATAAAAGTGCCATTAATAGGAAAGCAGAAGGTAAACCGTTAGTTGCACATTCTGTACTCATGCATCACAAGTTTAATGATTTATAGATTTTGTGCCATCACTAAACCATCCAAAAATTGGAGAGGAGGTAATTTTGACAATTTTCTACTGAGGTTGGAGCAACAATATATTTTTTATTTTAAGACCCTTTCTCCCCTTGGTTTGAATGGAGATACCGATCTTAGTGTGTACCTATAGACAATTTAGGTTCTTTCTATATATCTTTTACACAACTTTTATATTAATATAGCCTCAATTCCAATTTTTATATTTTTTTTTATTTTTATTTTTCACTCTTTGCAATTCTCTTTTATTTTATTTTTACGTTTATTTTTTTCACATATGTTTATTGTTTTTGGTTTTCTTTTTAGTGGGTTTGATAAAATTATGTGGTGGATGTTTTTAGACATGATTAAATTTACAATCATGCAACATATATTTATACTCGTTGACATCTATAGATACACAGCAGGCGGGACTATTTCTAATTTGCTCTAAATAAATGGATGCTGCGTTTAGATACAGTTCACCTGTTTTAAAAGAAGTTGGGTTATAAGTAATTCTGTGTGTTTCCCGGTTCCGTTCTTGCCCCACCCCCCACCTGTCCCTTTCCACCTTTTTAACCCCGGCTTGCAACCCCCTCCGTTCCACATTGTTTGCTCCTCCCCCCTCTTCCCTTGTTTCCTCATCCTCCAGGTTTCTTCTTTCTTTTTGATTATTCTCCTTCTTTTTTATTATTTATAATTTTTTCTATATTTTTTTATTTTTATTATTCTTTTTGTCCTCATCCTGTTCCCCTTCCCCTTTTTTTTCCCTCCGTCCCCCTTCCCCCTATTCCTTCCCTATTCCTTTATCTCCTCCTTTTCTGTTTTTTCATTTTGTTTCATTTTCTCCTCCCTGTAGTACCCCCTCCCCCTCCCCCCGTTTCCTATTCCATCCCCTATCTACATATATAAAAATAAAAAATAAATACATACACACAGAATAAATATATAACGTTTTTATATAAAAATACCTTTTTAAATATGACTATTGACAAGATAAATATTTTTCATTGAGTTAATAAATTTGAATATAGTAGTTACTTTGTATATTCAATACATATAACTTTTAGCGTAGCATCTTATGGCATCTTATACATATGCATATCACATAGTATCGTGAGATCTGGAGCGCGAAAAGGAGGTATAAAACCACTTGTTAGATTGTCCGACTCACCTTTACGTTAATCCATGCTGAGCGTTGATTCGGTGAGTGTTTTCTTTTGTTTGAATTTCTCAATATATACATTTAATTACAGCCTTCTTTAAGTTAATCGGTATAGATAGTTAGAATTATGCTGTGATCACTCCGTTATGAATCCCTTGTAATGCTGTTCTATTAGACGCCGATATTTGGCGCCAAATTTGTGATGTCGGTAACCGAGTGAAACAAGGATTACACCAGTTCCAAAGTTCACCCGATCAGATAATATAATATTATATACCCTCGTTTTTTGAGATCATTCATTGAAGTACTTATGGGTTCATATAATTTATAGACGCATTATCAGTTTAGGCACCTATATCGATTATATACAATTGGTTACAGTTTTTAAGCAAATCGGCATAGATAGTTAAGTTTATGTTGTGACTGTTCCGTTACGAGTTTCTTGCAACTTAGGTTTTATTAGACGCCGATTTTTGGCGCCAAATTTGTGTTGTCGGCAACCAAGTGTAACAAACATCACGCTAGCTCACAAGATCATCTGATTAGACAGTCTTTAATAAAAGATAATATACCCACGATTCTCGAGTCCATTTAAGTTTTTATGTGTTCACATAATTTATAGATGCTACATTAATTTAGGCATTAGAATTAATCATATTAGTAAAAAGATACACCTTTATCTACATGTTTATTAACTCCTTCAAAAAAGTGAAGCAGATTTGTGAGGCAAGACTTGCTTTGGGTAAAGCCATGCTGACTTTGTTCCATTAAACCATGTCTTTCTATATGTTCTGTGATTTTTATATTTAGAACACTTTCCACTATTTTTCCTGGTACTGATGTCAGGATAACTGGTCTGTAGTTTCCCGGATCACCCCTGGAGCCCTTTTTAAATATTGGGGTTACATTAGCCACTCTTGAGGTAATTTAGATGATCCTGTCTCTTCCTGATTCTCATCGTCTGGAGCCAGAGAACTTTGCCCACAGTGCACTACACCGGCACAGGAATTTTTGAGGGGATGCTAAATGGAGTACTATTATTTTTGGATGGATTATCTCATGGAATTTCAGCCTCTATACCTGCCATCTCTTGAGGCACTTTAGCCTGTCCTGTCACTTTCTGATTCTCACTATTGGAACTGGGGAGCTTTGCCCTAAGTGCACAAAGCCAGCACAATAATCTTTGGGGGTTGCTAAAAGGAGCAGTATCCTATTTTGCTAGACTCTCTCATGGATTTCAAACTACTACACATGCCATCCCTTGAGGCCTTTTAGATGGTCCTATATCTTCCTGACGCTTGCCATTGGAACCAGGGAACTCCCTCCACAGCACACATGCCTATAACAGGAAGCAATAGGAACGCTAAAAAGAGCACTAGCCTAATTGGCTGGACTCTTTCATGGATTTCAAGCTGCTACACTTGTCATCCCACAAGGCACTTTAGATGGTCCTGTTTCTTCCTGATTTTCTCCATCAGAGCCGGGCAGCTCCGCCCAAAGCACATGACACTTGCACAGGAAGTTCTGGGGACCGTTAAAAGGAGCACTAGCCTACTTGTGTGGACTCTCTCATAGATTTCCAGCTGCTACACCTGCTGTCCCTTGATGCACTTTAAATGGTCCTGTCTCTTCCTGATTCTCGCTGTCAGAGCTGGGGAGCTCCACCCACAATGCATGATGTTGGCACAGGCTATTCTGAGGTCCACTAAAAGAAGCACTAGCTGGCAACAATCTAGATTTGGGAAAATTCACTAAATGCAAGTTCTTAGCTCTAGAATTTTTCTCTAACATTTCCAGTTTATGGTGTATCATTGAACAATCTTTCAAATTAGCTACTGTTGTGGTCTTCTACGCTGCAACCATTTCCGAAACAGTTGTCAAATTTCCTGCCATCATACTAACTTCACTGTCTATTTCAGTCAATAGTTCCAGTGGAAAATTATACAACTGTCTTACTGTGGAGGCAAGTGAGGATTCAGTACGACTGACCGCTTCCCAGATGTCTTTAAGCATAACCTCAGTGAGTTCAGGAAGAGAGCAGATTGTGAAGGTCCTAAAGCTGATGGTAGCATAACTGCTGCTGGTATAGGGGCAACAGCCCCTGTTCTCTCATCACCAGAAAAGACAACCACTGAGCTAGACACACCATCCTTACTTTCTGCCAGAAGTATGGATGGTTCAGAGTTAGTTGAAATGCTCACATTGTTAAACCAGACCCTTCAGAGGGATTAGCTTCAATTCCCCCCAATGTGAATACCATGGGTTGAGAGGAGGCTGGAACTTCCATAGTCCCTTGAGGAAGAATCACCACTGGGGGAGGAGGAGGGGTGGGAGCCCCAGAACTTAAAGTGGCCTCAGCAGAAATATCACCAGGTTCCAAAGTATTAGCAGTTTTCAAACAAAAGAAATGAGTATCCAAGGGTCCACTCATTGGAGAAGAGGTGGCAACATTAGTGCCAGTTTTCCTCTCCTTCTTCTTTCCCATACCAAGAGATGAGGGAGAAAAAGATATAAGGGGCACACAGCTTCGGCAGAACAGCAGCTGCGGGCCTCAGGCATCCTGATGATATAACACTCTCACAGGACCCAAGCCCGGGTTGTTCGGGTCACCGCCTGATGGAAACTGACAGGGGCAGATTGCAGGAAAATATTGGTCCGGGGGATTTTTTCAAAACTGGCCCATGGGGTATCTGACACCCTCATACACTTTCCCTGCAGGATATGTGTTAACTCCCAAAAGCATGCCAATTCAACCCTAGAACCTGGCAGAATTGAGTCAAAATATCTCTAAAATAAACGTTATCTTTCCTAAATAACTAAGAAGTTGAGCACATTCTAGACTAGGGGTGAGCAGGGCTGCAGCTCCCATTCCATCCATGCAAATTGGTTGGGTCCACTACCCATCTGTATATATCTCTTAGAAATATCCTGGATTTCCAGTCTGGCTCTTGAACCAATTGCAAGTAATGACATTACCAGCTAGTGTCAGACACACACATGTTCAGTCACAAACATTGTCATGGATTAGGCAGGGATAGGAGGTGTGCACAAACTTTCTCTCTCTCATATATGCACACTCTAACATACATGTATATTCTTACACAAACTCCCTTATATTCTCTCATAGACATGCTGACTGGCTTACATACATACTTACTAGTTTAAATAGTCTTGTTCACACATATGCTCATTGACTCACTCGTTCTCTCTCACTCACCCTCATGCTTACTGGCTCACTCACTCTTGCTCACACACATGCTCTGGAAACCAAAGCATGCCTGACTGTATTATGCAGTGCAACATTAGAAAAGCAGAAACATCATCATTCCTCATAAAACATTAAGCAATAGAGTCAAGAAATAAAAAAACATCATTTATAATATTAAAACTATACTAATAAAAAGAATGTCAAGCAGGCAACAGCCAATGAACATCCAGTAATTAAAATTACTCATTTTTTCTGATATTTACCAAACACCAAATATTTCAAACAGTAGACACATGAAATAATACCCCAAAATTTAAAATAATAATTAAAAATCTTCAGCTTTTCATACCTGGGATTTTCTGATTTCCAGTCACCCACAGATTATTATGGATTGGGGGAGGGGCTCTCACAATTTTCATCCTCTCCCCACACCCTCACACACAAAGACTCTCACTCACATATATGCTATCACATACACAGGCTCTCTTGCTCTTACACACCCATGCAGTCTCTCACATAAACACAGACTCTCATACATATGCAGTCTCTCCCGCCTACACAGGCTTGCTCTCATACATATGCAGGCTCTTTTTCTCTCTTGCACACATGCAGACACACACACACACATGCAGGCTGTCTCATACATATATGCAGGCAGTCTCTCACACACAAGCATACACACCTACAGCTTTCAGGCCTTCCCCTTTCTTCTGGGCCTTGTCTTTGACTGCTGTTGGATGGCAGCACTACACCTCACTGCCAGAAGGGAAGTGGAAGAAGGCCACTTCTACTGCACTGCCCCTGCAAGGTTGGGGGGAGGGTCAAGCGGCCTCACAGGCTTCAGTTCTGGCTGGGGCAAGATGGACTCTGCCAAGGCCCCGCATGGCTGTCTTCCAGCTGTGGTAGGATGGGCTTTGCTGCAGCCCCCACATGTCTGTTTTCAGACCATGGAAGCCTCACAGGCCTCTCTGTCATGGCCCCACATGAATCTCTTCAGACTGTAGCAGCAGCCTCACGGGCCTCTCTGCCGTGGCCCCACATATCCATCTTCAGACTGCAGCAGAGGCCTCGCAGGCCTCTCTGCCGTGGCCCCACATGTCTGTCTTCAGAGTGCAGCAGTGCCTTGTGGACTTCTCATGGATTTTCAGCTGCTATACCTGCTGTCCCTTGAGGCGTTCCTGTCTCTTCTTCGTTCTCACCTTCAGCACCGGGGAGCTCCACTAACAGTGCACCACACCAGCACAGGATGTTCTGGAGGCTGCTAAAAGAAGCACTGGCTTACTTGTGGACTGTCTCATGGATTTCCAACTGCTATAACTGCCATCCCTTGATGTGGTCCAGTGTCTTCCTGTTTCTCGTCATTGGAGCTCACATACCCTGAACCGGTTCCAGGGGTAGCCCCGCCAGCAGCGGGCCCCCAAACCCCAATCAGCGCCCCAGCAAGCCCCGGCCATGGGCTTTTGACTGGCGAGGGAGCAAACGTAAGCTGGCAGTTCCTCTGGTGCCCAATCCCCCAGTCGGTGGCAGGCTCCTTAGTTTCGCCCAACACTGGGAAGAGATCACATCGGACTGCTGGGTCCTCTTCATCATCCGCCAGGGTACCGTCTGTACTTCAGTCGGCTCCCAGGGACCTCTCCCCCGTGTCCATCATGGGGTTCATCCACTCAATTGGTCGTTCTTTAAACATAACTCTCCACCCTCCTTTTAAACTAGAACAAAGGGGAAAGCTGACAGTCACTCAGCAGCGCATGGTTCGGAGAGAGGTATCTTTAAAGGATACTAATGATGCATTAGAATTAGGGCATCCCGACAGTGAGGTTCCAATAATTAGAAAAGTAGTCCAAGTGCCTGTAACTAAAAACTCACCTGAGCTAAAAAATTCTAACTTATCCCTATCAATTAAAAAGCAGAATGAAAATACAAACAAAAAACAAACTTTGAAATGTTTGTATACTAATGCCAGAAGTCTAAGAAGTAAGATGGGAGAATTAGAATGTATAGCAGTAAATGATGACATAGACTTAATTGGCATCTCAGAGACATGGTGGAAAGAGGATAACCAATGGGACAGTGCTATACCAGGGTACAAATTATATCGCAATGACAGAGAGGAGCACTCGGGAGGAGGTGTGGCACTTTATGTCCGGGATGGCATAGAGTCCAACAGGATAAACATCCTGCATGAGACTAAATACAAAATTGAATCTTTATGGGTAGAAATCCCTTGTGTGTCAGGGAAGACTATAGTGATAGGGGTATACTACCGTCCACCTGGTCAAGATGGTGAGATGGACAGTGAAATGCTAAGAGAAATTAGGGAAGCTAACCAAATTGGTAGTGCAGTAATAATGGGAGACTTCAATTACCCCAATATAGACTGGGTAAATGTATCATCGGGTCACGCTAGAGAGATAACGTTCCTGGATGGAATAAATGTTAGCTTTATGGAGCAATTGGTTCAGGAACCGACGAGAGAGGGAGCAATTTTAGATCTAATTCTCAGTGGAGCACAGGACTTGGTGAGAGAGGTAACAGTGGTGGGGCCGCTTGGCAATAGTGATCATAATATGATCAAATTTGATTTAATGACTGGAAAAGGAACAGTGTGCAAATCCAAGGCCCTCGTGCTAAACTTTCAAAAGGGAAACTTTGATAAAATGAGAAAAATTGTTAGAAAAAAACTGAAAGGAGCAGCTACAAAAGTAAAAAATGTCCAAGAAGCGTGGTCATTGTTAAAAAATACCATTCTAGAAGCACAGTCCAGATGTATTCCACACATTAAGAAAAGTTATAAATAAATAAATTAATTAAGAGAGGTGGAAAGAAGGCAAAACAATTACTGGCATGGTTAAAAGGGGTGGTGAAAGAAGCTATTTTAGCCAAAAGATCTTCATTCAAAAATTGGAAGAAGGATCCAACAGAAGAAAATAGGATAAAGCATAAACATTGGCAAGTTAAATATAAGACATTGATAAGACAGGCTAAGAGAGAATTTGAAAAGAAGTTGGCTGTAGAGGCAAAAACTCACAGTAAAAACTTTTTAAAATATATCCGAAGCAGAAAGCCTGTGAGGAAGTCAGTTGGATCGAGGGGTTAAAGGGGCACTTAGAGAAGATAAGGCCATCGCGGAAAGATTAAATGATTTCTTTGCTTCGGTGTTTACTGAAGAGGATGTTGGGGAGGTACCCGTAATGGAGAAGGTTTTCATGGGTAATGATTCAGATGGACTGAATCAAATCACGGTGAACCTAGAAGATGTGGTAGGCCTGATTGACAAACTGAAGAGTAGTAAATCACCTGGACCGGATGGTATACACCCCAGAGTTCTGAAGGAACTAAAAAAATGAAATTTCAGACCTATTAGTAAAAATTTGTAACTTATCATTAAAATCATCCATTGTACCTGAAGACTGGAGGATAGCAAATGTAACCCCAATATTTAAAAGGGCTCCAGGGGCAATCCGGGAAACTACAGACCGGTTAGCCTGACTTCAGTGCCAGGAAAAATAGTGGAAAGTGTTCTAACATCAAAATCACAGAACATATAGAAAGACATGGTTTAATGGAACAAAGTCAGCATGGCTTTACCCAAGGCAAGTCTTGCCTCACAAATCTGCTTCACTTTTTTGAAGGAGTTAATAAACATGTGGATAAAGGTGAACCTGTAGATATAGTATACTTGGATTTCCAGAAGGCGTTTGACAAAGTTCCTCATGAGAGGCTTCTAGGAAAAGTAAAAAGTCATGGGATAGGTGGCGATGTCCTTTCGTGGATTGCAAACTGGCTAAAAGACAGGAAACAGAGAGTAGGATTAAATGGCAATTTTCTCAGTGGAAGGGAGTGGACAGTGGAGTGCCTCAGGGATCTGTATTGGGACCCTTACTTTTCAATGTATTTATAAATGATCTGGAAAGAAATACGAGTGAGATAATCAAATTTGCAGATGACACAAAATTGTTCAGAGAAGTTAAATCACAAGCAGATTGTGATAAATTGCAGGAAGACCTTGTGAGACTGGAAAATTGGGCATCCAAATGGCAGATGAAATTTAATGTGGATAAGTGCAAGGTGATGCATATAGGGAAAAATAACCCATGCTATAATTACACAATGTTGGGTTCCATATTAGGTGCTACAACCCAAGAAAGAGATCTAGGTGTCATAGTGGATAACACATTGAAATCGTCAGTACAGTGTGCTGCGGCAGTCAAAAAAGAAAACAGAATGTTGGGAATTATTAGAAAGGGAATGGTGAATAAACGGAAAATGTCATAATGCCTCTGTATCGCTCCATGGTGAGACCCGCACCTTGAATACTGTGTACAATTCTGGTCGCCGCATCTCAAAAAAGATATAGTTGCGATGGAGAAGGTACAGAGAAGGGCAATCAAAATGATAAAGGGGATGGAACAGTTCCCCTATGAGGAAAGGCTGAAGAGGTTAGAGCTGTTAAGCTTGGAGAAGAGACGACTGAGGGGGGATATGATAGAGGTGTTTAAAATCATGAGAGGTCTAGAACGGGTAGATGTGAATCAGTTATTTACTCTTTCGGATAGTAGAAAGACTAGGGGGCACTCCATGAAGTTAGCATGGGGCACATTTAAAACTAATCGGAGAAAGTTCTTTTTTATTCAACGCACAATTAACTCTGGAATTTGTTGCCAGAGGATGTGGTTAGTGCAGTTAGTATAGCTGTGTTTAAAAAAGGATTGGATAAGTTCTTGGAGGAGAAGTCCATTACCTGCTATTAAGTTCACTTAGAGAATAGCCACTGCCATTAGCAATGGTTACATGGAATAGACTTAGTTTTTGGGTACTTGCCAGGTTCTTATGGCCTGGATTGGCCACTGTTGGAAACAGGATGCTGGGCTTGATGGACCCTTAGTCCGACCCAGTATGGCATTTTCTTATGTTCTTATGTTCTCCTTGCAGTGGAACAGGTCCCTTGCAAACAGGGCCAAGGGTTCTACTCGAGATATTTCCTCATCCCGAAAAGAAATGGCGGCTTGCGCCCCATTTTCGACCTCAGGACGCTGAACAAGTTTCTCAAAAGAGAAAAATTCAAGATGGTCTCTCTGGGCACGCTGATCCTGCTCCTCCGAAGAGGAGACTGGCTTTGTTCCCTCGACCTCAAGGAAGCATGTGCACACATTGCAATTTTACCCAACCACCTCTGCTTCTTGGTGGGGAATGCACATTTCCAGTACAAAATGCTGCCCTTTGGGCTGGCATCAGCCCCCACGTCTTCACCAAATGTTTGGCGGTGGTGGCTGCCTACCTTAGGCATCGCTCGGTCCATGTGTTTCCATAGCTGGACAACTGGCTGGTCAAGAGCGACTCTTGCTCAGGGGCTTTGCACGCTCTGGCCTTAATGATGCAGACCCTGAGAACATTGGGATTCATTATCAATTTCTCCAAGTTGCACCTCTGTCCGTCCTCCCAGCTGGACTTCATTGGTGCCAGGTTGGACACAATGCAAGTGAAAGCTTTCCTACCCAAGGACCAGACGATCGCCCTTGCCTTGCTGGCTACCCTAATCCACAATAGCAGGAGGGTGTGTTATAATTAGTGAGGTTTGGGTGGACCCTTGGACACTATGGCAGTTGACCACGCCCACTGGGGAAGGTCCCGTGAGGGGTCACAGGTCAGGCTCAGCTGAGGACACACAAACACAGAGATTGATCTTTTATTAAACAATGTGGTGAAGCCACCAGAGGTGGCAGTGGTGAGTAGTTGAAGTAGCCCAGCTGGGCTAGTGAAAATAATGAGTACAGTGGAATATGCACAAAACCCCAGTATGGAGAACCCCAGGATAGGGATAGCAGGCCCTTGAGGAGCGAGTACCTGAGAGCTGAGAGGCTTGAAGGTGATGTACTCACACAGCGGTTCCACGTAGGAGATGGCACCAGGGCTGGAACGGAGGCAGACCCTCGAGGAGCAAGTACCTGGTTCCAGGGAACGGCTCTGAAGTGAAGATGGTAGTACTCACTGGTGTTGAAGATAGCTAATACTTCCAGGCAGAAGAGAAGGTAGGAGCAGGCAGCAGAGTCAGGGAACATAGGCCCTCGAGGAGCGAGTACTGGTCTCCTGATAGCGACCTGAAAAGTAAATGAGGCCCCCGAGGAGCGGGTACCCCATTAGCGTTAACAGTCCAATGAAGATTGGAGGCAGAGTAGCTGGGTACGGAGAGCGAATCCCATCCGCAAGAGATCCTTTGATAACTCAAAGGCTAGCAAACAATGTAGGCTTTAAATATCAGGGCAGCGTGACGTCATCACAGGGGGACGCCCCTGAGGTTCGCGCCAAGTAGGAAGTAAGAGAGAGGGTCGCGCGGTGCGCGCGCCCTAAGGTACTAGTGGAGCATGGCGGGAGGCTGCGCCCAAGCTGGTCCGGGGACGCCGGAGAGAGCGACAGGCAGACGCCGCGGCAGCCAGGCGTCCATCAACAGCAAGAGGAGGTGCCAGGAAAGAAAGGTAGGCGGAGTGAAGCCGTCGGGAAGGGATGATTGCAACAGGGTGCCAGCTCAGCTCTTGATCCGCCTACTGTTCCACATGGCGTCCTCTGTCTATGTGACTCCCCTTACCTGCCTCCACATGAGGAGTTCTCAGTGGGCCTTATGATCCCAGTGACAGCAGGCATCTCAGGATGTAGAAGCTCTAGTCACAGTCATGGACCCTCTCAGGGTCTCTCTGGCCTGGTGGGAAACCCTCTCCAATCTGGAATGCGGGCTTCCTTTTTAGCCTGCACCGCCCCAGGTGATCCTCACCACTAATGGTTCCCCCCAGAGGTGGGGAGCCCACACGAATGGGCTACACACTCAAGGTTTTTGAACTGTCACCGAGGCAAGTTGCCAGATAAACCTTCTGGAGCTTTGGGTGATATGGTACGTCTTGTGGGCCTTCAGAAATCAGTTGTTGTCCAAGGAAGTTCTCATCAGGACGGACAACTAGATCACAAAGTGGTACATCAACAAACAGGGCGGCATGGGTTTATTCCTCCTCTGCAACACAGGTTTGGAACTGGGCTGTTTCCCAAGGAATGTATCTCCGGGCCACCTACCTGCCAGTTCAGCTCAATATGCTGGCGGACCACCTCATCCGGTCCTTCCAGCCACACAAGTGGTTCCTCAACCCGGCGGTAGCGACTGACCTGTTTTGCCGGTGGGGTACATCGGATGTAGACCTGTTTGCATCCCCTCTCAACCACAAGGTGAGCAGGCTCTGCTCCCTGACGGCAGGGAACAGCCATCCAGCCTGCAATGCCTTTTCCCTTCACTGGGGGCAGGGCCTCCTGTATGCATACCCCCCTCTGTCTCTGCTACCGAATACCCTGTCAAAGCTCCAGCAGGACAGGGGGACCATGATTCTCATGGCACCCTCCTGGCCAAGGCAGATTTGGTTCTCACTTCTCCAGGACCTCTTGGTGCGTACACCCATCCCACTGGGGACGGCACCCAACCTCCATATCACAGAACCAGGGCACCCTGCGCCACCCCAACCTTTGGGCAGTGGCCCTTACGGCTTGGATGTTGAGCGCTTAATCCTCCAGCCCTTACAGCTCTTGGACTGTGTTTCCAGGGTTCTGGTAGAGTCCAGGAAACCTTTGACACTGAAGTCCTACAACTCCAAATGGAAACATTTTTCCATTTGGTGTGGGAGGCATGGGTTAGACCCCTTCTCGTGCCCTCTCCCCCCAGCTGTTGGGCTACCTGTGGCACTTATCTGAGTCTGGGCTCCAGACCAGCTCCATCAGGGTGTACTTCAGTGCGGTAAGCGCGTATTACTGAGGTGTCGCTGGTACACCCATTTCGGTCCAGCCTCTGGTTGGTCGTTTCATGCAGGGTCTCCTCCAACTGAAGCCCCTGCTTTGATCACCAGCAGTATCCTAGGATCTCACCATCATCCTGGCACGACTGATGCGGCCTCCCTTTGAGCCTTTGCAGTGACCTGAAGCTCCTCACCTGGAAAGTCATATTCCTGGTGGTGATCACTTCCGCTCGCAGGGTCAGTGAGCTCCAGGCTTTGGTTATGTACACACCTTACACAAAGTTCTTCCATGACTGTGTGGTTCTGCGTATCATTCTAAGTTCCTGCCCAAGGTGATGACTGATTTTCATATCAATCAGTCCATTGTTTACCACCTTTTTTCCGAGGCCTCATTCCGATCCAGGGGAATGGGCTCTTCATACCCTGGACTGTAAACAGGCCTTGGACTTCTACCTAGATCGCACAGCGAGCCATAGCAGTCCACCCAGCTCTTTGTGTAATTTGATCCCAACATGCTGGGGATGGCGTGGGAAAACAGACCTTGTCTAACTGGCTGGCAGATTGCATCGCCTTCTGCTATGCGCAGGCAGGCCTTCAATTAGCCAGGAAAATAAAGGCTCACTCTGTGCAAGCGTTGGTGGCTTACTTGCGTTCAGTCCCCTTGCAGAAATTTGCCGGGCCACAACCTGGAGTTCTATCCACACCTTTGCAGCCCATTACTGCCTTGACAGGGATAGCCATCAGGACAGTGCCTTCTGTCAGTTCGTCCTGCGCAACCTGTTCCAGACCTGAACCCAACTCTCTCTGCTCGTGCTTCTTGTGGGAACCAGAAGGTCTCCTGTTACCCACAGTACCACAGTTGTGTTATGCCCATTAACATTTTGTTTGGATGCTGTTGGTCTCTCTAACTAAAACTGACGATCTGGAGCTCTGTACTCCCCCACATGTGAGGACTACCATCCTGCTTGTCCTAGGAGAAAGTCCAGTTGCTTACCTGTAGCAGATGTTCTCCTAGGACAGAGGATGGTAGTCCTCAGGAATCCGCCCGCCTCCCCACGATGTTGGGTTCACCTTCGGTTTGTTGTTTTTATTTTTTTGCTCATCTGTTTTGCTATATTAAGAGACTGAAGGGGGACCTCGCATGGATGCGCAGATAGTAACAGGCTGGGCATGCTCAGTCTGTTGGTCAAAGCTTCTAGAAACTTTGACAAAAGTTTTCCGTGTCGGGCTCCTTCGGATGATATCACCCACATTTATTTATTTATTTATTTTAAATCTTTTCTATACCGTCGTTTGGAGGATACCGTCACAAGGGTTTACATCAAGGCACATAAAATTTATGATACTGTGATTTGCACATTTACAAGGGTGCCATAAGGTTCGGTAACATAGTTAGTGATCAATAATGTTAAATGTAATTAATCATGTCCATGTTTCTATCTCGGTTTTTATTACAGAATTAACTTTAAGATTGTGACTGGTCCTTTAAAGACTACACACTTAGTGAATACGGCAGTGTGTGTGGATGTTATATTGATCGTGCTTTCTCCTAGGACTGTTGCGGTCCCGACCGCCTCCACCCCCGTCGGGCTCGGGGCCTCTTACCTTCCCGGGGGCCACGGAGAGGGACGCCCTGCTTCTGGACTACCGAACCGCGTGGCCCCTTGTACGTGTCCTTGTTGCGTACAGGCGGAGCTGTGGACCCTTGGGCCGGCCTGGAGGTTGTAAAAAGGGAGGCCGGGAGGCAGAGCTGGGGAGGAGTAGCAGAAGACTTCACCCACGCGGTGCGGTACCCCCCAGGAGGCGCCCGTAGGGACCGACCGCGGGGACTAAGGCGTGAGAAGTTCAGGAGCGGCTGGTACAAACTGGAACAAGAGCAAAGGACAACCAGCAACTGGAGTTCAGAGTCTATGGTAGTCCATGAGCAGGACCAGGGGCCGGATGGAGAATCGGGCCCAGGCTGGCAAAGGAGGCAGGTGAGCGTGCCAAGCCTAGAACTCAAGGTCCAGCAGGCCCAAGGTAGGGGCCGAAGGCCAGCAGGGAAGTCAGGAGCAATCCGGGGTCGAACCCAGGAATCAGCAGCAAGACTGGAGTCCAAAGTCAGTAGCCAGACCAAGTTCGGGGCAGGTAGGAAGCAGGAGCGTCAGGAACAAGCCGGAGTCGAAAACCAAGAATCAGCAGCAGAACTGGAGTATCAGCAGCAACTCAAGGCACAGAGGAACTGTGTGAACCTCGTTGCAAGGCAAAGTGAGGAAGTCTGGGGTCTGCTTATATACTCTTGCCGATGAGTGACATCACCTCGGGGGCGGAGCAGCACTTCCGGGTACTGAGGCTTAAGTACCCAGCCCTTGCGCGCGTGAGGCCGGCGAGGTGGGCGGAGTCCGGGGAGGCTTTCGCGGCGTTTTCGTGAGGCAAGGCCGGAGCCATGTGGCTGGGCCCGGGCGAGCTATGGCGTCCCTCTCCATGGACAGGAAGAAGGCAAGAGATCCCGGGCTTGAGTGGAGCGAGACCAGAGCCGAGTGGGGAGTCCTCACGAGGAAGCACAGGAGCCACGCGGTCTGGTAGTCCAGAAGCAGGGCGTCCCTCTCCGTGGCCCCCGGGAAGGTAAGAGGCCCCGAGCCCGATGGGGGTGGAGGCGGTCGGGACCGCAACAGTCCTAGGAGAATACCTGTTACAGGTAAGCAACTGCGCTTTCACAGAAGTTTCCCAATCAGAGGGGCACAAGGCAGGGATGCCCGTTATCGCCACTGTTGTTTGATCTATCTATAGAAGTACTGGCCCAGACAATATGAGAAGATGTGGAAATTGGGGGTATCGGTTTTTTGGTAGGAATCATAAAATATCTTTATATGCAGGCAATGTGCTGTTGTACCTTACAGATATTGCCAATTCAGCACCTAAAGTTATCAGGATTTTGCAGGAGTATGGAGGGGTTTCAGGATACAAAATCAATTATCAGAAATTGGAGGTGTTTTTGGTGGGAGGAACAACTGAACGGATGGTATCGGAATGTATGAAGGAGAGTTTCAAATATTTGGGCATTTTTATTCCACAAAACTGGTCGGATATGTACCGAATGAATTAAACACCGGTTTACAATAAGATAGTGTAGGGTTTGCATCAGTAGTCAAGACTGGGTGGCATAGGGATACTTAAAATGAATATTTTACCTAGGATTATGTATTTGTTTCAACATATCCCTATTGACATGCCTAGAAAATTCTTTGATAATCTTAATGGGTTGATATCACTGTTTATTTGGCATGGCAGGGTCCCAAGAGTAAAACTGAGCGTGCTATGGAAAACAAAAAAAAATGGGGATGGCACTAGGGTATTATTGGGTTTCAAGACCAAGCCTGAGACTGTTCACAACCCTGGTAATCGCTAGAGGCGGGACTATCAGGGAGCATAGATAGCGCTATTGCCATGTATGCTTGCCACCTCGGTGCAGGTGAGAAGAATTACACACACTAGTCCAATAATAGCGCATATGCAGACCATGTGCAGGGTAAAAGGGGTGGCTGTGGATGTGCATGCACTGATGGCTGTGTTATGGAGGAGCCCTTTCCTTTTCAATTGCTACCTTTCATACTGACTTTCATAGTTGGTGGAGGAAGAGCTTGAGACATTTGGGACAGATGTTGGACGAAGAGAGGTGGTGTTCATTTGAGGATTTGCAATTGAAATATGATCTAGGTGAGGAGACTAGGGGGAGCTAAGATAGGTTAAAGGCCCAGATGCTTAAGACAGAGAGGGTGATGTGGGTTACCCAATTACTGTCCCGAGTGGAAAAGGTGTTCCTGTCTGCAGGGACAAATAAAAGGGACATTGCCAATTTATAGTGGGCAATTATATTGATGCATAAGGAGAAGGAAACAAATGCAACATTGACAGAGCAATGGAACACTGAGCTGGGATTTAATTTAACAGATAGAGAATGGGGTTGCATTTGGAAAAAAGTACATAAGATTTCAATATGCAGTCGCAGAACAGAGTTATATAAATTGGTGAGAAGAACTTATAGATTTCCCCAGGGGAAGTGGTGGAGTTGTGGGGAGGAGGGGTTCCATCTACATGTATGGTGGACATGTCCAGTGGTACAGACCTTTTGGAAATGGGTGGAAGACAAAATGCTTGAAATAATGCCCAGTGAGTCTTACCCCGGCATTGTGCTTTTTTAGGCTCTGTGCTGATGAGGCGTTAGCCAGCTTCCTTCGTAAATTGGGGAATCATCTTATTCATGCTGCTAGGTTCACCATCACAACATATTGGAAGTCACAACCTTTGATATTTCACTATATAAGCAAGTACAGGATGTTGCAATTATTGAAAATATAACTTTTGTTCTTCACAAGAAGGTATTTTAGTATGATAAAGTGTGAGGACCTTATTTGGCAGTATGTGGGTGATGGGGAGGAGATCACCTAATGAAGGGGGCCACAGTACAGATATTTTGATTGCTCAGATGGAGTTTGGGATATGCAGATTATGTTCTTTGTTACGCAATAGAATTCCTATATCTAGAGATATCAACTTCTGCTATCTTGCTGGATGTATTGTGTTTTTGACAAATTGTCGCTGCATGTTTAAATAAACAGTGGTAAAAAATAAGATTTAAACAGAACCTCTTTAGGTATCCTGCATCACTTTTACTTTAATATCTACTTAAACTTTCCAGCTCTGGTCTGAAAACTAACCCAGTCAGAGTACACGTTAGTTCCATAGCAGTATACCAAAAAAAATTGCAAAGTGTTCCTATCTCTCATCAATCTATAATTGTCAAATTAATGAAAGGTCTCACACATCTGAACCCTCCTAAAAGGATCCTGTACCTTGGGATCTGAAGGAGTCCTTGCATAGTTCATGAAGCTGCCATTCAAGCCCTTAGCAATGGCAGAACTAAAATTCAATTTTTTGCTAAGTATTTTTAATAGCAGTTGCTTCTGCTCGAAGAGTAACAGGCCGATACAGTAACAGGCCGATACAGTAAAACTGCTTTTCTGTGCACCCAAAAGTAAAAAAAAAAAGTAAATGAAAAAAAAAATTTAAAATGGGCCCGCGGGTTGAAAACCGGACGCTCAATTTTGCCGGCATCCAGTTTCCGAACCAGTGGCTGTCAGCGGGCTCGAGAACCGACGCCGGCAAAATTGAGCGTCGACTGTCAAACCCGCTGACAGCCGCCACTCCTGTCCAAAAAGAGGCGCTAGGGATACACTAGTGTTGTTATAGAGTCTCAGTTTAGTGGACCCTTGGGCCGACCTGCAAGAGACTGGGAAAGATATTCACTGTCTCTGGTACACCGCAGGCCGGGAGGCAGATGTTCAGGCAGGACGTGGAGGTGCTCTTCACCCTGGAAACTGGTGCTCCTCCGGGAGGAGCCCGTAGGAGCCCAGCCGCTGGGACTTAGGTGAGGCTTCACCCTTGGAAGCCGAAGCCTCCCCAGGAGGAGCCCGGCCGCTGGGACTTAGGCGGGTTGATGATCTTGAGACTGAAGCGGGCAGGCTGATAAGCAGGACTAAGAACTGGAACCAGACTAGAACAGTAGGCAGGAACTGTAGCAAGACTCGGGTACTGGAACCAGGCAGGAACTGTAGCAGGACTCGGGTACTGGAACCAGGCAGGAACTGTAGCAGGCTCGGGTACTGGAACCAGGCAGGAACTGTAGCAAGACTTGGGAACTGGAACCAAGCAGGTTCTGTAGCAGGCAAGCAGGAACCAAGCAGGTACTGTAGCAGGCAAGCAGGAAAGGAGCGAGTTCCAAAGGCAGCTCACTCCGGGGCACGGAGCAACAGGGAACTGGTTGGTAAGCCCGTTGCAAGGCAAAGACCGAGTGTCCGCGGCCGGCTTATCAAGGCCGCAGCGTCTGACGTCACCACTGGTGGAGTCACCACTGGCGGGAAACGGCCTAGAAAAGTGCTCAAGTGGCGTGCATGTGCGTGCGCCTAGAGGCAGGGCGTCTATGGGAGGCTTCCCGGCGGCGTGGCCCTCGCGGGGGCGCCGCTGAACAGGCCGCGAACTAGGCCAACAGAAGTGGGAACAGGTCCAGGAACACGGAGGTAAGGGTCTGGTTGCGGTGCTCATGGCCAGAATTGTAACAAGTGTCCCTAGCGCTTCTTTTTGCCACGGACCCTAATTTAAATAAATTAATTTACTGTATCACACGCACAGGAGAGTGGGCGCTCGCCTGCTCTCCCACAATTTTTACTGTATCGGCCTGTAAGCTCTAGTCTCATATTTTCCTTATATTCAGTTCTTTCACAAAAGAGTAGTTTTGAAGACTGCATCCTAAATTTCTTTCAAAAGTGGTTTCTGAATTTCATTTAAGTCAGTCCAAGGCTGCACAACCATAAAGGCAGGGCCATATATTGGTCAACAGAAGAACTTTTATATGCTTTTTGCAAAGGATGCAATAATTATTAATTTCTTTTAAAACAACCAAATAGGGTTTTTCAGTTACAAGAAAACTCTTTCTACTTGAATCTCTGACTGCATCATTTACTACTACAATCGGGCAGGACTACATTTTCAAAATAAAATAAAGTCCCATTAATTCAGGCCTACAGCAATTTCTTTAATGCTTCTTTGCTCTGCTTCCATAGAAGATATCTGGAAAGCTGCAAGGTGGTCTTCTATTCATACCTTGTCTGCTCTTTGCTGCCTCTACCTTTCTTTGCATCAAGGCAGAAGCTTTGGCCTGGCAGTTCTTTAAAGCTTATGTAATACCTGCAACTCTACCCTTCATCCATTACTTGTACAGACAGGTTAAATTGTTATGTTACTGAGATAATAAAGTTATCATATGCAGCCCTCAGCTTGGGAATCCCCACCCCTATGGCTGAGCTTTTCCTGCTTATCCTGTTTCAGGTAAGTAAAGTTGCTAAGTAAGTCAGTGCCCCTCTCTGTATTGGGAGATAATAGCTAATGCTATCATTAGTATGGAATTTCTATGCAAGAGTGCCAACTTAAACACACATTTTTTTGCACACAAATCCCCTTGCTGTATCAACAGTAATTTTTGTGCACAAAAAATGTGTGTACAACTGAGGGTTAAACTGCGTGCTGTGTCGAGCACATCTTGTTGCATCGGCCTCAAAATTTATGAGGAACAAGGGTTCATGATGCTCAAGGAATTTTTTCGGGTGGGATGATGAACTAATACCCTCAGTTTCCATTTTTTATTCGTTTACTTCCAGGATTGTCTGTCTCTATCCTTTTTTTGGAGGAAGAGGAGAGGGTGGCAATAGCAATACCTTCCTCCTCCTTGGGGGAGTAGGTAACTTGCTTAACAAACACTAAGGTGCTATCAGCCTTCATTCGCAACTGTCTCAATCTTTACTCTCATTTTCATACAGGCTGATACAGTACAGTGCGCTCCAGTGGAGCTCCAGTGGAGCGCACTGTTAACCCCTTATTCAGTAAGGGGTAATAGCGTGGAGAAAACGCGCGGCCAACCCCCCCGAAACTAATAGCCCCCACAACATGCAAATGCATGTTGATGGCCCTATTATTTATTTATTTATTTATTTATTTTTATTTATTTATTTAAAATTTTTATATACCGACATTCATCCAGGATATCACATCGGTTTACAGTGTAACACAAACAAACGCCAGGCATGGCGCTTTACATTGAACAAATAAAACAAGTTAACAAATGAATAAATGAGGGTGTGAGTAACAAGGGGAAATTTGCATTTAATAATCAACGAGGTTTGTAAATATATACATATGTACAAAAGGAAGACACTAAGAGATAAGCAGTATAGGGGTGCTAGGAGGAGAGGGGGGAGTGGCGAGCAGAGGGAAGGGAACGAGGTGAGGGGGGGAGGAAAAGGTATGAGGTGAGGGGGGGGGAGAAAAAGTGTATGAGGTGAGGGGGGGAGAAAAAGGTAGGAGAAGGGCGAAGTGAGGGGATAGAGGGCCAGAAGAGGGGGCAGAGGAGAGGAAGGGTGGGCAGTGGAGAGGAAGGGAGAAGTTAGGTGTATGCCTTGGTGAAGAGCCAGGTCTTGAGTTTCCGCTTGAACGATTTGAGGCATTCCTCTTGCCGTAGTTCAACTGGCATTGTGTTCCAAAGGGTCGGCCCGGCTATCGATATTGCACGGGCTCTGGTAGATGTTAGTTTGTAGAGTTTAGGGGAAGGGATGGGCATAGTTGCGAGATGTGCGTGTCTAGTGGGCTTATTAGACTGGTGTAAGCGGAAGGATTCATTAAACCAGTTCATTTCAGGATTGTATAAAGCCTTGTGGATGAGAGAGAGAGTCTTATATTGTATACGGGAAGCTATTGGGAGCCAATGTAGATCTTTTAGAACAGGTGTAATATGGTCGTGTCTGCGTAAGTTAGTCAAGATTCGGGCTGTTGTGTTTTGTAAAATTTGAATGGGGTGAATGGCGTTAGGAAGGCCGAGGAGAAGGGAGTTGCAGTAGTCGGTTTTGGCGAAGATGGTGGTTTGGAGCACTGTTTGGAAATCGGGGGGGTGTAGTAAGGGTTTTAGTTTTTTTAGTGTATGTTATTAGTTATTCTATTATGCTATTAGTTATTCCCGCGTGATTCAGTAAGTAAAATGTGCAGCCAAGCCGCACATTTTACTTTCAGAAATTAGCGCCTAACCAAAGGTAGGCGTTAATTTCTGCCGACACCAGGAAAGTGTACAGAAAAGCAGTAAAAACTGCTTTTCTGTACACCCTCCGACTTAATATCATGTCGATATTAAGTCGGAAGTCCCAAAAGTAAAAAATATTAAAAAATTTAAAATCAGCCCGTGGCTTGCAGTTTGAAAACCGGACGCTCAATTTTGCCGGTGTCCGGTTTCCGAACCTGTGGCTGTCAGCGGGTTTGAGAACCGACGCCGGCAAAATTGAGTGGCGACTGTCAAACTCGCTGACAGCCGCCACTCCTGTCAAAAAAAGAGGCACTCGAGATGCGCTAGTGTCCCTAGCGCCTCTTTTTACCACGGGCCCTCATTTGAATACTAAATCGCATGCACAGGAGAGTGGCCTGTGTGTGCGCCGGCCGCGACTTTTACTGTATCGGCCTGATAGTAGGGTGGCTGCAGATTGCAGCTCCCTTTGAAATATATATATATTTTTAAATTATAAAGCACCCAGATCTGTTATATTGACTTTTTCTGTTTGCAAGCTGCAGCATGGTTTGCAGTTAAGCTTTAGTTAGCTAGAATTCTTGTCTTTGGAGAGAGAGTAACTATTTAGCTGTAATTGTTGCTGTCCATAGATGATAAAAGGGTAAAAGACAAAGGCAGATTATCTACCTTCTGTCAAAAGGGATTATGAAAAGAGCTGAAAACCAACCATCTCACACCACCTAGTGGTGAGAAATTTTAAAAGTTCTAGAACTTGGAGGAGCTGTTCAGATACTATTTTCTCAAAGCAACCAAACAAATAAGCAATTATTCTGTTTTATCTCTGAATAAGGCCTGACTAGTTTCTTGTGTAATCTATACTGAAATGAATTTTGTTTTCTTTTCACAGACATGCAACCTATTCCTATAACACAGAAGCTCAAATATATGCCCCAAGCAGTGGAGCTTCTTATTTTGATTCTCAGGGCAGTGGGCCTCAGGTGACCACCACGGTATCTACTTCTGCAGCCATTCCTTCTCATGGTATGGTAGGTATTGCTGTGGATATAGGAAGTAGCCAGATAATTTTAACTCTGGAGTGTACCTTATCCATGGAGGAATGGATAACTCACGGCATATGCTGTCACATACATTTTGTTCATCTCCAGCAATGGCAGGTAGTTTTTAAATCATAGAACATTTTGTATCAAATGGTAGAAAATTTAGAAAAGTCAAATGAGTACAAAAAGTGCATTAAACAAAATATGGAAGCAGCCTGCCTACATTTGTGTCAAAATGCGAGTGTATGGTCCATTCTAGGGAAGATTTTGAAGTCATATCTGTTCAGTTGACCAATTAAAAATCACTTTGCACTATCCCTTTGGGCTCAGTGAAACTTTATTTTTTTTAAAGTTTGCCTGCTCATGGCATTAAACAATGTGTTGGTCCATGTCAGGAAGAATATATGTTGTGCTAAACCCTTTAAAATACGTATAAGTGTACATTAAGAGACTGATATTCCCAAGGGTTTATCTGGATAACTTTTGAGTTATTCAGATAAAGCCTGAGATTTCTCCACCTTGCCACTTACTGGTTCCCTGTACGTACCAGGATCAGTCCAGGACACCTGGGTTGTGACTCCGCACCAGTAGATGGAGACAGAGCAAAACTTGTCGGACTGAGCCATATATTTATTTAGAGGATTTATATACCGATGAACGTTGGGAACATCTCATCGGTTTACATTAAAACAAAATTATAGCTAACCGAGCTTTACATGGTAATTGGAACCAATTGTAACAAGGAACAGAACAGATAATAACAGGACAACATTAGAACTTAACTTATGAAGGGGAATAAGTAAAAATGGATCAAACACATATATAATAGGGAAATATATGACCCGGTGCCAGTCACAGCCCCTCAGTCTTACTCTGTCTCCAGTAGATGGTGCAGGTGCAGTCACAGCCCATGCCTGCCCTGGTTCTGGTAGTCAGTCAGGGTTAGTTGTTTTTCTTTTAGGAGTTTTCAGTATTGTTAGGTAGGCCTAGTTTGAGATTTCTTCCAAATTGGGTTTGTTTTTTTTTGATTGGAGAGTGAAGTCCCGGCCGCACTGCCTCCCAGGGGGGTTGTGAGGTTCTGAGGGGACCATCCCCCCCTGGTCGAGGCCGCTACTAGAGTCGAGGACCCGGATTTTCTAGTAGCAGCGGCAGGGGTGACACCGGGGAGCCCGGTTCACTCACCCCTGCAGGAACAGGGCTCCAGGACCGAGGACAGCGGCAAGGGTTAGTAAAAAAAAAAAAAAAAAGTTTTCTGGTTTGTTTTGTTTGTTGCTGCCGGCTCCCCGTTACCTTGCGTCGCCGCTCCGTTTTCTCTCGAGGGAAGGCACTGCGGGTAGGAGGGAGGTCGCCGAGTTTGTTTTCAATTTTGGTCGCGTCTCTCTCTTTATTTTCACCGCGATCGCCGGCATGCCGCGTGGTTCTTCCTGTCGGGCCTGCGGCTCGGCGCGCGCGCGCCTTTCGCGGGAGAGCCTCTGTACGGCCTGCGTCCCGGGCGGAGAGGGGTCGTCCGGGGCACCTCAGGGGACCCGATCCAGGTTTGCGTGGTCGCTGCCGCGCGGTGGGGGCTCGGCTGATAGGCCCCAAGAGCTTTTCCCGCTCAACGCGGGTGTGGTGGCCGTTTTGGCCACCGGCCGCGAAATCGCGCGGGATGCGGCGGTGGATTCAGCTTTGCCTCCCGCACTTTCCCCGCAGCGGGGTGCAGCGGGAGGGGTCGCCCCGGAGGGGCTTAGGTCCCCGGGGGACTCCGGTGACGATTCCTCAGATTCCGGATCTTTTTCAGCTGATTTTGCGCTCTTGCTGCGCAAAGTGCTTAAATGCAAGCGCAGCCGAGGGGGAGGCTCTGTGGGGGGATCCCGCAAGGCCCCACCAAGGAAAAGGAAAGCTAAGGAGGCTGCGGAGGTCGTCCAGGAGCCGTCTCGAGGAAAGCGGCCTCCACGTGGCGTCCCGCAGGAGTCTGATTCAGAGTCTTCCTCTGTGGATGATATGGATTTCCCCGAGGAGCCCCTGAAGGGGGCCGAGGAGGCGGCGGCGGACGGTTCCGCCCAGCCCAGCGCGGGAAAAGGAGCACAGGCCGTGGAAGGGGATGACCCCAAGGTGGTCCGGCTGTTCCGCAGAGAGGAACTGTCCCCACTCATTCCGGCCATTCTGCAGGAGCTGGGAATAGAGGCCCCGCCGGTGGTGGTCCGTCAAGAGGCCAACATGGATCCGGTTCTGTTAGGTCTCACGGGGCCGGCAGTTGCCTTTCCGTTTCACTTTTATTCGACAGATATCCTGTTCCAGGAATGGGATACGCCGGAGCTAGGATTGAAGGTCAGCAAGGCCATGGACAAGCTTTACCCGCTGCCGGAGGAGGCGCTGGAGCTTCTCAAACTTCCAAAGGTGGATTCCGCGGTTTCCGCGGTGACGAAGAGGTCTACCATCCCGGTCACGGGAGCGACGGCTCTCGGGGACATACAGGATAGGAAGCTGGAAGTGCAGCTTAAGAAGATCTTTGAGGTGTCCGCCTGGGCGTGCGGGCTGCCATCTGCACTAACTTCTCTATGCGAGCTAGCCTGCGCTGGGCCCAGGTTCTTCAAGCGAATGCGGGCCTGTCTACGGAAGAGGCATCTCAGGCAGACAGGTTGGAGGCGGCAATAGCGTATGGGGCAGATGCCCTTCACGATCTGCTGCGCACGTCAGCTAGGTCCATGGTGGCGGCTGTGTCGGCGCGCCACCTCCTGTGGCTGCGCAACTGGGCGGCGGATGGCTCTTCCAAGGCTCACCTCGGGGCATTGCCATTCAAGGGGAAGTTGTTGTTTGGCAAGGAGTTGGATGATTTAATGATTTCTCTGGGAGAGAATAGGGCTTTTAAGCTGCCCGAGGACAGATCCAGGACGCGGTCCTCGTTTCCTGCCAGGTCCCGCTTTCGTGGGCCCAGGAAATCGCGTCCTCAAAGGTCCACCGGCCCCTCGTATAGGTCGTCTTCCTCCCGAACCCCTCAGTGGCAGCAGTCCTTTCGGGGGAAACGTTTCGGTAGACAAGGAGGAGCCCCGTCGGGCACGGGGTCTAAGGCTTCGCAATGAAACGTGGCTGGCCCATCCCTCGCCACAGCCTCAGCACGTCATTCCAAATGTCGGGGCGCGTTTAACGTTATTTTTCGAGGAATGGGCCAGCGTGACGTCGGACCAGTGGGTCCTCAACGTGATAAGACACGGCTACGCGTTAGATTTTGCTCGCATCCCAGTGGACAAGTTCCTGGTCTCGCCCTGCAAGGCCCCCAAGAAGAGGGCAGTGGTGCTAGAAACCATCCGACGCTTGGAAAGCTTGGGAGCCATTTCACCCATCCCTGCCGGTCAGCACGGCAAGGGACATTACTCCATTTACTTCATAGTTCCCAAGAAAGACGGCACGTCAAGACCAATACTGGATCTAAAAGGGGTAAACAGATGCCTTCGCGTTCCTCATTTCAAAATGGAGACAATTCGTTCGGTGATCGCCTCGGTGCGCCCAGGCGAATTCCTGGCCTCCCTAGATCTCACGGAAGCGTACCTTCACGTGGGCATTCAGCCATCGTTCCAGTGATTTCTAAGGTTCTGCATCCTGGGAAGGCATTACCAGTTTCGGGCGCTACCGTTTGGTCTCGCGACGGCTCCTCGTACATTCACGAAAGTGATGGTAGTGGTAGCGGCGCAGCTACGCCGCGAAGGCCTTCTGGTTCATCCTTACCTGGACGATTGGTTGATTCGGGCAAAGTCCGAGGGTCAGTGTTGGCTGGCAGTGGCCAGGGTCCTACAGCTTTTGCAATCCCTAGGCTGGGTAGTCAACTTCAACAAGAGTCAACTGACGCCCACACAGACCTTGGAATATCTGGGAGCCGTATTCGACACGAAACAGGGCAAGGTGTTCCTATCTCACGAACGGATATGCAAGCTGCAAGCTCAAGTGAGGCAGTTATTGTCTCTCCGCCACCCGCGGGTCTGCGATTACCTGACGATTTTGGGTTCTATGGCCTCAACGCTCGTGTTGGTTCCCTGGGTGTTCGCTCATCTGCGGCCATTGCAGTCTTCCTTACTATCCTGCTGGAAGCCGGTTTCGGAGGAGTTCCACCTACCGCTTCCACTCGCGGGCCAGGCGAGATCCAGCCTGCTCTGGTGGCTGGATTCCAGTCATCTGTCCTGTGGTGTGTCCCTTCTGGTGCCCAATTGGACGGTGGTAACCACGGATGCCAGTCTCTCCGGTTGGGGAGCGGTTTGCCTAGGAAAGTCGGTTCAGGGCCTATGGACATCGTCGCAAGCCCAGTGGTCTATCAACCGACTAGAGACCAGAGCGATCCGTCTGGCACTGCAAGCCTTCCTACCGCTGGTGCAAGGACAGGCGGTCCGAGTGTTGTCGGACAACGCAACCACCGTGGCCTACATCAATCGCCAAGGCGGGACGAGAAGTCCACTGGTGGCGGAGGAGGCGCAGCTCTTGATGACCTGGGCGGAGAAACATCTAAGCAACGTCGCAGCGTCTCACATTGCCGGAATCGACAACGTCCAGGCGGATTTTCTCAGCCGTCATCACCTGGATCCCGGGGAGTGGGAGCTGGCGGACGAAGCGTTCCGCTTCATTTGCAAGAAGTGGGGAATGCCCCACGTGGATCTGATGGCCACGTGGCACAACGCGAAGGCCCCGAGATTTTACAGTCGGCGTCGAGAAAGGGGAGCAGAAGGCGTCGACGCGTTAGTGCTTCCCTGGCCGACGGATGTGCTGCTGTACGTGTTTCCCCCATGGCCGATGATCGGAAAGATTCTGCGGCGCATAAAATTGCACCCGTCCAATGTGATCATGGTGGCACCGGAGTGGCCGCGCCATCCGTGGTTCGCAGACCTCATCCAGTTGTCGGTGGCGGCGCCCCTTCGTCTCCAGGGGTTCGCGGGGCTCCTACATCAGGGCCCAGTCTGTTTGGAGGATGCGGATCACTTCTGTCTCGCGGCATGGCTTTTGAGAGGAATCGGTTGAAGAGAAAAGGTTACCCAGATGCTGTGATAGCCACGCTGCTGAGGTCCAGGAAGCAGTCTACGTCCCTGGCTTATGTCCGGGTCTGGGTGGTCTTTGAGGATTGGTGCGTGAAGCGTGGTTTGGATCCCACTTCCGCTTCTGTATCCGATATTCTGGCGTTTCTCCAGGCCGGTCTGGCCAAAAGCTTAGCGTGCAGTTCTCTACGGGTCCAAGTGGCGGCGCTTGGTTGTTTGCGAGGTAAGGTCCGGGGAACCTCCCTGGCTCTTCACCCGGATATCTCCCGTTTTCTTCGGGGGGCTAAACATCTCCGTCCTCCATTGCGGCCCCCCTGTCCATCTTGGAACCTCAATTGGGTCCTCTCCGCCTTATGCGCGGTGCCGTTCGAGCCCTTGAAGCGCGCAACTGTTAAGGATCTCACGTTGAAGGCGGTATTCCTGGTGGCGATTTCCTCGGCACGGCGTGTTTCGGAATTGCAGGCGCTGTCCTGTAGGGAACCGTTCTTGCGTATTTCCGATTCAGGAGTTTCCTTGCGGACTGTTCCTTCCTTTTTACCTAAAGTCGTGTCGTCTTTTCACGTAAATCAGTCAGTTGAGCTGCCCGCTTTTGCGGTCGGGGAGTCCTCCGATCCAACGTCGAGGGAACTGAGGAAGCTTGATGTGCGGAGATCCCTCCTTCGCTACCTGGAGGTTACTAATCCATTTCGGGTAACCGATCATCTGTTTGTTTTGTTCTCTGGTCCAAAGAAAGGGGCTGCAGCGTCCCGCATGACGATCGCCCGTTGGCTCAAGGAGGCCATTGGTTCGACGTACTTGGTGCGGGGAAAACCGCTTCCCGTGGGTCTTCGGGCTCACTCGACTCGATCTCAAGCTGCGTCTTGGGCGGAAGCTTCTCAGGTGTCGCCTCAAGAGATTTGTAGGGCGGCTACCTGGAAGTCGTTGCATACCTTTATCAGGCATTACCGATTGGATGTCCGGGCTGCAGAGGCCTGGGGGTTTGGAGAGAGGGTACTCCGATCGGGACTCTCTACTTCCCACCCTCGTTAAGTTGGCTCTGGTACATCCCAGGTGTCCTGGACTGATCCTGGTACGTACAGGGAAAGGAAAATTAGTTTCTTACCTGATAATTTTCGTTCCTGTAGTACCAAGGATCAGTCCAGGATCCCGCCCGCAGTGCCACGCTAAAGTAACGGAGAGTCCGCTCATCGTTGTTAGCTAATCTGACCGCTTGTTTGGCTCTCCCGGTTCCCGAAGGGGTTTGGAATTATTTCGGTTCAAGTAGCGATTTTTTCTAGCTAGTTGTGGTTTTCCTGGTTGGATTTCTACTTTGACATTACGTATGACTGAGGGGCTGTGACTGGCACAGGGTCATATATGGCTCAGTCCGACAAGTTTTGATCTGTCTCCATCTACTGGTGCAAAGTCACAATCCAGGTGTCCTGGACTGATCCTTGGTACTACAGGAACGAAAATTATCAGGTAAGAAACTAATTTTCCTATAAATTTTATCTGGCTAAGTTATTAACCAAATAAAATGTATCCAGATACATTGGAGGCATTCCGGAGCAGAGTTCACATAGCTGAATAAGTTATTTGGCTAAATCTGATCATGACCAAGAACAGGGTTGAAGTTATCTGGGACCGTGTTCCCAAACAGCATTTTATCTTAACTGGCTATATCCTAATAACATAGCCAAAAAAAGTAGCTGATCACCCCGTACTCCCCAAGGTCCACAAAATATTTAAAAAATGTAACAGGTGAGAAAGTGACTTCACCTGGTGAAGATGGCAGCTTGAATCCCGAGCTCCTGCCCCAGAAAGCTATCAGATGCAATCAGTGCATTAAAAGCCCCTATAAGCCAAAATGTTTTGGTGTGAGATGCGCTGTTAGTGGTCAGTGATGGCGCAGAAAAAAAAGCAGACCCATCTAAAGCAGTTTTTCACGTAGATAAGCAGCTGAATTAGCCATGCTGTCTGGGTATCTTGACAGGATTACCTCAGTCTCCTCAGTCAGTTTTTTTCAGCAAGACTGTTAGGGCACGCGGCGCTCTTTCTCCAGAGAAAATTATATTCTGTAAGGAAAAACGTCTTTAAAAGTTAAAAGTTAAAAGTTAAAAGAAATGATTACCTCAGGTAAAAACATCTTAACATCCAAACCAGAAAAGCCTCGTCCAGGCTTTAAATTTTGTTCCTGTGGTAAGTTAATGTTGGCTACAGATAGCCACATCTCTTGCCACTTCTGCCTCGGGATCCACGACCAGTCGACTTGTGAGGACTGCAAGAAAATGTCCCTTCAGGGCCGGAGGCAGAGAGAACATCATGAGCTGAGATCCAGAACTTCGGGCTCTTATGCCTCTTCAGAAGTCTTTGTCAGATCAGTTCCAGCTCCAACGTTGAAGAAAAAGTCCCCTTTGAAGAAGAGGGCCTCTTCAGTCGACACCCCACAGGTCAGGACACCATCCGCTAAGCGCCAGCCGAAAATCGGCTCAGAGCACGGGAGATGTGTCGGAGGCATCGCGCCGCATGCTTCACCGATGCATGCGTCGAGATCGAAGCATTGACATTGAAGCACCGACGTACTGCTGCATCGATGCAGGAAAATGTAATGTTACCGATGCAGATGCCTTTGCTCGACACATTTGATTCTACATTGATGCATTTGACGCAGAAACACCCTAAGAAGCATCACTCAGGTCACAAAAGACGCAGAGAAGCTTCGCCAACACAGGAGATAAGTAGCGCTCAACCTACATCTCCACTTTCTATGTCAGACGAGTCCCCATCTTCACCTGGGGCACTGTCTCATATTTCCATTGACTCCAAAGGTTCGGATAATCCTCCTTCACCAACCAAGAAGCCTCTTCCACCCGCTTTTCCACCCCACATCAGACACTTACAAGATCAGTCTACGTCGGGCTTAGCAAACCAAACTATTTCTCAGATTGCTACTCTTCTGACTCAATTTCTACAGTCAACAGAGCAATCTCAGTTACCACTGAAACTGCTTCCGTCTATACCACAAGCAGATCCGGTACAACCATCTAAGATTCCTCTAACGCCACGGGATGTCCCAATCTCCCCAGTGCCTCCCTCGGAGGATCCCTCTTCAGATTCACCCACAGGTTACCCGTCTGACCCAGATGAGATACCTCCAGAGCCTTCATCACCACCAGAGGACCTTACCTATTCTCAGTTCATAGACAAAGTGGGTCAATTACTCAATATACAGACCAAGAAGATACCAGATCCTCGTTAATAGATGCTGGGTATCCTCAAAATCTTGGACATGCCATCTGAACCAGTGGCCCTTCCACAACACACTGCATTGACAGCTTTACTTGAGAAGTCTTGGGCTACTCCCTTGACAGTTCCTCCAACATCTCGTAAAGTTGACCTGAAATACAGAATGAAGGATTCTCCTTGCTATACCACTGTTCAACTTCCACACCAGTCAGTGGTAGTTGAGTCGGTGATGCAAAAGGCTCGCAAATCCAGAATTCACTCCAAAACACCGCTGACTAAAGATAATAAGTTATTGGATGACTTCGCAAAGAAGGCATATTCCTCTGTGATGCTCAATGGCTGCATTCAAAACCACCAGTTTTGCATAACACAATATCTTTTCGAGAGTCTGCAAGCATTGCAACCACATCTTCAGCAATCCTCAGCAGATACTTCCTTACCTCCTCAATACTATAACCTTGAGGAAGATAAGCAGCATTTACTGAGATCCATCTACAAAGGTTTTGATGTTTGATCTAAGACTTCAGCAAATGCCTTAGCAGCCAGACGCCTCGCATGGTTGCGATCTAGTGCCATAAGGGATGATGTCCTCGACAAATTGGCTAATTTACCATGTCATCCAGACAATATGTTTGGAGATCAGTTCACTGATACTGTAACAAAACTCAAGGAGCAAAAAACAGCAGTTCTTGCCTTAACATCGCTGCAACGTCTACATCCTTCACGACTTCAGTATGCTGTCTCGACTTCTTATCATAGGTCTTCTTATAAGACCTTTAGACCTTACACTTATTATAGGGCTCAGTACAATCAACCATCAAGGCAACAGACGTATCAACAGCAGCCTGCACGCCAGCGTACTAGAAATCCTAGGCAACCACGGCAACGATCCGATTCTCAACCGGCAAAAGCCCAGTCGAGTGTTTAAAAATAACAATGCCACAGTCATCACCAGTCGGAGGAAGGTTGTCCAACTATCTTCCAGCCTGGAATCACATTACTTCGGATCAATGGGTTTTATTAATAATACAGAAGGGCTATGTCCTCGATTTCTCACCCCTCCCAACCCTTCCACACTGGGTTCCTCAGAAGTTCATAACTCAGAAGGAACATATCCTATAAGAAATCCAACTTCTTTTACAAAATCAGTGCATCCAGAAACTACCTCCCCAGGAATTTCATCAGGGCTTCTATTCCCAATATTTCCTAATTCCCAAGAAAACAGGAGGTTTACGCCTGATTCTGGACCTATGTTCCCTCAACACTTACACAAGGAGAAGTTCAAAATGACTTCTCTCAAATCCATTCTTCCATTCCTTCAACCCGCAGATTGGATGTGCTCACTGGACTTGAAAGATGCTTATGCTGACATACCAATGCACCCCAGTTCCTGGTGTTAAGAACATAAGAACATAAGAACATAAGAAATTGCCATGCTGGGTCAGACCAAGGGTCCATCAAGCCCAGCATCCTGTTTCCAACAGAGGCCAAACCAGGCCACAAGAACCTGGCAATTACCCAAACACCTAGAAGATCCCATGCTACTGATGCAATTAATAGCAGTGACTATTCCCTAAGTAAACTTGATTAATAGCAGTTAATGGACTTCTCTTCCAAGAACTTATCCAAACCTTTTTTGAACCCAGCTACACTAACTGCACTAACCACATCCTCTGGCAACAAATTCCAGAGATTTATTGTGCGTTGAGTGAAAAAGAATTTTCTCCGATTAGTCTTAAATGTGCTACTTGCTAACTTCATGGAATGCCCCCTAGTCCTTCTATTATTCGAAAGTGTAAATAACCGAGTCACATCTACTCGTTCAAGACCTTCTTTCCAGGTGGACAATCAAAATTTCCAGTACAAAGTTCTTCCATTCGGCCTGGCTTCGGCCCCCAGAGTTTTCACCAAACGCATGGCGGCGGTGCACCTTCTTCGTCAGAAAGTGCAAATCTTTCCCTACCTGGACGATTGGCTCCTAGTAGCATCCAATCCAAGACTACTATGAGACAATCTTCTCAAAACGATTTCTTGCCTGGCTAACCTAGGACTCCTCATCAACTACGAGAAGTCGAAACTGGAGCCCACTCAAACTTTACAATTCAAAGGAGCCTACATTGATATGATCCAAGACGAGGCTTTCCTACCTCACCCGAGAGCACTAGCTCTCTCTACAATCTCTACGACACTACTTCACAGTGCGACAGTACCAGCTCGTCAAGTGCTCACTGTTCTGGGGCACATGGCGGCAGCCATTTATGTGGTTCCACACACACGCCTGCATATGCGCTGCCTACAATGGGGTCTCAAACTTCAATGGACTCAATATCTACAGCCATTGTCCACACCCGTTTCCTTGACCACCAGCATGAAACGGGACCTACAATGGTGGTTACTCCCACAAACACTTACCTTGGGTTCACCACCGAGACCCCTTCGACATCAAGTGATACTCACTATGGATGCATCTCCCACAGGATGGGGAGCTCATCTGCAAACGTTACAGACACAAGGTCTATGGACCCCATTCGAGCGGACATTTCATATCAACCTTCTGGAGCTCAGGGCAGTAAAAAGCGCCCTTCGAGCCTTTGAAGATTCCTTACAAGGGAAAATAATCATGGTGCACACAGACAACCAAGTGACCATGTTTTATATAAACAAAGAAGGAGGTTCTGGTTCTTGGAACCTCTGCAAGGAAGCAGTGCAAATGCTAGAATGGGCTCATCAAAGATCCATCTCACTACAGGCAACTTATCTGCCAGGGATACACAATTCCAGAGCGGACAAACTCAGCAGAATTTTTCACCCACACGAATGGGAACTGAATCCAGAGGCGACTCAGGAACTTTTCGGGACATGGGGTCTCCCTACAGTTGACCTATTTGCAACAGAAAACAACAGGAAACTAGAGAAATTTTGCTTGGTTTACCCAAGCCCCCTCAGGCTCACCCCAGACGCCTTTCTCATCGATTGGTCAAAAGACCTACTCCCTGCATTCCCCCCGATACCACTCATCTCTCGAACACTTCAGAGATGCATCGAGGATCAAGCGGATCTAATCCTAATTGCACCAGCATGGCCTCGTCAACCATGGTACAGTTACCTACTACGACTATCAATCCACAGCCCGATTCCCCTTGGGCGACAGTCCACAACTTCTCACCCAGGACAAGGGAACACTGCTATATCCTCTACACTCCTCACTACACCTCATGGCGTGGAGATTGAAAGGATCACTTACCAGTGTCTAAACATTTCTCCTACTCTTCAGGACATACTACTGTCCTCTAGAAAACTATCAACCAGACTGAATTACCAGAGAAAGTGGATATGCTACACTTCTTGGTGTACATCACTAGGTATCGACCCATTAACTTGCCCACCTGAATGGCTTCTTTCATATCTCCATCTACTGTATAGCAAAGGACTTGCTACGTCCTCGCTACGAGTTCATTTAAGCGCTATAGTTGCTTATCATACCCCTCTAGATGGCGAGCCTATTTCATGTCATACCTTAGTATCCAGGTTTATAAAAGCTGTATTACACCTCTGTCCACCTGTACACAAACCACCGGTACTGTGGGACATTAATACAGTTCTCGAACAGTTGGTGCTTTCGCCCTTTGAACCCTTAGAAACTTGTCACCTGCACTACCTTTCCTGGAAGGTGTTTTTTCTGGTTGCTTTAACTTCTGCAAGGAGAGTCAGTGAATTGCAAGCCTTAGTTCACTACCCTCCTTATCTTCAATTTCACCATGACAAGGTGACCTTATGCACTCACCCTAAGTTTCTACCAAAGGGGATCTCCAGTTTCCACATTAACCAGACCATCACCTTGCCTACATTCCATCCTAAACCTCATGCTAACGCTAATGAGAAGAAATTACACACTTTAGATTGCAAACGTGCACTAGCGTACTACAAAAAATGCACGCTTTCACCCAATCGACCTTCACAACTATTTCTTTCACTCCAGGGTGTCCTGTGACAAAACGAACTTTATCCACATGCAGGGCCAGTGCAAGGGTATTAGGCGCCCTAGGCGAAACGTCAGCTATGCCGCCCCCCCCCCCCCCCCCCCCCCCCCGCCTCCACACACAATTAACTTACATTGTGCATTAATGAAAATAACGAAGTCTGTATTTATAACAGAACACTTATTTGACATTTTTATGCCATGTAAACCATTGAGATGATTTGTCTTATCGACGTTATAGAAACTTTTAAAAATAAATAAATAAACATAAATAAAATAAACATAAACCAAAGCTATACTTGTTGCTCAAACAAAAAAAGCAGACACATCACATAATATTAAATAATTAAAATGGCAGTCAATCAAGAAAAATAAACTTAAAAAGCCATCTTTACTTACCCCCTCCAGCAGCTCTCTTACTCCTCTTCCATGCAGGCTGTAGTACACACCAGAAGCAGCAGTAGTGGCTAAGCTCTATACTCATGGTCCTCTTCCTTAAGGCCCATGTCTCTCTCACACACACACCATACCAGTCATGCCCCCATGACCAGTTTCTGTCTCTCACACACCAATCATCTCCCAAACAGTCTTTGACAAACACACCAGTCACCTTCCTGAACAGTTTCTCTCATGCTATACACACACACAGGCTTCCCACTCCTGTATTCCACTTACATATACGGGCTTCTCACTCTCATAATCACTTTCTCTTTCTCACACACACTCACCAGTCTCTCACTCTCATGCTTGTTCTCTCCACATGCACAGGCTTCTCATTCCCATAATCACTTTCTTTCTCTCACACACATACACAAACACACACATCAGTCACCTGATCTCTCTCATGCATACACACACACAGGCTTCCCACTCCCATGTTCTCTTTCAGATATACAGGCTTCTCACTCCCATGCTGTATCCCACACACTCCCAGCTTTCTCACTCCCATGCTCACTCTTCACATGCACAGGCTTCTCATTCCCATAATCACTTTCTTTCTCTCTCTCACATACACACAAACACACACCAGTCACCTGTTCTGTCTTACATATACAGGCTTCTCCCTCCCATGCTGTGTCTCACACACACCCAGGTTCTCACTCCCATGCTCACTCTCTTCACATGCACAGACTTCTCATTCCCATAATCACTTTCTCTCTGTTACACACACACACACACATACACCAGTCTCTCTCTCATTTCCATGCTCGCTCTCCAGGTGCACAGGCTTCTCATTCCCTGAATCACATTCTCTCTCTCTCACATTCACATACACATACACACCAGTCACACCGTCACCTTACCAACCAGTCTCTCTCTCATACATGCACACACACACAGGCTTCCCACTCCCATGCTCTCTCTCACATAATCAGGCTTCTCACTCCAATGCTTTCTTTCACATACACCCCCACAACACCAGGCTTCTTACTCCCATGCTTTCTCACATACCCAGAGTTCTCACTTCCATGCTTTTTCTCTCTTTCACACACACACACACACACACACACACACACACATCAGTCACATCCCTGACTGTCTCACACTCTCACACATCAGTCATCTCCTTGAGCAGTCACTTTCATTGTCTCTCACATATACACATACATCAGCTCTCTGACCAGTTTCTCTCAATCACACACACATGCTCTCGATCAAATACATTCTCTCACTTACACACAGGCTCTCAATCACACACACATTCTCTCAATCACACACAGGCAGGCTGGCTGCTTCTCTCTCTTTCTCTCACTCACTTCCTCCTCCCCCCCCCCCAGCACAAATGGTAGCTGCAACAGCCTCCTCCTCCAGCCCCCGCAGGCCAAAAAGGAAGACTCCCATCGGCCGCGGGAGGCTCCTGCTGCTGACTCCTTTCCCGATTACCGGCTGCTTCAATTGCTCGGGGGCCGATGCTGCTGTCGCCGCTATTTTTTTCATGCGGCACCGCTCTTTCTCCTTCCCGCGCATCACTTCCTGTTCCGGGTCAGGGGGGGGCGGGAGGAAGAAAAGGGCAGCCGCGGATGCCACAGCTTTTTTTTTTTTTTTTTGCACTGCTGCCGTTCCCGCTGGGCTTGAACGTGCTGATAGCCCAGCGGCAATGGCAGCAGGGAAGAAAGAGCAGCGGGAGAGACCGGGAGCACGCGAACCGCTGGGGGAGGTCAGATGGGTCTTTTGGGGCGGGCTGCCGGCAGCGGCTCTCTTAATTTTACCGGGGCAGTGCCGCCCCCGGGAAGCTGGCGCCCTAGGCGACCGCCTAGTTCGCCTAGTGCTTCCGCCGGCCCTATCCACATGGATATTGAACTGTACACAGTTTTGTTATCAACAAAGGTCGCAGACTTTATCTGAAACACCTAAGGTGCATCAGGTGTGTGCCATGGCAGCCTCGATCGCCTCTCTACATCAAGTTCCTATCATAGACATATGTAAAGCGGCGACATGGTCCTCGCTTCACACCTTCACATCCCACTATTGTTTAGATAAACAAACAGCGAATGATGCCCTAGTGGTGCGGACTATCCTTCAGAAGAGCACAGATTCCATATAATTACAGCCTTCATAGGAACTGTCCGCTATGTTTCCATGTATTGAGCAAACAAAAAACAAAAAAAACAATTATTACACATTACCTGCTCAATATGTCAGCTGGGGACTCCCAGACAGCATGACTAATTCAGCTGCTTATCTAAGTGAAAAGAGCAAGTTTGCTTACCGTAAACGGTGTTTTCCGTAGATAGCAGATGAATTAGTCATGCTGACCCGCCGCCTCCTCGGACAGTTCTAGTATACCTAACTCGCTTTGATACTGACTGAGGAGACTGAGAAAATCCTGTCAAGATACAGGAGGGAGCACCTAGCTGAAAGACTTTGAGAGACTTAGAGAGCTCCGCCACCTAGTGGCATGGAAGACGTACCCAGACAGCATGGCTAATTCATCTGCTATCTACGAAAAACACCGTTTACGGTAAGCAAACTTGCTCTTTCCTTTACTAATCAAGAAGTGATGAGAACTGCAGGCCTGGAAGCAGGAGATGATGACTCAAGCGTGGCATCCAAAGTAGGCCACAATCCCGGAGGTGCCGCACTGGATTGGGAGGATGACTGTGCCATTGCGTGCAGATTTTAAACAATAGTTTGCAGAATTGCAGCAAGACATGGAAGTGATTACGGCAGAATTCAGGGCAGTGGTCTTGGAGCTTTGAGAGGTGGTGGTTGACTTGGGCAGAAGGGTGGAAGAAATGGAGGCCCAAGTGGAAGAACAGACTATGAAATTGGCTGTATGGAGTGAGGAGGTGGCTGGATTCTCTAAAGTGGCTGGGGAACTTGAAAAGAAATTAGAAGACCTAGAGAATAGGTCTTGGCATTCTAACCTGCACTTTAGAGGAATGCAAGAAACATATGAATATGTGGAGTGCTTTCAGATCATTAACAACATATGCTCTGCGATTCTGGGTACAGATGAAGCTGTGAAGGAAGGGCCCCTTATTAAGCTTGACAGGGTACATAGAGCTTTGGGAGTGCAGCGGGGCAACTTGCCATGGGACATGGCCTATTTCCATAACTTTTCAGTAAAAGAAAAGGTGGTCCAGCGAGCTCAAAATAGAGCCTATTTCTTGGAAGGATCAAAAAGTGGAGGTTTTTCAAGATATCTCGGCAACCACCATAAGGAAGCGACAGGAATTTAAAGGAATAATAGCAGTACTAAAAAGAGAAGAAATTAAGTATCGATGGTTTTTCCCCTGTGGGCTATATTTCTCCATTCAAGGCAAAGCAGCCAAGGTGATGTTCAATGCTGCTCCTCCAAGGGGAGGAGCCAGCAATTTTATAATACTCCGTAGGCGGAGCTAATGGTCTGTAGTGGGTTGACTCCCACAGAGTGGCAATCTGTAGGATACCACTCGTAGTAGAATTGGTGAATCCCTGGGCCGATGGCAGATGACAGCACCCCAGGAGGAAATCCTGAGAGGGACCACCGGCTAGGCTGGAGTATAGACAACACACAGATAGATCTTTATTAGACTGGAAGTTGAACTACCAGTGGTGGCAGTAGTGAGTCGATGTATCTGGCAGGGCTGAAGTCTTCTGATACTTGAATATAATCTCTGGGTTGCTGAGCTGTAGAGAGAGACTAGAAGTAGTGAGTAGACAGGGTATACTGGATACAAGATGGTACACTCACAATAGTAGATGTTGGCAATGGTCTCTATGCCACAGAGAGTCTTCAGTATATTCAGGAACAGGAGCCGTAGGCGAGCACTGGTTCCTATAAACAGTCTGGAATAAGAACTCACAATAGCTGTAAATGAAATGGCTTCTAGAGTAGAAGAGAGTCTGTAAAGGATTCTAGGAACATGAGCCCTCGTGGAGTGAGTACCGGTTCCTATCTGCAATCTTGCCAATATAACTCACAATCTCCGTATCTGCGATAACATCTTGGACAGAAGGGAGTCTTCAGAGCTATAGGAATGTAGGCCTTCGAGGAGCGAGTACCGATTCCTATCTAAAATAGAACTTACTGTGTTCACGTCTGCGATCGCTTCCAGGCAATGAGGAGTCTTCTGAGTATTCAGGGATGTAGGCCCTCGAGGAGCGAGTACCGGATCCTTTCTTGGCAATCTGAAATCAAGAAGAGAGAGCAGAGCCCCTGTGGAGTGGGTACTCCTGGTAAGTTTGAAAGCAGAGTGGAGCCGGGAGGAGAGCTTTGCTAATATTGCCTTACCAACCAGGAGCGGATACCGGGGGTGAGTGAGCCTTGCCCCGACGGCTTGATTACATCTCCGCCTGTGTTTTCTGTCTGAGGGGGGCGGTGCCTGAGGAGGCGGGACCCGGCCTCGGACTTAAATTTCCACAGAGCTGCTTCAATCTCGAGCCGGGAGGAGAGCTTTGCTAATATTGCCTTACCAACCAGGAGCGGATACCGGGGGTGAGTGAGCCTTGCCCCGACGGCTTGATTACATCTCCGCCTGTGTTTCCTGTCTGAGGGGGGCGGTGCCTGAGGAGGCGGGACCCAGTCTCGGACTTAAATTTCCACAGAGCTGCTTCAATCTCGAGCCGGGAGGAGAGCTTTGCTAATATTGCCTTACCAACCAGGAGCGGATACCGGGGGTGAGTGAGCCTTGCCCCGACGGCTTGATTACATCTCCGCCTGTGTTTCCTGTCTGAGGGGGGCGGTGCCTGAGGAGGCGGGACCCGGCCTCGGACCCAAATTTCCACAGAACTGCGGCGCGCAGCAGAAGCCGCGCGCGCGATTAAGGGGCGCGCGGCTAAGCAGGGCTTAGCCGGGCTTCGCCAGGCCTTCGCTGGGATTCGCTGATATACTGGAAAGTTGGGACTTGATAGAAATTGTTAATGTTGATTTTTGTTCTTCCCTCTCTTCCTTGGTTTCATAGAAGTGATAACTATAAGTTTATTTTTTTTTCTTTTTTAGTAGAGCATTATTAACTCCAGTACTTTTTAAAATATATTTCCAGACAGGATGCCACACACAAAGAGGAAGGCTAGATTAAGGCCTTCCACTGAGGTGGCATCAATAGAAGCTAAACAGAAAACAGTACTGGAGTGGCTAGATCCCCTAAATTCCCCAATAGGGCAGACTGCTGTAGGAGAGTCACTAGAACGAGGTGCCTCTCCTCAGGTCAGTGAAATATCTTTAAGCCCTGGGGCACCCGTTCCACCATCTCCTCCTGGGAGAAGGGGCCAAGAAGCCCAAGAAAAACCAGGGGTAAATCAGGAAGGCTTAGAAAGCCACTTGGAGATACAAGGAGTAAGCGATAATCAGCTTAACGATTTGCATGGAATAGAATATAAATCAAAAGAGAAAGAACATCTGAGTTTGATACAAAGTCCAACTGAGTTGCCTATTGACTCAAGTACACCTAAAATTACCAATATATCAAAAAATGGTAATCAGAATGTAGAAGTGGTTATAAAATCTAATATTTTACTTCCTAAACCAAATAATATAACAATGGAAAGTCTTTGGAATTGTCTAGTGAAACTGGATTCATCAATAAATAAGTTGACAGAGGTAGTATTGAAAACTTCTAATTCTTCTGTAGTAAATGCGGCTGAGTTAGATAAACAGAAAGAGGTAGTAGATAAAATGGAGAAAAGGATTACTCAGGTAGAAAAAGTTCAATGTGAACAGATTGGTGAGAGTGGAGAAGTAAGTAAAAGGTTAGAAAAACTGGAAAATATGGTTAGATCACTAAATATAAGAGTTAATAATTTTCCAATTATAAGGAAATTAAATCCCATAGAATTATTTAGAAATTATTTACTACAAATATTGAAAATACCAGAGAACTGTTTACCAGTAATAGTAAGAGCGTTTTATCTAGGGAGTAAGAAAAAGGAGACAAGACAAGAACTGGAGGAAATGAATAATAAAACATTGGAGAAGGTTAATACATCTTTAGATCTATCAGACTTACTTCAGAAATCACAGGATGAGTTAGATGTAAAGACAAGGGGAACATTGTTGGTCCAGTTAGCTTTTTCAACAGATAAAGATAACATCATGAGGTCTTTTTTCCGGAATAGAACTACTATGTTTTATGGCCAAAAGGTTTGGATTTTTCCTGACCTTATCAAAATTACACAGACCCGTAGGAAGGACTTTCTTCGATATCGAGAGCAAGTATTAGAAAAAGGAGGTAGTTTAGATTGATATATCCATGTAAATGCAATGTAAAGCTGAATGATTGTAATTATTCTTTTTTAGATCCAGGTGATTTGAAAAACCTTCTTGAAAATTAATGACCGGTATAGAATGTATGAGAGGATCTAAATATGCCTAGTTCTCCTTAAGCACTCGTTCAATTATAAATGGCTACCACTTCTAAATTACCTTATGATATTATTGATTGATGATAGGAAAGTGACTGTGTGTGTAACTCAGTTATAATTTCACAGCCTGCTGGACAATCATGTGTTAATGTATTTACTGTTGTTATTATTGAAACAATAAATAAAGAATTAAAAAAAAAAAAAGTTTGAAAGCAGAGTAGCTTGGCGAATCGTAACCAAGAAGTATGATTCGTGTCCTTGCTAACTCATTAGAGGTTAGCAAACAAAGACCTTTTAAAGTAAAAAATGGATGACGTCACTACGGGGGGATGCCCCCAAGGTTCGCACCCTTGCTGGTACAAAGTCTGGAGCGCGCGCACGCGCCCTTACATCATCAGGAACATGGCGGATCCGTAGCGTCAAGCCAGCTTGGAGATGCCGGAGAAACGCGGCAGGAAGCTGCCGTGGCCGCAAGCTGTCCTACAGACCCGGAGGGAGTCGCCACAGAGGTAGAGAGGGTGGAGCGAGGGCATAGAGTAGGCACGAACGTAACAGGTGAAGTCTGTAATGGAGGCAGCTTTGTTATTATGTAATGCTGGTGTGACAGTGCCTATGGGAGAGGCTCATGATAACACTCTGGCAGCTTCAAAGAGGAGGGATGAACTATCTAAGGCCTGGATTTATCAAAATGCGGTAAATATTACATGCGATGGGAAAAGGGGCGTGCCTAGATAGGTATTTATATCTCTATGGGAGGCAATCTGTTAGAGACCAGCTCCCCAGAGGGGAGGAGTTAGCAATCTGTTATAGATCTGCTCCCCCAGAGGGGGAGGAGTTAGTAATCTGCTATGAATCTGGATGCTGGATACTCCCGTAGAAGGAGGAGTTAACAATCTGTAAGCAATCATCCCGCCAGGGGGCGAAGTAGCACTTTGTTACGGATCTTGCTAAGGAGTAGCAATCTGTTAGTGCTCTGCTCTTCCAGAGGGAAGGAGTAGCAACTGTTATGCTTTGTTCCTGTAGAAAGATGAACCAGCAACCTGTATGATTCCCACGGGGAGATAGCTATCTGATATGGATCAGCTTCCGCAAAGAGAGGAGTGATGGTCTGATGTGGGTTGGCTCCCACAGAGTGGTAGATGATGATACCGCTCTTATTAGTGTAGTAATAACACTTAGTAGAAATAGTGAATCCCTGGGCCGATGGCAGTTGACAGCGCCCTCAAGTGGAGATCCTGAGAGGGACCACCGGCTAGGCTGGAGTATTGAGACAAACACAGATAGTTCTTTATTAGACTGGAAGTAGAACCACCAGAGGTGGCAGTAGTGAGTTGATATGCCCGGCAGGGCTGAAGTCCCTCTGATACTGGAACAACGATCTCTGAGTTGCTGAGCTGTAAGGAGAGACTATAGGTAGTGAGTAGACAGGGTATGCTGGGCATAACCAGTGATAGATGATACACTCACGATTGTAGATCTCTGCAGTGTTTTCTATATGCAACAGAGAGTCTTCAGTATACAGGAACAGGAGCCACAGGCGAGTACTGGTTTCTAAAGGCAGTCTGAAATAGAACTCACAATAACTGTGTATGGGATGGCTTCTGGAATAGAAGAGAGGCTAGGACAGATTTAGGAACGTAGGCCCTCGTGGAGCGAGTACCGGTTCCTATCTGTGAATCTGTAATAATAATCCATAAGATATAGGTATGCGATATCTTCTGAGGAAGAAGAGAAAATGAGAAAGGAATTAGGAACATAGGCCCTCGTGGAGCGAGTACCAATTCCTATCCGCAATCTGCAATGGTAACTCTCGATCTCCTTACCTGCGATAACTTCTTAGACTGAAGGGAGCCTTAGCGATTAGGAACAGTGGCCCCCGTGGAGCGAGTACCAGTTCCTGTCTGTAATAGGACTCACTGTATTCACGTCTGCGATCGCCTCCAGGCAATAGGAGTCTTCTGAGTCTTAGGGAACGTAGGCCCTCGAGGAGCGAGTACCGAATCCCGTCCAACAATCTGAAATCAAGAATAGAGAGAGCGGAGCCCCCGAGGAGCGGGCAAGTTTGAAAAGGCCGAGCAGTGGAGACGAATTCCCCTTGCTGACTCGGAACGTAGTTGCAAGTAGCATGGACTGCCGAAGCAAGTCCCGTAGGAGTTCCTTGTTAACTCGCTTGAGTTAGCAAATAAAGACCTTTTAAATTGAAAACAGATGACGTCAGTACGGGGGGATGCCCCTGAGGTTCGCGCCTTTGCTGGTACAAAGTCTGGAGCGCATGCGCCCTTACGTCATCAGGAACATGACGGATCCGTAGCGTCAAGCCAGCCCGGGGGTACCGAGACTAAGAGGCGGGGAGAAGCCACGGCTGCATCTGTCCGTCTGAGCCGAAGGGAGTCGCCACAAAGGTAGAGAGGGTGGTGGGAGGGTGAGAATAGGCACGAACGCAACAGAACTATAATTTCTTAACATCTGAGAGAGAGAAACTATAACATTTTTAATTAATAGTGCTGTACAAACATGAGGTGCTTAATCTTAACCTTTTAACATCTGAGAGACAGAAAAAACCTTTTTAACACACTAATGAAGTATTTTAAATATGTATGATTATTCTATTTCTTTTCTATTGTATTTTATTTTTTGTTTTATTTTGTTATATTTTATGAATAATTGCTCTTTTTATCATTATTGTTATTTATGTTTTATATACGGAAACCGTTGTGATGGCCAGACTGAACGACGGTATACAAGAGCTTAATAAATAAATAAAATCTGGGGGTTAAGATGGAAGGGGTTCAAGCTGCTGTCTTGGGAGGGGGGTTATTCCCCAGGCTAGAGGTTACAAAGCAGGAGGAGCAGTAGTGTGGGGAGGGGAAGAGGGAAAGGGGGAAAGGGACCAGAGAGGAATAGGAGGGGGAGATGGAGCAATGGGTGGATGAAATATATTTATGTGTGGGTTACAGATGGGGGAATGGAGACCAGTGGTGTAGCCAGACCTGTTATTTTTGGAGGGGCCCAAGGTTAACATGGGTGGGCAATAGCCATACAAGTGTGAACCCTACCAGTTGTACTCTTATCAATAAGTAATGTCTTAGGAGGTAATTTTCAAAGGAGTTAGCGCATAAATGTAACGTAACATACTATCGTAGCAATTTTCAAAAGCCATTTACTCAAGTAAAGTGCACTTATTCAAATAAATCCTATGGACAATTCAATGGTACATATTGTAGCAATTTTCAAAAACCCTGTTTTACTTGAGTAAATGCTTTTTAAAATCAGGCCCTAAACATGTACCCAACAATGGATGTCTAAAGAGCCTGCAGCATCTGTCATGCAACATGAGTGATATTTTAAAATATTTTAACTCTATTATTTCAAGCACTTACCAACACTTATCCATATACACACTTAGGGAAACAATTCAGTTATATTTAAAGGTGTCTCAAGAAACAATACCCCACAACTTAATTTAAAGCTGACCAGACACAAATGTATTATAAAGATAATATTCTCAACACATAGGATAATATCCTGCAAAGTATTCTAAAATGCCACCTAGTGTTATGGCAAAAGAATTATTATAATTTAGTATATATCCTTCAACTCCAAACAGAATAGCATTGCTTATTTCTTAAAATTCTAATACTAATAAAAAAATAAATATTTCAAAACAGCTGAGAAATAGAACATCCAATAATTTAAAACTCATACAAATTTTTTAAATTTCCCCAAGCACCAATATATTTTCCCAAATACCAATATAATATTTTAAAACAGCATCCACCAACTAACACCCAATAATTAAAACTAATAAGGATTAGAAAAGTTCCCTGCTCTCCATATCTGGGAACTCTCTCAGGCTCACATACATGCTCACTGACTCACGATTCTCTTTCAGGCTCACATATATGCTCATTCACACACACATTTGCTCTCTCTCATGTTCACATATGCTCACTGCTGTACAACAAAATACAACTTTGTACTAGAAGGTATAGCTTGAAAAAAAAAAGAGCAAGCTGAACTGCTATAGATCCTGACACAGAAAGTACATGCTAGCAAAACACCTCTATCCCACATGCAAAATACAAACAGACCCTCACCAAATAGAGAAGAATTAATTACAAATTAAAAAGAGAAACATGGAAATAAATGCTAAACTATAAACCTAAAAAAACACTCTTCCTGCAGTATAACTTCAGAAAAATAAAAATATTTGCATTTTCCCTATACTGTAAAAAATAGAAATATTGAGATGCAGAGATTTCCCAAAATGACACCCAGAAAATCAAATTATTCCCACTTCCCTCAGAGAAACAGAAGCAATAGCAGTCTCATTCTCTTACTTCTCCCAGTCCCCAGCAGTCTTGAACCCCAGCCCCCCTCTCCTTTCAGCCAGACTCATACTTGGTGCAATAATGCAAAACCAGAAACATTCCTCATAAAATAAAATCAAGAAATATAAATCAATCATAATAGTAAACCATATTAATAAAAATATTTTCATGTAGATAAGCAGGATGAATTAGCCATGCTGTCTGGGAAGTCCTCTGGTCCTGTAGATGGCGGAGCTCTCATACAGGCCGATTCAGTAAAAGTCGCTGGAGAGCGGGCGAGCACCCGCTCTCCCGGCACGCGCACAGTATTTAAATAAGGGCCCATGGTAAAAAGAGGCACTAGGGACACTAGCACGTCCCTAGCGCCTCTTTTTTGACAGGAGTGGCGGCTTTCAGCGGGTTTGACAGCCGACGCTCAATTTTGTCGGCGTTGGTTCTCGAGCCTGCTGACAGCCACGGGTTCAGAAACCGGACGCCAGCAAAATTGAGCATCTGGTTTTCGAGCCGCGGGTCGATTGAAAATTTTTTTTTTTTATTTTTAATTATTTTTTACTTTTGGGACCTCCGACTTAATATCGCCATGATATTAAGTCGGAGGGTGTACAGAAAAGCAGTTTTTACTGCTTTTCTGTACACTTTCCCGGTGCCGGCAGAAATTAACGCTTACCTTTGGGTAGGTGCTACTTTCTGAAAGTAAAATGTGCGGCTTCGCTGCACATTTTACTTAGTGAATCGCGCGGGAATAACTAATAGGGCCATCAACATGTATTTGCATGTTGAGGGCGTTATTAGTTTCGGGGGGGTTGGATGGGCTTTTTCGACGCGCTATTACCCCCTTACTGAATAAGGGGTAAAGCTAGTGCATCGAAAACACGTGCCCAACGCGGGTTAACAGTGCGCTCTGGCGGAGCTCACTGTACTGTATTGACTTGAAAGTAAAGTTCTGAGTCTTGCTGTAGTGTGTGCCTGCTTGGCACCTCCCCCCACCTTCCAGAGTCTCCTCAGTCCATTTTTTTCCACGAGCCTGACAGCACGCAGAGCTCTCGGTCTCCTCTCATCTTTTCTGTGAAGAAAAATAGTTGTTAAGAAAAAGGAGGTTATTTACTTTATCACCTCTGCCAGTAGTTAGGCTTAACTACTTCTAAAAATTGAAAGATATGATTTCACCGTCTACATTGCCACAGAATCCAATTCGAGACATTAAGACCGCCAGGCCATTACCCTGTGGTAGATGTTCTGTGTGTGATGTGAACATTAAAAACAGACCATCTTAAAATACCAGGGACAACAGAGAATTTTTAAATTTAAAACTTTCACAAATTGTAACACTAAAGGAGTTATATATGCAGCAATTTGCCATGCAATAAGATTTATATCGGCAAAACAATTAGAGAATTTAAGAAAAGGTCATTGGGCACAAATGTAATATCAAGAAGTCCATTACATCGAAACCATGGTAAAGCATTCAATTTCGCATAACCACACGTTCAGCGACTACCGATTTTGTATAATTCAACAGCCTGTTTTAATTTGGAGAGGGGGTAACCTGGACAGACTACTGTTACAGTTAGAACAAAATTATATTTATGAGTTTAATACCATCACTATTTGGGTTTTTTTTATAAACTGTCACTAGGTAGTTTTTAGTCACTATATATGGCTATATATGATGTCTATACTTCTTACTAATTTTATTATTTTTATTGCACACATGGGATTGCATTTTTCTAATTAATCATATTGTTTTATTAAATCATATTTTTGTGTTTTTTATTAATTTTAGACCCATCTGTAATGATTTTGTAAGGGGACACTAGGTTTTATACAGCAGACCAGTTGATGTTCAGAGTTTGATTTAGTATTAACATGTATTCTTTATGGCATACAGTGATCCACACAATAGACTCTCCAATACAACACACAGGGGTGGATTTTCAAAGGGTTACGCACGTAACCCCGAAAACCTGCTCCTGCGTGTGCCGAGCCTATTTTGCATAGGCCGGGCGACGCGCGGGGAGTAGACGGGGCGGGACCAAGGCCTCTGGCACAGCGGTCATGCCGCGTGCACAACCTACACTTGCCCGGAGGCAGGCGCAACTTCGCCAACAAAGGTCGGGGGGGGGGTTTTTAGATAGGGCTGGGGGGTGGGTTAGGGAGGGGAAGGTGAGGGGGCAGAAGGAAAGTTCCCTCTGAGGCCGCTCCGAAATCGGAGCAGCCTCGGAGGGAACCATCAGTCCACAACAAGAAGATACTCACCCCTGATGAAGCTGCAGCCCCGCAGCGAAACACCAGCCGCTGTCGGGCTGGTTAAATCTGTACAGTCGGGGGACATGTGAATTCTTGTTATTTCATAGGCAGGCTGGCATTGCCGCGCAATCAGAAACAGCATTGAAGCAATCATTCTTAAACTCACACGGTTTTACCCTCGACCGTACAGCTGGGACAGACGCGAAGAGAGTTGAAGTGCCACAGGCGTTTTTTCTGCCGGGCCAGTCGGATTATAAATTTGATTTCATTCTCATTGACTGCATACAAGAAACAGAGTCACTACATCTTCAATAACTGTTATGTTTTATGGCTCGGTTTTTGTTCAAGCGGCACTCTTCTGAACAAAGCACTGTTTTATAATAAATCCGCAGTGAAAGACCAGCTTTTAAATATTTCCTTCTTATATAAAAAAATTGATTTTTGTGACAAATGTACTGGAAACTCACTTTTGCAATAAGATTTACTTACAAATATCAGTGTTCCAATTCATTTATCTAAATACAAACAGTTACGCCCTACTCACGTAAATCCAGCTGGATTTACGCGCACAGGGGGGGTTACGTGTGTCGAGCCTATTTTGCATAGGCCCTGGGACGCGTGTGGGTGGTCTGGGGCAGGGCCAGAGGCCTCCATAGGGCCTCTAGGCCGGGGTATCACGCGCCGGCATGCACAACCTATGCCTGCGCGGAGGCAAGCACAACTTGAAAAATAAAGGTCAGGGGGGTTTTAGGTAGGGCTCTTCCTTGATGGAGATCAAGGAAGAATTAGAATCCAAGGATCAGGGCAGGCAGCGGACAGATGGTGTTGATATCCAGGCAAGGGTCGAGGGCCAATGGAGGCCTGGATATCAACACCATCTGTCCGCTGCCTGCCTGACTGCTCTAACAAATCAGACACTTTGGGGTAATGACTCTCCCGCTTCAGTGGTACAGTGGCAATAGTAAGTTATGGGATTTCTGTTGGTAGAAGAGGCATGGGGATAGCTTGCGGGAATGACAGCTACTACCTGGAGATTAATACCCTTATTCAATAAACAAACTCACTGTCAATGCGACTCCAGCATTGCTCTATGCTTCAATGGCAAGAGGAAATGTGGTAAAAAGGATTTGCATTCACAAAAAAACGGGGAGTAGCTTGCTTGTTTCAGTGGTTACTACCCCAAACCAAATAAGTCTGATACTTCACTTTCAATGCTTATCCAGCATAGCTCTCTGCTTCAACGGCAGGGGGGAAAGAGGAAAAGAGGATTTATATTCAGGCAACAACCAACAAGGACTGAATTACATAGTCTGGGTAAACAAGTAATTATGGGTGTAGCTTGCTTGTTACGGTGGTTACTACCCCAAATCAATTAAGCCTGATACTTCACTTGGAATATATATCCAGTGCAACTCACTGCTTCAACGGCAGGGGGCAATAAAGAAAAGAGGAATTATATTCAGACAACAACCAACAAGGACTGAATGGCACAGGCTGGGTAAACAAGCGTGGGAGTAGCTTGCTTATTGCAGCAGTTACTACCCCTAACCAATTAAGCTAGATACTTCACTTAGATGCAGCTCCAGCACTGCTCTCTATATCGATGGCGGGGGTGGAAGGGAAATAGAATCAAAAAGTTACTTATAAGGGCCAAGAGTAACAGATAAGTATGAAAAAAATAAGTGTGAAAGCTTGCTGGGCAGACTGGATGGGCCATTTGGTCGTCTTCTGCCGTCATTTCTATGTTCTATGTTACCTAAAGTGAAGACTAGTAGAGAAAAATGTTGCTTTTCTTCTGGCTGGGTCTTCTCAAAGGAAACAAGGGACTGAATCCATCCAGGCAGTCTCCCAGGGATAGAGAGGGAAGACAGAGTCTTGAAAGCAATAATCAGATGGATTACAATTGCATTTTAAATATAACTTTAGGTGTTCAGTTTTATTTTTCATAATACCCTGAAAATATTGGCAGAATTATCAACAAATTTGCATTAACAGTTTCAGCATCAACATTTAACACTTTTTTCTTTGCTGATATAGATAACAATATAGACCTGACTAAGAAGAAAATTGATTATTTCAACTATTGTATAACCAATCAGATAACTTAGTTTTACCATAATCTGTGATATTTTACTTAGAACAGAAACACTATCTAATTTATTTATTTATTTAAGGGTTTTTTTTATATACCGTGTGTTTCTTTAAGAAATATTAAGAAAATATTAAGAAAATATTAAGAAATATTAAGAAAATGTTTCTTTAAGAAATATGAATCTTTGTGTCACAGTTTTTCTGTCTTTCAGGAGCAGCTGAGCACTGGTTTCAGATGGAATTACAGGTAAGTAAAGACAAGGTGTATGCCTTTGTTTATCTGTGTCTGTATGTTTTCTGTTACTCTTTTCTCTTTCTCACAGGCTCTTTTAAACGTCATGCTTAATTTGTTCTCCCTGTACTATCACAGAATTGTAAGCAAGCACAGTTGAAATTCTATCAAGCACAATTGAAATTCTCTCTCTTTTCCATACCAACTGTGCATTCTCCTTGTTATCAAGGATTATTCTTAGATTCAGAATTATTCTCAAATTCACATTGTAACTTATTTCACAGGAAAAGCAAGTTTGCTTACCGTAACGGTGTTTTTGTAGATAGCAGGATGAATTAGCCATGCTTTCTGGGAGCGTCGACATGACTGGAGAAGGCAGAGTTTTTCTCTAGTAGTGACAGAGGTTTTAACTCTGCATCTGCACGGTCGTCTTCCCGCGCGATTCCATTTTTTCTCCTAAGTCTTTGTAACCAAGCAGATGCATAGCAAAACAAAAGTCAGGAAGTAGTAGTAGTAGTGGACTGTCTAGGGAGGTGGGAGGGATCGCATGGCTAATTCATCCTGCTATCTATGGAAACACTGTTTACGGTAAGCAAACTTGCTTTTTCCAGTTGATAGCAGACTGAATTAGCCATGCTTTCTGGGAGTCCCAAGCTCTCGGGTTGTGTCTGCACAGGTGTGCTGTTTAAGTTCTGGACGACAAACCATAAGTAGAGTAGACAGTCCTAAGTGTCAGGCAAATTGGATAAGACTGCTGGGCCCAGTGTAACATTGGAAGAAGCTTGCTTGTCAATGCAGTAGTGTGATATGAAGGTATGCAGAGAAGACCAAGTTGCCGCTTTGCAGATGTCTTGTAGCGGAACTTTCTTTAGATGGGCAATTGAAGTAGCGGTGGCCTGTATTTGGTGGGCCTTAGGTTTACTATTAAACGTGATAGAGCGTTTGTTGTAACAGAATTCAATGCATTGGCTTAACCAACTTGCAATGGTTCTTTTTGTAACAGGTTGCCCGGATTGTTTGGATTGAAGGAAAGAAATAATTGAGATGGTCTTGACGAGGAAAATGTTCTCTGTTTGTAATAGGTTTTCTCACAGGACAAGCAGGATGGTTGTCCTCACAAATGGGTGACATCGAGGATGGAGCCCACCACGGAAAACTTCTGTCAAAGTTTAACAGAACTTTGACTGGCCCCTACTGGGCATGCCCAGCACGGCACTGACCCTGCAGCCAGCAGGGGTCTCCCTTCAGTCTTCTTTTTTCCGCGCAGCAGTTGCCACGCGGTGAAAGAGCTCTTAACCACGTTCCTGACAGGAAATCGGAATTTTATATTCTGAAGAAAATTTGCCCCTCAGGGGTCTCCCTTCGACAAATTTTACATCCCGCGGAACTTCGGTAAGTTTTTGCCGTTGTTTGGTCGACTTACGTCGAGTTTGGCCCTTGAGGCCTATTGGCAGTCACCAATCCCGCGACTAAATTTTTGGCCCAGGGCCATGGCGTCGGGGTTCCGTTGGTGTCCTGATTGTACCCGGACTATGTCAATCACAGACCCCCATAGGGTCTGTGTTTTGTGTTTAGGCAGCGAGCATGATGTCCTGACTTGCACCAAATGTGCCTTAATGACACCTAAAGGTCGCAAAGCCCAGGATGGAGAAGATGGGGCTCCTCTTCCATGCTCGCACCCCAACGCCATCGATAGCATCGACGTCATCGGAAACCGGCACCGTCGAAGTTGCATCATCATCGTCAACCCTCAGGTGACCGTTCCGCCATCGATGACTTCCCGGCCGTCGACTCCCGTCCCTTCCCCGGATGGGCGACGGGATCGGAAGGAAAAGCATCGCCACCGACGGCACAAGTCTCGGCCCCGTCGAGGATCCAGAAACCATCGACCTCTGTACAGACCGAGCCACCGACCAAAAAGCCTCGATCAGACCTGGCACCCGTCCACGTCTCTTTCGCAGGCACCCGAGGAAACCCTCACCCCCCTCGGGTGTGGGAGCCGTGATCCCACCGGTTACGGGTTGTCCCTCCGGCTCAGCCTCAGCTTCCCTCTCCCGTCGAGCCGGGTCTTGTTACCCCAGGTCTCCGGGCAGAACTGGACCGGCTGGTCCAGGAGGCCATCGAAAAAAGCGATGCAGAAGTTCCAGCCTCCACCGGCAACCGGCTCCGGCACCGACTCCGGCACCGAGGAGGGAACCGACCACCGAGCCACTGGTAGAAGCACTAGCACCACTGCTACACCGCATGGAAGCACTTTTAACAGCCCTTCCACCGATGATTTCAGTAGCACCGACGACACCGCCATCTCCGACAGGCTTGTCATTGGGGGGAGAAACACCGTTCGTAATTCCTTCAGGGGTGGTTCCATCGGTGCCTTCTCATCCCTCGCCATCGATATATCCTTCGGCTCCACCGATTCCAAGGCCGGCACCGATTCCATCGAAACCAGTACCGATGCCCTTGATGCCATTTCCAGCTCCGCCTTCAGCACCGATACCATCGAGGTTATACTCGATGCCCTCGGTGGTTCCTCTTAATGTCTCGGACCCTCAACCAGGACCTTCAGGGATTCAAGCTCCGCATGATCCCTATGACACCTGGGGAGATGATTCCTCTTCTGACACAGATTTACCTTCACCACCATCTCCTGCAGAGAGCAGAAAGCGTTCTCCTCCTGAGGATCTCTCTTTCATCAATTTTGTGAAGGAGATGTCAGAGTTAGTCCCTTTTCAGCTACAATCTGAACAAGATGACAGGCACCAGATGATGGAACTACTCCAATTTCTGGATGCCCCCCAAAATCATCGCTTCCATCCCTATTCATCAGGTGTTTCTAGACCTTCTAAAGAAGAACTGGGAATCTCCTTCATCTGTCTCCCCAGTTAATAAGAAAGCTGACTCCACATATCTTGTCCAGTCAGCACCCGGGGGTTTCAAAAGCCTCAATTGGATCATCGCTCTGTCGTCGTTGAGTCAGCTCAAAAGAAAGCTAAGCGTCTAAAGCCACACTCTTCAACTCCACCTACCAAGGACAACAAATTCCTAGATAGTGTGGGAAGGAAGGTGTATCATGGAGCTATGTTAATTTCACGCATAGCTTCGTATCAACTTTATATGACTCAATACAACAGAGCCATCCTAAACAGATGCAAGAATATGCGGACACACCTTGCCTGAGCAATATCAACCACAGCTTCAAGCCCTCCTTAACAAAGGGTTTTGAGGCCGGGAAGCATGAAATTAGATCTGCATATGACATCTTCGATGCTTCCACAAAAGTTTCAGCCACAGCCATCTCAGCCAGACGTTGGCTTGGCTAAAATCATCAGACCTTCGCCCAGATTTACCCTGCCTAGGTGACAACTTGTTTGGAGAACAAATTCAGCAAATAGTAGCTGAATTAAAAGATAACCATGAGACGTTAAAACAACTCTCATCCACTCCTTCTGATGTGACCTCCAAACAACCACCTAAGAAAGACTCTAAAAAGTCGTTCTTTAGGCCACGTCGGTATTACCCTCCATCGGCTAAGCCTCGACCTGCACGGTCTTCCCACAGAGCTCAGCCACGCCAGCCTCGAAAGCAAAGGCCTACAGTAGCCCCACCCCCTGGGCCTACGGCGGGCCTTTGACTTTCCTGTAGAGAGCACTTGCCAAACCCCTCTTCCAGCCATCCCTGTGGGAGGTCGGCTATGCCACTTTCTAGACCGCTGGCTACAAATCACCTCAGATCAGTGGGTACTAGCAATCATAGCACAGGGTTACCACCTCAACTTCACTACTCTTCCTGCAGACTCCCCGCCTCTACAAGCATGGAGTCTGACCAATCACTTGGCTCAGTTACAACAAGAAGTATTCCTTCTTCTGCAATCAAACGCTATAGAACCCGTCCCTCCCTCTCAGCAAGGGAAAGGGATTCTACTCCAGGTACTTCCTGATACCAAAGAAATCAGGGGGGCTTCGTCCCATCTTAGACCTTCGAGCCCTCAACAAGTACCTTCAAAAAGAAAAGTTCAAGATGGTAACCCTGGGCTCCCTTCTCCCTCTTGCTGCAAAGAGGGGAATTGGCTATGCTCTCTAGACTCAAAGACGCTTATACCCACATTGGCGATTACCCAATCCCATCGCAAGTACCTGCGTTTTCTGGTGGGCCGAAACCATTACCAATATCGAGTACTACCTTTCGGCCTGGCATCTGCTCCACGGGTCTTTACCAAATGCCTCGTCGTGGTAGCAGCATTCCTCAGGAAGGAAGGTGTCCACGTCTACCCCTACCTGGACGATTGGCTAATCAGGGCCTCCACCCAACAGATTGCTCAATCCTCCCTAAAATTGACAATTCATACACTCCTTTCCTTAGGGTTTCTTGTCAGTTACGAGAAATCTTGCTTAGTCCCATCTCAAACCTTATCCTTCATTGGGGCAGACTTGGACACCTTACAGGCAAAGGCTTACCTTCCTCATCAAAGGGTTCAAACACTGATATCTCCCACACCCGCTAAAGACTTACAAACCCTACACCTAACCTCTAGCACATAATATGACACATAGCTCTACCGTTCCCATTTTCTCACCCCAATACTTATTTACTACATGCTTATACAGTCTTGTATATAACCTATGTATATGTCAATAATATAACCTATTTCAATTTACCAATGTATATAGATGTCAATAATATAACCTATGTATACGTCAATAATCTCTCGACCCCTGTACATATTACTCCTTTTGTACCTGTTGTCACCCCCCCCCCCCCCCCCCCCCCTCCCCTGTCTCGAACCACCCCTACCCCCTCTTTCCACAAGTTTGTTAGTTCTTGCTCTGTTTCTGAGCTTTTGTTAAACACTGTTCCTTGTAAAGGCTTTGCCTATATATCCATTGTTGTAAGTTATCTGTAAACCGGCACGATGTGCAAACGGTTGCCGGTATATAAAATTAAATAAATAAATAAATAAATAAAATATCCCTAGCTCGCCAGCTCCAGTCTCAAAACACTGCCACGGCTTGCCAATTCCTTGTTCTCCTAGGACACATGGCATCCTCGGTTCAAGTCACTCCCATGACTCGACTAGCCATGAGAGTTACACAATGGACTCTGCGACACCAATGGATTCCAAGCTCTTCAGCCTCTGTCCTCCATTGTCACAATTACACAAGCGCTACTACGCCCGTCTTTAACCTGTGGACAAATCAAGTCAACCTCCTTCAGGGCTTACCTTTTCTCCTACCAGATCCCCAAGTAATCCTAACCACCGACGCTTCCCACAGCGGTTGGGGGGGGCCCATGTGGACGATTTACAAACTCAAGGACTCTGGTCTCGAGAGGAAGCCGAACACCAGATAAATTTCTTGGAACTGCGAGCAATCCGCTATGCGCTCAGAACTTTCCAAGCTCATCTATCGAATCAGATAATCTTGATCCAGACAGACAACCAGGTGGCCATGTGGTACATAAACAAGCAGGGAGGGCCCAGGCTCCTTCCTTCTGTGTCAGGAAGCTGCGCAGATTTGGGCAGAAGCCCTCTCCCACTCCATGTACCTCAGGGCCACCTACCTGCCGGGAGTAGACAATGTATTGGCAGACCAGCTAAGCCGTGTCTTCCAACCACACGAGTGGTCACTCAATCCCTTAGTAGCGACCTCTCTGTTTCAACAGTGGGGTTATCCTTACATAGACCTCTTTGCGTCCCCTCAGAACCACAAAGTGGCCAATTACTGCTCTCCTCATTCGGAAGCCAGCACTCTCGGCCGAGGGATGCATTCTCCCCTCAAGTGGACGACCGGTCTGCTCTATGCATTCCCTCCACTTCCTCTTCTGTCGAGGACTCTCGTGAAGCTACGCCAGGACGGGGGAACCATGATCCTGATTGCACCGCACTGGCCACGCCAAGTGTTGGTTTCTCCCATACTCCAGGATCTCTCCATCCGCAGGCACATTCCCTTGGGAAAGGAACCCGCATCTACTCACTCAAAACGACGGATGCCTCCTCCATCCCAACCTCCAGGCCTGTCCCTGACGGCATGGATGTTGAAAGGTTAGTCCTTCAGCCTTTTAACCTTTCGGATTCAGTTTCTCGTGTCCTGATAGCTTCACGAAAGCCCTCCACCAGAAGATCCTATTCATATAAATGGAAAAGGTACCCATCATGGTGCACTTCTCAGTCCCTTGATCCCCTTTCCTGTCCAATCTCTAAGTTCTTGGACTATTTATGGCATCTATCGGAATCTGGTCTTAAAACCTCTTCCATTAGAATGCATGTCAGTGCGGTAGCCGCCTTCCATAAAGGTATTGGGGGTGGTCCTATCTCAGTACAACCCCTGGTAACACGCTTTCTTAAAGGCTTGCTCCATCTGAAGCCACCTTTACGTCCTCCGGCCCCATCTTGGGACCTTAATCTGGTTCTTGGTCGCCTTATGAAACCACCTTTCGAACCTCTTCACTCCTGTGACCTGAAATATCTCACATGGAAAGTGTTATTCCTTTTGGCTATCACTTCGGCTCGCAGGGTTAGTGAACTACAGGCCTTAGTCACCTATCCGCCTTACACTAAACTCCCGCAGGACCGGGCGGTACTCCGCACTCACCCTAAGTTTTTGCCTAAGGTAGTTTCGGAGGTTTCACATCAATCAATCCATCATACTACCTATCATTCTTTCCCAGGCCCCACTCCAACTCCGGGGAACAGACTCTGCATACCCTTGACTGTAAACGAGCTCTAGCTTTCTATCTAGACTGTACAGTTGCCCACAGGAAGAGCACTCAATTATTCATCTCTTTCCATCCTAACAAGTTAGGGCAACCTGTGGGTAAGCAGGCTCTTTCCTCCTGGTTGGCGGATTGCATCTCCTTCTGCTATCAGCAAAGCTGGCATTCCTTTCCAAGACCGTGTCAAAGCACACTCTGTGAGGGCCATGGCGACTTCAGTAGCACACCTTCGATCGGTGCCGCTTCCTGACATCTGCAAGGCTGCAACCTGGAGTTCCCTCCATACATTTGCAGCCCACTATTGTTTGGACAAAGCTGGAAGACAGGATTCCATCTTCGGCCAATCTGTCTTTCGTAACCTTTTCCAACATGAGGTACCAACACCCTTCCACCTTCCTGGTAGGGTGCGGATGCCCTCCTCCCAAATTCCACCCCTGTTGTTGTGCCTGTTTGCACGCCGTTGGGTACATTTGGTGCATGTTAGGACATCCTCAGCTTCGGTACTCACCCATTTGTGAGGACAAACCATCCTGCTTGTCCTGTGAGAAAGCAAATGTTGCTTACCTGATGTTAACAGGTGTTCTCACAGGACAGCAGGATGTTAGTCCTCACGAAACCCGCCCCGCCCCACCCGCGGTGTTGGGTTCGTTTTATTTTTACTTTTTCGGCACTGCCTGTAGCTTTGAAAATCAGACTGAAGGGAGACCCCTGCTGGCTGCAGGGTCAGTGCCGTGCTGGGCATGCCCAGTAGGGGCCAGTCAAAGTTCTGTTAAACTTTGACAGAAGTTTTCCGTGGTGGGGCTCCATCCCTCGATGTCACCCATTTGTGAGGACTAACATCCTGCTGTCCTGTGAGAACACCTGTTACATCAGGTAAGCAACATTTGCTAAAGCTCTCTTACAGTCCAAGGAATGTAGGAGTTTATCATGATCAGTATGATGAGGTTTGGGTTTGAAGATAGGTAGTGTAATCGTTTGATTGAGATGGAACGCTGTAACCACCTTCGGAAGGAAGGAAGGATGAGTGCGGAGGGTGACTTTGTCATGATAAAATTTCAAGTAAGGAGAATAGTGAACTAAGGCTTGAAGCTCACTTACCCTTCTTGCTGATGAAATAGCTACCAGAAAAACCATTTTCCAGGTTAGGTATTTTACATGGCTTGAGTCCAAAGGGAGAAGCCATTTGTTCGAGTACAATGTTCAGATCCCATGGTACAGGAGGCTTCGTAATTGTTGGCCTTAAGTGAAGAATGCCTTGCATGAATCTAGAGATTAGTGGGTGATTAGAAATTGGAAGACCTTGGTGATAGTGGTGAAACGCTGCAATGGCACTAATATGTACGCGAACTGAAGAGTATGCGAGACCTGAGAGGTAGAGCGTATGAAGATATTCCAGTAGCTGGGTCGAAGTAGATGAGAGAGGATCTAGGTGCTTTGGTTGGCACCATTGTGTATAACGATGCCATATCCCCACATACTTACGTCTAGTCGAGGGTTTCCTAGACACGAGCAGTATGTCTTCTATTTATTTATTTATTTATTTATTTAAACAAATTTATATACCGTTTTCCAGTAAGGCTTACTGACCAAAACGGTTTACAGCAGTAAATAACCTTAACAGTTAAAAGGTTAAAAATTAATACTAAATAAAACTTAAAACAGTAAAATAGGTATGAATAAAAATACAACATTTTAGGTAATCAATAAAAATAATGATGACTAAACAGAGAATGGGCCAATTACATTAAAAAATTTTAAAGTAAGAATAAGTAAAGTAAATATAATATAATACAAACTTATTTAGTCTTATTTACTTAGCTAAGATGTTTCTAAATCTTTAAAAGCCTCTTGAAAGAAATAGGTTTTTAAAGCCTTCTTAAATTCCTTCCGGCTGCTTATTAGCCTAAATTTGAAGAGAAGCCCAAGTGGCTTAATACCTGCCGTTCAACCTCCATGCTGTCAGATGCAGGGGTTGGTGCATTGGGTGGAGGAGGGATCCCCCTTCCTGAGTTAACAGGTGTGGATGGGATTCTAGGGGAATGGGTGGGCGTATGGAGAGTCGCATGAGATACACATACCATGGTTGTCTTGGCCAAGCTGGAGCTATTAAGATCAAGTCCGCTGTGTCCTGAATGCATTTCTGAATCATTTTGGAGATGAGCAGAATGGGTGGATAAGCGTACAGCAAGCCTTCTGTCCATGGAATGGGGCGTAACGAAGTTTGCTTGGGTAAATGGAGCAAAAGGTCTGTGTTTGTCGATTGCTTTGAGTTGCGAATAGATCAATGGTTGGGTAGCCCCATTGTTGAAAAATGTCCTGAGCTACTTTGCTATTTAGTGTCCATTCGTGTGGATGAAAAATCCTGCTGAGTCTATCCTCTGTGACATTGTCCAGCCCCGGTAGGTAAGTGGCGTGAAGTGTTACTGCATTCACATTCGCCCAAAAAAGTATGCGAATGGCTTCCCGACACAGTGTCCATGAACCGGACCCTCCTTCCTTGTTTATGTAGAACATCGCAACTTGGTTGTCGATGTAAATCATGAGGCTTTTGTGACAGACTTGAGGAGAGAAGGTCTGGAGTGCTTTCCAGAGTGCGCAAAGCTCCAGGAGGTTGATCTGGTACGTAGTCTCTTGACGCAACCAGCAACCTTGGGTTTTTAGGTCTAACAGGTGGGCTCCCCAACCCTTTCTGGATGTATCCGTCGTTAGCGTTAGTTGATATGGAGGCAATCGAAAGGGAGTTCCCAAAGTTAGATTTGCAGGGGATATCCACCAATGCATATCCATGCACATTTGTTTGGTGATTTGAACCTTGATAGAGAGGGGTTGCAGGAACAGTGACCATTGAGTCTTAAAACCCATTGAAGAAGTCGCATGTGGAGCCTTGTGAATGGGACTACATGGATTGCCGCCGCCATGTGACCAAGCAATTGGAGGACTCGACGTGCTGGAGCATGGGATTGATTGAGTAGTCTGTGAGCTAGGGACGAGAGATTTGAATTCTGTCTCTTGGAAGGTAAGCTCTCTCTTTTCTTGTGTCGAAGAGGGCCCCGATGAATTGAAGTGTCTGGGGTGGCTGTAGATTGGGAGTTGTCGTAATTTATTAGGAAACCTAATGTCTGTAGACAAGTAATCGTTTGTACTGTGTGTGCACTTAAAGTGGCTAGATCTGAAGCTACTAACAGCCAATCATCCAGGTAGGGAAAGATTTGGATCGATAACTTCCTGAGGTGAGCCATCACCACCGCTAACATTTCGTGAAAACTCTTGGGGCTGAAGAAAGGCCAAAGGGCAGGACTTTGTATTGGTAGTATGCATTCAGAGCCTGGAAACAAAGATATTGCCACAAAGAAGGGTGCATGGGTATTTGGAAGTAAGCATCCTTCAGGTCTATGGAACATAAGCCAGTCATTGGGTTGCAGAAGGGGTAGTATGTTTTTGAGAGAGGTCATCTTGAATTTTCCCTTTGGATATGTTTTTTGAGATTCCTTAAATCCAAGAATGGACGAAGGCCTTCTGACTTTTTGGAATGAGAAAGTAGTGGGAATAGAATCCCTGATTTCGATTTGATAGAGGCAGTTTTTGAATGGAGTGTTGGAACGTAGGTTGTTTTATATTCTTCTTGAAGAAAAGAAGGCATTGGATGATGTGCCCCTGAGAGAGGGGAACATGGGGAATTTCTGGAGGAGTTATGAAATTTAAATGATAACCTTTTCTGATGATATCTAACACCCAGCGATCAGTAGTTATTTCTATCCAGTTTGTATAGAAATGTTGTAGGCGACCTCCTATGAATAGCGGTGGGGTGGCTCAGGACAGCTCAAAAAGCCGGTGGTTGCTTCTGAGGAGCTGCAGTGGCTTGTTTCTGCGGACGTTGTTGTCTTGAGCATCCACGAGGCTGGTGAGGTTGAGGCTGGAATTGTGGTTGAGTATAGTGTTGAGGACAATAAGGATGGAAAGGTCTGAATGACGTTCTTGGTATGTACGCCTCCTAAAGTTAGGGTAGAATCTTTTGTAGGAAGCATGGGGATCTGTAGGTGTTGTAAGTGAAAGCACTGCCGAACTTTGCTCTTTTAATTGTGCAATGGTTTCAGCAAATTTATCGCCAAAAAGGTTGTCTCCCATGCAGGGAATATCAGCCAAATTTTCGTGAACGTCCTCTCTTATTGAGTTAGCTCTCAACCAAGCTATTCTGGTGCTGCGATAGCTGCGGAAGCACCTCGTGAGGTAGATTCAAAGGATTCATAAACTGTCCTGAGTAAATGGCGAAGTCCTTCCTCCATGTCAGTGAAGGGTTGTGGCAAAGAATTGTCCGAGGCTAGGCGGAGTGGACGCCATTTTTGAAGTGTTATGTAAAATTGATGATGTTCAATTTTGGTGGTTAACATTGAAGTATGATACATCTTTCGTCCAAAATCATCTAAAGATTTATTATCTTTACCAAGTGGCGAATTAGCATAGAGCTTTGATCGCTTTGCTTTGGAGAGGGCAGACTATTACTATCGAATTATGAGGTAATTGAGTAGAGTCGTAAAGAGTAGAGTTCCACATCCTATACTTTAAAACTGTTTTCCTGGATGTTGGACCAGAAGAGAGAGGCTTTTCCCAGATCTTGTGCAGTACTGAATTTAAAACTGTATGAGGAGGTAATGCAGTAGGCTCTGGTGGCATTTCAAAAATGTTTAGACTCCCCATAATTTCTGATCTTGGATCCGGGATTTTACCTATTTCTATATTCAGAAGGGCACCCACCTTTTCAACAAACTTTGCATAAGTTAAGTCTTCTGATGGGGAATAGGGTTCTGGAAGACCCTCTGGGGGTCATAAGGCATACATGTGGACGAACTTGGAGAAGAGTTTGACCACTGAGAGGCAGGGCTATCCGGACACTCTCGGTGTGGAGATGATGTAGGTGGTCGAGTAGGTTTTGATGGACCCAGTGCATCTGTTGGTAGAGATGGAGTTGTGGGTCGTGGGTGCATGGATTGTAAATCCTGGAAGAAGGTATTAAGAGCCTGAGAAATCTGAAGCATAGCCTTGGATGCGAGAGGCGGCTACGGTTGTAAAGGAAGCAGAGACAGATGGTCCAGAGATACTGTCTTTTTAGGCTCCTGTGGCTCTCTCTGGGGGGACCCTGGCCTATTATGAGATGATGACGACCAATCCGAGAGTGAAGCATCACTGAGTGAAGGAGCTGCAGAGGATTTTGATCCTGAAGATAGTTCAACGACAACTTCAGATTCTTCATCTTGTTGACTCGAGGCAATAGAAAGCAAGGGATCCCGAAGTATATGTTTGATCTTCTGGGTCTTCTTCTTTGGCTGTTGTACTCCTGGGAGCATTTGCTTCTAGGAAGGAGTCGTCTGCGCCGATGGTATAGGCTGTGCCGGTGCTTCGCTTGGCAATGATGCGCTGTGTTTTACATGTGCCTCATGGTGCGCCAATGCTCAGTGGTGTGCTGATGTGTCGTCTGGCGTCGATGTGCCTTGATGCGCCGAAGCGCCGTGGTGTCTCAATGCACCATGGTGCTTCTGTTATGGACATAATTTTGCCACACTGGCAGTATTTAAAACCGGATGACTTAGGAGACATTACTGCCAGAAAAAAGGGGAAAAATTCAGAAAAAAAGACACAAAAAATTTGCAAAAAAAATGAGACGAGGAGTGAGAGAGAAAAAAACCCCGTGTGCTATTGGCTCGCGGAAAAAAAGAGATTGAGGAGAAAAAATGAAATCATGTGGGAAGACAACTGCGCAGACGCACAGAGTTAAAAACTCTGTCACTACTAGAGAGGAACTCCGCCTACTCCGGTCTCGTTGACACTCCCAGAAAGCATGGCTAATTCAGCCTGCTATCAACGGGAAATCTGGCATCTAAAAGCTGTGACCCCTGTTACAGATAATTCTTCTAATTTATAATGTGTTTTTCTTCAGGGAAAATGTTAATTTAATCCTTACAGCTGTACAGTATTTAAGCAAAGGAGAAATCTCAAACTTTACTTGAATGAGAGTGAGGTAATAAATCCATCTCATACAAACACTCTCTCTCAATCTCTGTCTATCAAAGGTGAATTTCAAATCCCCGTGTGTCCACCAAACATTTTAACAAGTAACTGACTTTTCTAAACTTATTGCTTACCTTTGACTCCAATTTCAGAAAACACGCTCACATTCACACAAAACCCTTCCACAGAATGGTATGCCTGTCCTCTCTGTGCTCAACTTTAGTGATTTTCTGGTACTTTAGCGCAGACTCTGAAGAGATAAGGTCTGACACTATCTGCTTCCTCACTTGATCAATGCCAGACTGACTGACTTCTCAACTGCCACCCTCCAGTGTGATCAGTACTCTAGGGATGACCTCAGTTTAAATAGTTCCCAAGGGTACTTTAGAGTAAATTTTAACCTTTTTGTCCATAAATGACCCCCTTCTTTGTATGAAATTGAAGGAATAAACTTTTGGGAATTTTTGAGCCTAATTACACATCAGGGTGGGATCTGGATCCCTTGATTAGTGGAGAACTCAAATGTGTTATTCCACCAGGCTCTTCACAGCATCTTTTCAGCACGTGCACATTGGCAGGAATTTTTACAAAGGCAGCCTTAGCATTGCTGCCTTTGTAAAATGAAAGTATAAATCTGGCCAGCTCTGCTCCTCTTCCTTAGCTCACTCTCTTTTAGTCCCACCCCTTTGTAGCTGAACAGGGAGAGAAACTCTGGCAGCGGTCTGCACATCTGCTGATTATCTCCTCACCCCCCAAGACTTCTAAGTTCTCCAGAACCTTTCTTTTTCTGCCAGCACTGACATCAGCTCTGGGACACCTCAGTCTCATTTATCTCTACTCTTGGGTTATGACAGCCCCAGCCAGAGGTTCCCCAGAGAACAGGTAAATATAAAAATATATATGTGCCTCCCCTATCTTTAATTTTTAACCTCTGATTACGCTGCTATGAACATTTGCTTAAGTCCTGCTAGTCACAGAACCCAAGGGCTCAACCTGTGGCGGAAGAGGCTGGTATAGGTGAAGCCTCCACTCAGTCCTAGCAGTAACCAGTCAGCCTGCTGTTAGCATGCACCCAACCCCTTCCCATGTGCCAGGTAGACCATCATAGAAACATAGAAACATAGAAATGACGGCAGAAGAAGACCAAACGGCCCATCTAGTCTGCCCAGCAAGCTTCACACATTTTTTTTCTCTCATACTTATCATTTTCTCTTAACTCTTGGTTCTATTTCCCTTCCACCCCCACCATTAATGTAGAGAGCAGTGATGGAGCTGCATCCAAGTGAAATACCTATCTTGATTAGTTAGGGGTAGTAGGGGTAGTAACTGCTGCAATAAGCAAGCTACACCCATGTTTATTCCCTTTACCCAGACTATGTCATACAGCCCCTATTGGTTGTTTTTCTTCTCTCCTGCCGTTGAAGCGGAGAGCCATGCTGGTTATGCATTGAAAGTGAAGTATCAGGCCCTTTTGGTTTAGGGTAGTAACTGCCGTAACAAGCCAGCTACTCCCTGCTTTGTGAGTGCGAATCCTTTTTTTTTTTTTTTTCTTCTCCCCTGCAGTTGAAGCTATTCTGGATATGCGTGAAGCCTCAGCTTTTCTTATTCCCCTGCTGTTGAAGCAGAGAGCTATGCTGGAAATGCTTGATATATCAGCCTCTCCCATGCCATGAAGCAGAGAGCCATGCTGGATATGCATCGAAAGCGAAGTATCAGGCACATTTGGTTTGGGGTAGTAACCGCCGTAATAAGCCAGCTACCCCCGCTTTGTGAGTGCGAACCCTCTTTACTTCTCCCCTGCCGTTGAAGCAGAGAACTATGCTGTATATGCTTGGAAAGTGAAGTATTAGGCTTATTTGGTTTGGGGTAGTAACCGCCGTAACAAGCCAGCTACTCCCCTCTTTGTGATAGCAAATCCTTTTTTCCACATTTCCTCTTGCCGTTGAAGCTTAGAGCGATGTGGAGTCACAGTAAGCATCTGTATGTTTATTTAATAGGGGTATTGTCTCCGGGCAGTAGCCATCTTTCTGGTGAGCCACCCACTCTACATTGGCGGTCTCTTGACTTTATGGATCCACAGTGTTTATCCCACGCCCCTTTGAAGTCCCTCACAGTTCTGGTCTTCACCACTTCCTCCGGAAGGGCATTCCAGGCATCCACCACCCTCTCCGTGAAGAAATACTTCCTGACATTGGTTCTGAATCTTCTTCCCTGGAGCTTCAAATCGTGACCCCTGGTTCTGCTGATTTTCTTCCTACGGAAAAGGTTTGTCGTTGTCTTTGGATCATTAAAACCTTTCAAGTATCTGAAAGTCTGTATCATATCACCTCTGCTCCTCCTCTCCTCAGGGTGTTACATATTTAGATTCTTCAATCTCTCCTCGTATGTCATCCGATGAAGATCCTCCACCTTCCTGGTCGCCCTTCTCTGTACCGCTTCCATCTTGTCTTTGTCTTTTTGAAGATACGGTCTCCAGAACTGAACACAGGTACTCCAGGTGAGGCCTCACCAAGGACCTGTACAGGGGAATAATCACTTCCCTTTTCTTACTCGATATTCCTCTCTCTATTGCATCAAAACCACAGACCAAGGACTCACATTCTGCGACAGTAAAGTCTTCGACTTTGACAGGATTGGCTTGCTCACCACCCCCAAATTTGTGTTGCTTGTTAAAAAGTGAGTCCTACTCTTTTATGAAACAGAACCTGTTGGCACTGCAGAGATCTTCAACCCAGTAATCAAGGATCAAATTGCAGGATAACTGGAGGGGCGAGCTTTGACAGCCCTGTGTCCCCCAATAGCAGCATGATGCTTATTGAGCCTTACAACGGGCTTCCCAAACTGTGGATCAGGACTCCAAATGAGGTCACAAAAGCTTCATCTGGGGGTCAGTTTTCAAGTGCCTCAGATGTCAAGCACACTTCAAGTGTTCAGAAGCAGTGGCATTAGTAGTGGAAGCCAGCTTGGGGCCTGCGAGCCAGCATGCTCTCTGCCCCTGCCTCGACCACGCGGTACGCCACCCCGAACGGCTCGAGTCGGCCCTCCCTGCGCGATTGGCGCGGGCCTTTCGGGGCCGGGGGAGGTGGACCCGAGCCAAGAAAACCACGAGGCCACAGCGCTTTGAATAAGGCAAGGCTTTCTAATTTAAAGTTAAGAAAAATAAACCGCGCTTCCCGGCAAGCCCGCCCCCGGAAGCCCCGATGTCACGACTGGCTCTACACAGCCCTTTAAAGGGCGCACACGGCTCCAGGCTCGCTCTCTCTGCCCCTGCCTCGACCACGCGGCACGCCACCCGAACGGCTCGAGTCGGCCCTCCCTGCGCGATCGGCACGGGCCTATCGGGGCCGGGGGAGGTGGACCCGAGCCAAGAAAACCGTGAGGCCACAGCGCTTTGAATAAGGCAAGGCTTTCTAATTTAAAGTTAAGAAAAATAAACCGCGCTTCCCGGCAAGCCTGCCCCCGGAAGCCCCGACGTCACGACCGGCTCTACACAGCCCTTTAAAGGGCGCACACGGCTTCAGGCTTCAGCCCCTTTGCGCGCCCCTTCGTGTGCACCTCCGTAAATGCTTACACACTTATAGATCGTCTTTCAGCTCTCAGCTTCAGACAAAAGCCTCCCAACACTAAGTATTGTGCTCTGGACTTTGCCTGCTCTCTACCAACACTCAGCATTCAACCAGCATTCAATTCAACCAGCATTCAACTCTGCATTCAACCAGCACTCAGCTTTTGACCAGCATTCAACCAGCACTCAAGCACCCCGAATGGCATTCACAACAGCATTCAACCAGCACTCAGCATTTAACCAGCATTCAACCAGCACTCAGCACCCGAACGGCATTCAACTCTGCATTCAACCAGCATTCAACCAGCACTCAGCACCCCGAACGGCATTCAACTCTGCATTCAACCAGCATTCAACCAGCATTCAACCAGCACTCAGCATTTAACCAGCATTCAACCAGCACTCAGCACCCGAACGGCATTCAACTCTGCATTCAACCAGCATTCAACCAGCACTCAGCATTTAACCAGCATTCAACCAGCACTCAGCAGTTAACCAGCATCAGACAACAACCTCCTAGCACTCAGCATTTAACCAGCCTCAGAATTAGTCTCTTCCACTCTTGACTTGTCCTCTCTCAAACATCCACTTACAGTAATCGATTTTATTAGAACATACACATTCACCATGATCACCTCCCACATTCCAGTTCTAAAATACTCTAACTTCACCACCAATATAATGAGAACGAAGACCGTTAAATCATACTACAAATCTCTCATTCCTATCATGACTTCCCCCTTCACTCAAATCATGGGATTAATGACGTTCTCCATCCTTCTTCTAAACACACAATCACTACTAAAAAAAGCCATACTATTAGGGGATATCCTTACTGATGAGTCCCCTGACATATGTGCAATAACAGAGACCTGGTTCAAAAGCACTGACGTCTCCATAATAAACCAACTACCAACAGACATATACGATGTATTCTCCATTCTGAGACCTAAAGAAAGGAGGGGGACTTCTACTGGCTGCAAAAAAGAAATTCAATCTCACCCTACAACCCAGCTTACCCCCACACAAGATCGAAATTGGTCTATTTAAATCAAAGGACCTTCAAATTTGCTTATTTATGCACCCCCAGGGCATATTGGAAAAAACCCTTCTTTCTCTTTACGGGAATATATTGCTAAATACATTAACATCAACATACCCACCATCATCCTAGGCGACCTAAACCTACATTTCGACCGCGCCCCCCTCACACCAGCATGTGAAGCCATACTCTCTACTCTTAGTGCCATCAGATTTAAACAAATTGTCTCAGGCCCAACGCACAATGCAGGCCATACCCTGGATGTGATATTCACGAACTCTCTAATCCTCTCTGACCTCCCCCAATGCACACCCATACCATGGTCAGACCACTACCGAGTAGACACTAGCTGCACAGTCAACGGTAATCTCCATCCTACACTCCCTAAAAAAAGAATTATAGAATTCAGAAAAAAATGCCAAATGGAAGACATCATTGAAGCGCTAACAGAAGATCTCCATAAATTAGATCTCACTGATGCCAATTCGGCCTGTCTGACTTGGCATCAACTCACCAGCTGCATTGCAAATCGACTCTGCCCTCTACTAACAAAAGAGATCAACTCAGAGAAGAAAGATAAAAAACCATGGTACACCACGGACCTCAGAAATATGAAACGCGAACTCCGTAAACTGGAAAAGAGGTGGCGTAGAAACCAAGACTCAATACATCTACAAAAATTCAAATCCACTACTCCACAAGTATCGTAAAACAACTGATGAAACCAAGAAAAACTTCTACACAACAAAATTCATCAATACCAGTTCAATCCACGTGCCCTCTTCCAATACGTTTCGAACATAATTTCCCCCTCAATAAACATCAACCCTGAAAATGAGGATAAAAATAAATGTGAGAAATTAGCCTCCTATTTCCACGACAAGATTACTAATATCATGGCTCGCTTTAACCTCTCCATCTCTGCCGGTATGCTTATTGCCACACAAGCACCACGAGTTCTACACTCCACACTCTCAAATTTTGAAACCTCAACTGCATCAGAAAATTGAAGCTATACTAAAAAAAAACCAAAACCGGCATTGCACCCCCATTGATGATATGCCAACAAAACACTCCTTGCCATTCCTACTAGGATCGCCCCCGCTATTTCCAACATCATCAACAAATCCATAACAGATGGTGTTTTTCCTACGCAACTCAAACACGCAATAATAAAGCCCACTCTCAAAAAATCTGACCTGGATCCCTCTGAACCGGCTAACTATCAGCCAGTCTCGAACCTCCTGTTATTGTCGAAAATCTTAGAAAAGTCATTAACAAACAACTCACAGACTTTCTAGACGAAAATCAATTACTCTTCCCTTCACAATATGGTTTCCGTAAGAACCATAGCACCAAAACCCTGCTTGTGTCCCTCTCTGACTCTATACTAAAAACCATTGATACTGGTCACTCTTATCTTCTGGCGCTACTTGATATTTCTTCGGCGTTTGACACTGTCAACCACAATACCCTCCTCTCTCTCCTTTCACAAATTGGCATCACCGGCACTGCCTTATGCTGGATCCAATCTTTCCTGAAAGATAGGACATACAGTGTCAGGATGGGACACCAAACGTCGAAACCCAGAAATCTATCACAAGGTTGTCCCACAAGGGTCCTCTCTTTCATCAACGCTATTCAACGTTTACCTATCTCCACTTTGTTGACTTCTGGTGAAATTGGATCTCCGTCATTTCATATACGCCTATGACGTACAGATCCTCATCCCCATCAATGATTCACTCTCTAATGCCCTGAAAACTTGGGATTCGGCCCTCGCTGAAATAAAAAATCTACTCACTGAAAACTTTCTTGCAATAAACACTAACAAGACAGAACTCCTCATCATCATGCCACCCAAGAACATCACCGCTAACACCACACCTATCTCAACATCAGACCATCCCCATTTGCAGCAAGTCCGCAGCCTTGGCGTTATGATTGACAATCACTTTTCCTTAAAGAATTTCATCTCGGCCACAATCAAAAATGGTTTCTTTAAGCTACATACGCTAAAAAGAATTAAACCTCTCTTACATGCTCAGGACTTCCGGACAGTGTTACAAGCCACAATACTGCCGAAACTAGACTACTGTAACGCATTACTTCTAGGTCTCCCAAAAAACACAATTCAACCATTACAGATGCTGCAAAACACTGCTGCTCGCTTACTTACCAATACTCGCCGACACGAACACATCACTCCAGCTCTCATGTTCCTACATTGGCTTCCCGTAGCTTACAGGATTACTTTTAAAGTACTCTCACTCATCCATAAATCAATACACAATCAAGCGATGCAATGGTTTTCTGATCAGTTTATATTCCGCACATCTAATAGACCAATTAGAAATATCCACCAAGCTAAACTAGCCTCTCATCCACTCAAACACATCAAACACGTGTCCACAAGAGACCGTTCTTTCTCCATAGCTGGTATCAACATCTGGAACAATATGCCCTTGGACTTGCGTCTCGAATCCTGCCATAAAACTTTCAAACAAAACCTCAAAACCTGGTCGTTTGAACACGCCTTCACTCAATGATCATTGACTAATCTGAAATGTAGTTTTCCTGTTTAATTTTTCACCAGCTCCCTGTTCATCTTCACTCCCCATGGTTGTTTCAATCTGCTAATTTCTCTGTTCTCCATTTTCTCCTTCTCTCCCTATGTGCAATATCTGTGACTTGACATTAACTTGACACTGGATCAGGCCTTTAACAGGTTAATGGCATTTTTTCTCCCCTGCTTCGTTGTTGAAATAGAATATGCATTGGTTTTATAGTTAAAGGAGTTATAGTATGTACTCCTGAAACCCGTTATTTATGTAAACCCTGTTACTGTTATTTGTTTACTTCCTGTATAACCTGTTGTATGTAAAGCCTGTTGCTAATTTATTGTTTACTGTAAACCGAGGTGATGTATATCTATACGTACTGCGGTATATAAGAATCTCTAAATAAATAAATAAATAAATAAATAAATAAATGTAACTCATAGTCCCTGTAGCAGCCCCACCTTTGCATGACTTTCTCTGGTAAGGACTGGGACAGTGCAGGACCTGTGAGCTTCCACTGGCTCATAGACCCTGTGACATTCATTCCTAATACTGCTGACACATGCAGATTACTGCTGGGCTTTGGACCAGCCATGAGGGGGGAAGAAAGCTGAGTGTGCATGGGCTGGTGAAGATTGCAAATGCTCTTCTCTCCTCACCCACTACTGAATCTACACCAGAGAAAAATGTTGCCCCTGTCATCAGCCTACCCTCTCATATTTGGCCTGGGCCCAAAGGAAAATGTTGCTGCAGGCCCTGGCTCAGGGGGACGTTTCAAGAAGAAGCTGCTAGAAGGAAGGGATCAGATGCAGGAAGTGTTTGAGGGTTGGATCAGCTATGGAGGGCGAAAGAGAGGAACTGAAAGAAGATTGATTAGACAGAGGCTAGGGGGGTGAAAGAGGATCAGCTGGGGTGATGTGAAAAGGGCTGAAGTGGGAGGGCTGGGGAAATGAGAGGAGCTGGGGGAGGGTAAGAGGGGATCAGCTGGCAGAGCAGAGTTTAAGAGAAGAGGTCCTCTGCAGAAGGTCGATGTTGAGAGACTTAGAGGGGGTGAAAGTTGAGAGAGGATCAGTTGGAGTGCAGAGATGGTACGAGTGAAGCGATTGTTGGAAGGGGATCATCCCCCTGCTAATTTTGTTTTATCTTCTGGGGTCATATGAATTTTCAAGAACTAAAATGGGGTTACACTGGTTACAAATTGCAACGCAGCAGGCAAGGGCATGGTCATCTTTTGGGATATGAGAATATATTTCATGGTTCAGTTGTTGCATGTAATTGACCTATGCTGTGGCCATATCCATCTTCATTTCAAATAATGGTGGCACACAGAGTTTCTTTCACAGATCCAATTAAAAGAAATTGGGAAAGGAGGGTGGGGCATTATATAGGCCAGAGAGAGGAGATGAGTTCACACCTGACACAGCCGTGTATTAGGTGATAAAAGTGTGCATAATGTGTGCTTTAACACTGCAGTATACATACTGTATAGAGACAGACTATGTATGCATTTCTGCAAGGACAAAAATGCAGGAAATACCAGGAAAAATTAGATATCCTCTTTAGATGTGATATATGAAAACATTTTTGTGTGCTTTCCACTTCTAAAAGTAAGAGGTTTAATTTTTTTGTTTTACTATCTGTGCAGCACTTCATATATCTAGTAGCGCTTTAAAAATCAGTAGCAGTAGTATATAGAAGAAGTATTCCTTGCCTTATGAACTCATGAAATACTGTTCATTACAGAGGTGGGGGGAAGGAAGGGAGTGGGCACAGGATGCATCAATGACATGCAGTAGAAGTTCAGATAACTAGTTCATGTCAGACTAACCTAACTTAAATTGATTAGGCAGGAGTAATGTTGACACATCATATCTGGATTTCACAAGGTCGTTTAATACTGTCACTTCAGAACATGGATGCTAGTACCAAGCACAGATTTCCAGCATGAGATCCATCTGGTTGCTATTCCTATAGCAGTGCTATGAATTTAACACATGTGGGGCAACTACAACAGTTCCTAATACAGAAAGTTAATGGAATTTCACTTTAACGGAAATTCCAACTGGGACTAGGATTCAATACATGGAGCACGTGGGCTTGCTCTATTGAAATTTTGACCCAGCGGCCTTCTCAAACTGCTGAGCTTCTCAGAGGCCAGGTGATTTATTACTCTTAAGTTTGTCAATCAGGTCTACCACATCTTCTAGGTTCACCATGATTTGGTTCAGTCCATCTGAATCATTACCCATGAAAACCTTCTCCAGAACGGGTACCTCCCCAACATCCTCTTTAGTAAACACCGAAGCAAAGAAATCATTTAATCTTTCCGCGATGGCCTTATCTTCTCTAAGTGCCCCTTTAACCCCTCGATCATCTAACGGTCCAACTGACCGACTTCTTGCTGGATGGATGGTATACACCCCAGAGTTCTGAAGGAACTAAAAAATGAAATTTCAGACCTATTAGTAAAAATTTGTAACCTATCATTAAAATTATCCATTGTACCTGAAGACTGGAGCATAGCTAATATAACCCCCATATTTAAAAAGGGCTCCAGGGGAGATCCGGGAAACTACAGACCAGTTAGCCTGAATTCAGTGCCAGGAAAAATAGTGGAAAGTGTTCTAAACATCAAAATCACAGAACATATAGAAAGACATGGTTTAATGGAACAAAGTCAGCATGGCTTTACCCAAGGCAAGTCTTGCCTCACAAATCTGCTTCACTTTTTTGAAGGAGTTAATAAACATGTGGATAAAGATGAACCGGTAGATGTAGTGTTCTTGGATTTTCAGAAGGCATTTGACAAAGTTCCTCATGAGAGGCTTCTAGGAAAAATAAAAAGTCATGGGACAGGTGGTGATATCCTTTCGTGGATTACAAACTGGCTAAAAGACAGGAAACAGAGAGTAGGATTAAATGGACAATTTTCTCAGTGGAAGGGAGTGGGCAGTGGAATGCAGTGGAATGCCTCAGGGATCTGTATTGGGACCCTTTCTTTTCAATATATTTATAAATGATCTGGAAAGAAATACGACAAGTGAGGTAATCAAATTTGCAGATGATACAAAACTGTTCAGAGTAGTTAAATCACAAGCAGATTGTAATAAATTGTAGGAAGACCTTCTGAGGCTGGAAAATTGGGCATCAAAATGGCAGATGAAATTTAATGTGGATAAGTGCAAAGTGATGCATATAGGGAAAAATAACCCATGCTATAGTTACACAATGTTAGGTTCCATATTAGGTGCTACAACCCAAGAAAGAGATCTAGGCGTCATAGTGGATAACATATTGAAATCGTTGGTTCAGTGTGCTGCGGCAGTCAAAAAAGCAAACAGAATGTTGGGAATTATTAGAAAGGGAATGATGAATAAAATGGAAAATGTCATAATGCCTCTGGATCGCTCCAATGTGAGACCGCACCTTGAATGCTGTGTACAATTCTGGTCGCCGCATCTTAAAAAAGATATAATTGCGATGGAGAAGGTACAGAGAAGGGCTACCAAAATGATAAGGGGAATGGAACAGCTCCCCTATGAGGAAAGACTAAAGAGGTTAGGACTTTTCAGCTTGGAGAAGAGATGGCTGAGGTGCGATATGATAGAGGTGTTTAAAATCATGAGAGGTCTAGAATGGGTAGATGTGAATCGGTTTTTTACTCTTTCGGATAATAGAAAGACTAGGGGGCACTCCATGAAGTTAGCACATGGCACATTTAAAACTAATCGGAAAAAGTTCTTTTTCACTCAACGCACAATTAAACTCTGGAATTTGTTGCCAGAAGATGTGGTTAGTGCAATTAGTAAAGCTGTGTTTAAAAAAGGATTGGATAAGTTCTTGGAGGAGAAGTCCATTACCTGCTATTAATTAAGTTGGCTTAGATAATAACCACAGCTTTACTAGCAACGGTAACATGGAATAGACTTAGTTTTTGGGTACTTGCCAGGTTCTTATGGCCTGGATTGGCCACTGTTGGAAACAGGATGCTGGGCTTCATGGACCCTTGGTCTGACCCAGTATGGCATGTTCTTATGTTCTTATGAACAATTATACCCCTTTAAGAAAGGCTGAATTACCTTTCTGCTGGCGCTCTGGGCTATATGTTTGGACCTTCGGTTGTATATACTCTAACAATTTTGACCAGTTCTCCATCACCTCTATGCTCCGCTTACCTCCAAGAGTATTGGCTAATAGTAACTCATGTGAACACATGTTAAGCAGTCTTTTGAACCATTGTTCTTTCTCTGAAGCTTTATCCTCTAACCAAACTGTTAATATAACCTTTTTTGCCACCAGAGCCGCTTTCATGATAAAGAGTAATAGCACAGGGTTTAGAGATGCCCCATCCTTTGTTCGGCCAAACAGCCATATGCTTGGGTCCCTGGGAATATCTCTTTCCCATATTACAGTACATTGCTTTTGTACATCACCCCAGAATGCCTCAATGATAGGGCAGTCCCAGAAACAGTGGTAATACGAGCCCTCTGCCTGCTTACATTTTTGACATGTTGGATTGTCCCTGATCTTATATCTATAGGCTTGAACTGGTGTCACGTATCCTTGCCATAAGAATTTGTATTGGGTTTCCCGTAAAACCTCATGTACGAGTTTGATTTCACCAATTTATTTACAATACTTATTGCATGAAACTTTTGTGTGTTGTGAGGAGTGGCATGCCACATAAAAAAGAAACATCAGTTTATGGAAAAAAATATTTATTTAAAATGTATTGTTTAATGTAACTAAAAGCTGAGGTGACATCTCTAATGGCACCGATCAAGTCTGTCATAATTTCCTTCAGCAAAATCCCGTGGGAAGCCAGTGCACCATTGATGTCGGCTCAGATCAACCTCATTTCCTGGAGCATCAAGTCAATGTGTTGATCCTGACGAGAGGTGATTCCATTCATAAACTGCTCGCTTAGGCCATCTATTCTGAATAATGCCTGTTCCAAGTCCTGTGATATTTCCCGTGCTGGTGCAGCAGCAGCCTGTAGCGGAGATGGTTCTGATGCTAGAAATGGTTCCATGGCGACAGATGCCTCAGGTTGTGTTATAGATGCTTCCAGGGCTGCAGATGCTTCAGGCTCTCAGGAGTCACATCGAACAGATTAAGTGTGACCACTTCCTCTGTGGAGGCATGTTGGGATGGGGGAGTCTGCGTTCAACATGGGGAATACAAAATCGTCAGGCGTGGGAATGGATTCGTCACTAGTTATGTCATCATCGTTCACGCAATCTGTGGAGAAAGATGGAGAAAGAGGTTGCAGTTAGAGTTGTCAGTTTACCCCTCAGGAACACAAAAGTAAACATCCAATGCAAACAAGATATATATTTATGCCTACCTCGACTTGCTCCTGTGTTAGCGCCATACTGTGTGTGCACGCCGACGACGACCTCTGGCCTCACAGTACTGAGAACCAGCTCCTCCACAGGTGTCTACACAATATTACAACGTGGTCCTTCGCCGGTCCTCTTTGCTGCTGCATCAATTTTGGCAGCCTTTTCTTTTACCTCTTTTCTACTGTCGCACCACCGGTGCTGTACCTGTTTTACGTCCCTGGGCGTGACAGAAAGGGAGCTCACATCCTGTGCGATCTTCTCCCAAATCCGTTTCTTCGTGGAGCAAGAAACCTTGGACTGGAAAAGAACTTTATATTTGTCACAGACAGCATGGCACAGTAACTTCTTTTCTTCATCCGTGAAGCGAGCGTTGCGGGTTCGCTTTTTGGATGGCTGGCTAGAACTTGTGCCTTCCTGCTCTTGATGTTCACCGTACTCTGCCTCGACCTGCACAATAGTACGTTTTCCAGTCATGATAGTGCCTGAATGGGGAAAAAAAAAAAAGAATAATGAATGGAGAGACAGCATGATGGAAATTGACAGAAGCAGAATAAATGAAAAAAATATTGAACCAGAAACAAGAGAGGCCCATGGAAGGCATCAAGCAACAGCCTGAACTAGTGCCTTCCAGCAGTTGCCGAACTCCGGACTCTGCCTCTACCAGTACAATGGAATGTTTTCCTGGCATGATTGTCTGAATAGGAGAAAAAAAACAGAGGAAAGGGATCAATGAATGGAGCGATAATCAAGAACAGAATGACCCCGAAGCAAGAGGAGCACATGCAGCGCATACAATAAAGATTGAAAATCAACAAAACAGAAGAGGAGCACATGCAGAGCATGCAATAAAGACGTCCATGGCCTCTGCCTTGAGCACCATGATCGGAGGCCCCGCTACCTTCCACGTTCGGGTGCTCAAGGCAGCAGCCATGGATGTTGGAAGGGAGTGGGGCCTCTGATCATGGACGTCCGGAAAGAGGCGGGAACGTCCATGATTGGAGGCCCCTACCTTCCACGTCTGGGCGCTCAAGGCAGCGGCCATGGATGTTGGAAGGAAGCTCTTTCCGGACGTCCAGGCTGCCTTGAGTGCCTTTCCAGGCTGCCAGACGTGGAAGGTAGGGGCCGACGCTCCCGCCTCTTTCAGGACGTCCATGATCGGAGGCCCCGCTGCCTTCCAACGTCCATGGCCGCTGCCTTGAGGGCCTTGAGTGCCCGGATGTGGAAGGTAGCGGGGCCTCCATTCAAGGACATCCGGATGCTCAGGGCAGCTCAGGTCAGCGGTCCCGGTGCCCATGCGGGGTCTGTTGGAAAGAACCATCCAATTACCTGCTGAAAGCATTGCCGATCTTCCGAATGATATCCAAAGGTACCACTGTAACCGCTCTCTCCTGGCCCAAACCAAATACAAAGGGACTTTTTTACTTGGCGATGCGAATTATATACATGTCCAAGGTAGGATTATGACGCGGTGATGATGTCACAAAGGGGGAACAATGGGATAAGTTTCCAGATCGATGAAAAGTTTGGAATGTAACATTTCCAGATCGATAACATTTCGTTACATTTTCAAAATGGCATTTGCCGTTCCATAGAAATGACATGTATGAAAGCAGCTCACCCTGGATACTGTCTAGGCGCTCTATAACGCCCTATACAGTAAAATTGATTGCAAACGCCTACCGCTTGATAGGCACACTTTTGGCGCCGCTTGGATTTGCATCTAATTTGAATACTGAATCGAGCGGATTGCGAACCAAAATGTGCGCGCGTCAAATGAGCGGGCGCTGCACACTGCCGTACTTTTTTTTACTCGTCGGTACTGATCGGCCCGAGAGTGAATGCCCCCGCTCCTGTACTGCCACATCATTATCTAAAGGTTTCTGCTTGCTGCCAACCCTTCCCCAGCCTGCAGCAGCCCTCTCCCTTTTCTATTCCCACCACTTTTTGGCACCCCTACTCCAGGAGACTCACTGGTTCCACAGCCAGCTGACCTTTTCAGGCCAGCCCACAGAAACCTCCCCAACACTGCACAAGCACTTCCTCTTGGCTCACCCCATCCCTTTTTCTGACTGTAACTTGCCTCCCCACCTCCCTCCCCGCCACTATTCCAGTGTATTCCCATTGGCTGAGTGCTGCAGAGTCTGCTGCTTTTATAATTTCCCAAGGGGAGGAGACCAGACTAATCTATTCTGTTTTTTCAGGGCTTAACAAGAAAAACGAAGCCTTGGCTGAGACTGGAGAGAGCCACAGAGCTCCAAAATTCTGCTTTCCCCCGTGGATCCAGTGCTGCCAGGGCTGGTGTAGGGGTTTTAGGTATCATAGGTAAAGCTTATAGCCTTGTCCCCCAGCCCCTTGCTCCTCCCACACACAATAAAAAAATTATGCATTTATAAGTTTTTACATTAAAAAAGCCATTCAAAGTACAGTTTTATGAGGAAAACGTATCACTAACAGCACATACATTATATTTACATGCAGTGCTGTGGTGCCAACCAGAAAACCCTGTAAAATAAAGAATAGACACTTGGCTCCTATATTACATTAAGCCTGTTGTAACACCTGTTGGGTGTGGGTTTGGCTCTCTGAAAGCCTTGGGTAAATTAAATTACAATTAAAATATACTAAAACTCCAATACCCAACAGCAACTATGAAATGGCAGCACTACAAAATATTACAGCAAACCCTAAAACACCAATTTGGAAACCAGATCAAGCTAAGCTGCTATAAATCCCTATACAGAAACTACATGCTAGCAGAATACCTCACTCTGTCACACATGCAGAACACAGATCGATACTCACCAAATACAGAATAAAGAGACCATAAAGTATAACTAGAAATGTGCAGACAAAAACTGAACTGGAAACCGCAACAAACTAGATCCTGTGTGCAGTGCAACAATGGAAAAAAAGAAACATTACCATTCTTTATAAAATATCAAACAAATAAATCAAGAAATATGTCAGAAATATGTCAGAAATAGTAAAGCCATACAAATAAAAAGGATAAATGTTACAAAACTCATATAAAATTTCCCAAAAAACAATAAAATATTTTAAAACAGACACATCAGATAACACCCAAATAATTAAAACAATAAGAATAAAAAAATCCCCCACTCTTTATACTTTCCAGTCACCCTGAGATTGTTCTGCATTAGTTGGGGTGAGGGAGTGCACAAACTTTATCTTCCCTCACACACACACGCTCCCTTGAACCTGCTGACACATTCACACACTCATTCCCTCGCTCCCTCGCACCCACTGACACCTACACACACTCTCTCACTCCCACTGACATAATTGTACATGCTCCCTCACACACATGCTCCATCACACCCACTGACACGCACGCACGCACACGCTCCTTGCACCCATTGACACCTGTACACACACACGCTCCTTCGAACCTGCTGACACCTGCACACATTCCCTCGCTCCCACTGACATAATCACACACACTCCCTCGCACCTGTTGCAACACATTCATCCTCCCCCTACACCTGCTGACACCTACACACCCATGCATGCTCCCTCACACACTCCCACTCTCTCACTTCTCTCCTGTTGCCTCTGAATATGTAAAAAAATAAAAATGTATACTTACATTGGTGGTCGGGGGCAAGGCTACAAGCCGATGACGTTGATGTGGGAAGCGATAGACAGAAAGGCATGACAATAGAGGGTGGAGATATTTTTTTTGCCATGGCCCCATCATACAGGGGGCTGTTGGCAGAAATCAGTAAGAGAGGCCTTCAGCTGTGGTGAGGCAGCAGCGGGATGTTTGCTGGCTGCCTCCCATGGCAGAGAGACAGGGGTCTTGCAAGGAAAGACTGCGGGACTGTTTACACCGCTGCAGTAGTGAAGGGGGAGGGGGGGGGGCAGGTCCACAGTGATCGATGATACGCAGGGAAAGGACCAAAAAAAAAAAATGCAAGCCCATTGAACCGGGAAAAAATAAATAAATAAATAAAAGAGAAGCGTAGGACCTGAAACCGTGGCTATTGCTGTGGGAAAAGCAAAAAATAAAAATTAAACAGAAACGAGCGGAGAGTCTTGGTGAAGTCTTCCACTCTGTCAAAACAGCTGCCGCGGGGCTGGGTGTTAACCACAGCGGCTCCCCAGCCATGGGGGCCGCTGCGAGCAAAACCAGTGTCCCATGACTGCCCTGACCGGCCCACCAGGGCATGCCCAGAGCTCCGATAGACGAATCAGCCTCTGGGTGAGAGGCCTGTTGATGCTCTGGGAGAGTTTGAGATTTTCCTTGGCCTGGGGGAAGGTGCAGGCTGCAATGCCCCGATGCCGGGTTGTTTTTTTTTTAATAACTAGTTTTTGTCGTGGTTCCATGATGGGGCCAATGACAAAGCAGTAGCACAGGAAAGACTTGCAGCGGCGGCAGGAAGAGCAGCAGAGCCAGTGAATTGAGGTGGGCCATGTGTTTTCTAATGCTGCTGAAACTGGAGGCCGGGTCCTGCTGCTTGTGCTGAAACGGAGGTCATACAGAGGGCTGCTGTCAGAGTAGCGGCTGCCTCTGAAATAGGCCAATGTGAGAGGAGATGCCGCCATCACCGTCATAGGAAACAAGCAAGGAACCTGATGTATCAGAGAGGCGGCAGAGGCTTTTATCTCTACTGGAGGCAGAATATTTTTTTCTCTCTGCTTGCCGCCCCCCCCAGATATCTGCCGCTCTAGGCACGGGCCTAGTGTGCCTGGTGACCGGTCCAGGCCTAAAAATGTCCAAATCACATGGGCTCTTTTACCAGGAGTTTAACGTGGGATTGTGAATCCCCTTTGCAGTTAAGGCTTTTGGAAAGGATGGGTAAGAAGAGTGACCAGCTGAGGCACCAATCTGGGTGGGGGGCAGGGCGCCACCCCACCCTACTCTTGATTCGGTCTATGAGCATGCAAAACCAAAAGAGAAGATGGTTGAAGAAGATGGGGTTCCGTTTTGTCCAGCAAGTGCCCTGTGCCCTGATGCCGAAAGCAGAGAATGCGTTTGGGACCAGAGCTCCGTTGTCCGGGCTCAGAAAATGTGGTGTTGGAGAGTTTTACAAAAAAGTTGGCCACTTGATTTTTGGTGGGTTTGCACTTTCATGCAAATAATCCTAGAGAGAAAACTAAAAGGGAAATATTTCATTTCCTTTATTTATTTATTTATTTATTTATTTATTTAGGGATTTTATATACCGATTTTCTTGATACAGATCAAATCAACTCGGTTTACATAGAACGATAGTACATTAACAATAACTAGTCAAACCTCAAAAGAGGAGACAGATTGGGAGCAGAAGGTAAAAGTTACATTATAACAAGGGTGAATAACTTGGAATTGGAAATGAAGAGACAGATAATCAAAGTAGAGAGATATAACAGAGAGAAGGGGCTTGAAGCCAACCTCAGGAGAATAACTCTAGCATTATAACATGATTATATGACATTCTGCTAGTTATTGAAGCACAGCTGATTGAATAATATCTTAGTAGAATATAGTCTAGGAGACAGGAAAGGCTCTACCGAAAAGCCAAGTCTTCAGTTTCTTTTTAAAATTTATGAGGCAGGTTTCCTGTCGGAGGTCTGGGGGTAGTGTATTCCAAATGGTGGGGCCTGCTGTTGAAAAAGCCCGGTCCCTGATTGTTAATCTTTGTACCATTTTGATTGAGGGAACATGAAGGGATCCCTTATAGGCATCTCTCAAAGGTCTAGCTGAAGAGTGTAATTTGAGAGGGTGTAGTAGGTCTAGTGGAGTCTGGTGGTGGATGTTTTTATGAATAATGGTGAGGGATTTGTGAATAATTCTAAAATTAACTGGAAGCCAATGTAGGTCTTTTAGTATGGGCGTGATGTGATCTCTGCGCTTAGTGTTGGTCAAAATCCTTGCAGCTGCGTTTTGGAGTAGTTGCAGAGGTTTTAATGTAACAGCTGGTAGACCTTTAAAGGTAAAACTATTTGAATGTAGTATTAAAGTCATGTATGCTTTTTTAAATATTGCAGTGAATATAGATTGGTATTAGATTGCTGGGATTTTTTTTTTTTTAATTACGTTAAGTAAAAACTAAAGAGCAATAGGACATAGGTCAAGGTGAGTCTACACATAATGTTGTAATAGTTATTCAAAAAGTAACTATAGTTGCACCATTCAGGGTTTGATAGTGTAGGAATGTTTACCGTATAATTTGTCTAGACAGTGAAGAGAAAGTAAATATGAAAAGCCGAGAGTCTGCTTCTGGACTTTAAACCAGATCCTGTTCTCTTGTACCTAGTTATCTGGGTTTAATTTGCTGTATAACTTTTTTTTTTCCTTTGTATGAAATTAATTTTAATTACTTTACATTCTTGAAAACAAGGAGCACAGCTAATGGGGGTTTGAACCTGAATATAGCGTAACACAATTGGAGAGGTGTACGTCAGGGAGTGCACAGTTTCCAGATGGGTTCTTTACTTTGTTCTTTCTGTGCCCTTCTCTCAGTAAGCCTCTGTTCTCCGAGAACAAGCAGGATGGCCAGCGCTAGCTTTTTTGCTGCCCTGAGCGACCAATTATTGTGTGATTTCCCCCCCCCACTTCATTCATTCTCTGTCTCGGGCCTGCCAAAAAAAGCCCAGCTCCTTCCAGCAACCAAAACTTTAAAAACTGTCACCCTCTACCCTCTTGGTCTTCACCTCCGCCCCCGGAACCTTTTGCTGGTGCAAGAGTATGAGGTGCCCTAAGCGTACCTTATACCCTTGCACCCCCGCCTCCTGCTCTCTCCACATACATGGTTAAAAATTATGCATTTATAATAACAGATTTTACATGAAAAAGAATATTCAAAGGACAGACGTCCGAGGTAAAAACCTATCATAAGTATTTGCATGCACTTCCTCGGTGCCAACCAGAAAACCCTACAAAAAAAAAGACACTCGGAACCCATATGGCATTAGGGCTACTGTAATGCGTGTTAGGTGTGGGTTTGACCCTCAGAAAGCCATGAGAAAATTACAATATAATAAACCTCCCACACCAAAACAGCACTAACTGCCAGCACTTAAAAAAGTAGCAACCCCACACCAGGCCCTAAAACACCAATACACCTTCTTGTAGGAAAATAGAAGAAACCAAGCTGCTATAGATTCCTACACGCTAGAATACCCCTTCTCGATCACACACACAGAACACAAGCAGACCTTCATCAAATACAGGAAAAGGAAACCATAAAGCATAAATATAAATATGCAGGCAAAAACTGAATAGGAAAACCGCAACAAGTCAGACTCTATGCAATGCAACAATGGAAAAACAGAAATCACCAATCCTCAGACATTAAACATTAAAATCAAGAAATAGAATAAATACATTAATCCTAATAGTATAAACATACTAATAAAAAGAATATTTCAGAATAGCTGGTGAATGGAAGATCCAATAATTAAAAACTCAAACACTTCATGTCTCGCTTCCCTTATCCCCCAAACTGTTTCTGTTCGATTGTATTCCCCCTTTACAGGTTAGGGGTCTCCAATAATTAAAAACTCAAACACTTCATGTCTCGCTTCCCTTATCCCCCAAACTGTTTCTGTTCGATTGTATTCCCCCTTTACAGGTTAGGGGTCAAGGACCCCGCCTTCTACTCAAGAAGGCAAGGATGGTTGGGAAACATATGGTTCTTCGACTCTGGACTTCGGCAGACTCTCCATCATTTTGGATGTGGCGGAATCAATTCCTTCGAATGATGCAAATGGATAATAAGGCCTCTCAGTTCTCCCCGCACCATCGTCGGAAATTTTTGTCAGTGTGGAACAGCTACATACAAACGCTTCCTCATCGGGCCAGGAGTTAGATTCTGAATGATTGACTGTTGTGGGTTCCTGCGTAGGCGAACTGTGGGTGGCGATGACACCATTCCATTGTTGTTCTGGGAAGGAGTGGTTTTGGGAAAGGGAAAGGGGGGGGGACCAGGGGGAGGGGTAAAGGGTGGAGGGAGGCTTATGGCAACGCACTGAACTCAGCAGTTTGATGGCTTGTTGTATTTCTTTATTATAAAATTAAGGGCATGTATTGTTATTCCCTGCAGAAGACTCAGAGCGTAAGTCTCGCATCGCAGGATGATGTTATTTAGTATTGCAAATACAAATTGTTGAAACATAAAAACTCAAACACCAATAAAATATTTCAAAACAGCAGACACATCAAACAGCATCCAAAAATTAAAACTAAGAAGAATAAAATAATTCACACTCTCCATACCTGGAAACTTTTGATTTCTAGTCACTCAGGTTGTTGTGGGGTAGTGAGAGAGAGATGCATAAACTTTCTCCTCTCTCTCTCTCTCTCTCTCTCTCTCTCATAGATATATATCTATACATACACATACATACATTTGATCTCTCCCTCATACATGCACATTTATTTATTTATTTATTTGAGTTTTTTTCTATACCGGCATTCGCGATGGGATCGCATCATGCCGGTTTACAATAAACAAGGTGTGCAGAAAGGGAAAATAATAATAACATTAACAGGTGCAACAGAAAAAAGTAGCAGTTACAATATAACAGGGACGTAATACAACTTGCAACAGTGAAGAGATGATAGTAATTTAACAGAAGAACGAAAACTGCCCAAACCTGGCAAAGTTTTTGATTAACTTGTTGGGTTATGTTTCCTCTTACACGCACATGCTTACACGTTATGTTTCCTCTTACACGCACATGCTCACAAGCACATGTTTCCTCTCACACACACATGCTCCCTCCTATATATACATGTTCACACACATGTTCCCTCCTACATACACATACACACACACAAGATCCCTCTCTTTCTCATATATACATGCTCACAAACGCGCACATGCTCAGACACACACGAAGAGAACACCCTATGTTTCAATACTTCAACATTTTTTACCCAGGGCAAGTCTTGCCTCACAAATCTGCTTCACTTTTTTGAAGGAGTTAATAAACATGTGGATAAAGGTGAACCGGTAGATATAGTATACTTGGATTTTCAGAAGGCGTTTGACAAAGTTCCTCATGAGAGGCTTCTAGGAAAAGTAAAAAGTCATGGGATAGGTGGCGATGTCCTTTTGTGGATTGCAAACTGGCTAAAAGACAGGAAACAGAGAGTAGGATTGAATGGGCAATTTTCTCAGTGGAAGGGAGTGGACAGTGGAGTGCCTCAGGGATCTGTATTGGGACCCTTACTGTTTAATATATTTATAAATGATCTGGAAAGAAATACGACGAGTGAGATAATCAAATTTGCAGATGACACAAAATTGTTCAGAGTAGTTAAATCACAAGCAGATTGTGATAAATTGCAGGAAGACCTTGTGAGACTGGAAAATTGGGCATCCAAATGGCAGATGAAATTTAATGTGGATAAGTGCAAGGTGATGCATATAGGGAAAAATAACCCATGCTATAATTACACAATGTTGGGTTCCATATTAGGTGCTACAACCCAAGAAAGAGATCTAGGTGTCATAGTGGATAACACATTGAAATCGTCGGTGCAGTGAGCAGTAAAATATCGCTGGCAGGAAGATCGGCAAGGCCGTGGTGGAGCTCACCTCACCATGGCCCGAAGAAGAAAAAGGTCACGTCGAGACGTGCAGGTGCTCCTCCTCCTTCCTGCCCATGCGGCCCCGGAAGAAAAATGTTGCCGGAGCCGCACGGGCAGAAAGGGGGAGGAGCGTCAGCCGCGTCCAGAAGAGGAGCAGCAGCGTTGTGGCAGCGGGGAGAGAAGAGGAGGAGGAGGCTTGGTAGCAGGGTCGCCGCCGCGATCGGCCCGAGAAGATCAGGGCCGCTGCAGAGCCATTCCTGCAGCGACCCGTGAAGAGGAGGCCCAGAGGTGAGTTGAGCGATTGTGTGCGTATATGAGGTGAGTTGAGCGATTGTGTGCGTCTGTGAGCTGAGTTGAGCGATTGTGTGCGTGAATGAGGTGAGTTGAGCGATTGTGTGCGTCTGTGAGCTGAGTTGAGAGATTGTGTGCGTGTATGAGGTGAGTTGAGAGATTGTGTGTGGGAGTGAGGACCTGAATGTTTGCAGAGACAGCATGTGAGAGAGCCTGTGTGTGTGTGTGTGTGTGTGTGTGTGTGAGAGAGACAGCATGTGACAGTGAGAGCCTGTGTGTATGAATGATTGTATGAGAGAGAGCATGTGACAGGGAGAGTCTGTGCTTGAGCAAGACAGCATGTGGGAGTGAGAGAGAGCCTGGGTGTGTGAGAGTCAGACAGCATGTGCAAGAGAGAGACTGTGTATGAATGATTGTATGAGAGAGAGCATGTGACAGTGAGAGCCTGTGCTTGAGCAAGACAACATGTGGGTGTGAGAGAGAGCCTGGGTGTGTGAGAGTCAGACAGCATGTGCAAGAGAGAGACTGTATGAATGATTGTATGAGAGAGAGCCTGTGAGTGTGTGAGAGAGAGAAAGTATGTGAGAATGAGAACCTGACTGAATGTTTGAGGGAAGAAGATAGATGGAGAGAAAAGAAATAGAAAAAAAGACAATATGAAAGGAATTGGCAAAAAAATAAGAAAGGGGAGGTGGAACAAAAAAGCCTGTGACCAACCGATTAGAAAACTAAGATCATACAGCAAAGGTAAAAAAAAAAGAAATAAATTACTTTTTACTGATTGGCACATGTAATCTTTGGTAATGTGCAAGAGTAGCACTTTCTCTATGCTGATTTCACAATGTACGAGATCAACATGGAGGAAGTGGAAACCCACGGGTCCTGCACAGAGGAGGCAGCAGAATGGGCTTCAGTGCCAATAGCAGCAATCAGCGCCTCCCCAATAGCCATGCGGCAGCAGTGACAGTGGCAGCAGAGGAATGAGAGAGGCTCCGAGGTTGCTGGCAAAAGAAAGAGAGGGGGTTTGCCTTTAGTGTGTGCCTGCCTGAGGGTGTGTCTGTGTATGAGAATGTATGGGTGTCTTCCTGGGGTTTGTATGTGTGAGAATAGGTGCCGGCCTGTGTGTGGTGTATGTGTGTGTGAGAATGAATTGGTGCCTGCCTGGGGGGTCTGTGTGTGTGAGAATGAATGTGTGCATGCCTGAGGGAGTGGTGTGAAATTGAATGGAAGCCTGCCTGGGGGTCAGTTTCAGTGTGTGAGAATGACTGGGAGCTTGCCTGGGTGTGTGTGTTTGTGTGTATGTGAGGGAGCCAGACAGAGTATGTATGAGAAAATCTAGGGGAGTAAGAGTTTGTGTGGGGGGTGTGTGTGGAGGGAGAGAGAGTGTCTTAGAGCTTGAGAGTGTGTCAGTGTCTGTGAGAGCGAGAGGTTATGGTGGGTATAAGAGCATGAATGTGTATGTATGTGACAGTATATGTGTGAGAGAGAATGGAAATGTGAGTATGTGTGAGAGAGAGAGGATAACCTCCTAATCCTTGACAATATCAGGGTGACTGGAAATCAAGAGCTCCCATGTATGGACAGCAGGGGCTTTTTAAAATCCTTATTAGTTTTAATTATTGGGTGTTATTTGATATATGTGCTGTTTTGAAATATTTTATTGGTGTTTAGGAAATTGTAAAAAATGTATATGATTTTAATGAATAGAAATTCTATTTATCAGTAGTTTTAAAATATTCTTTTATTAGTATGGTTTTACTATTATAACTGATGCTTTATGTTTCTTGATTTTATTTGTTTTATGAGGAATGGTGGTTCTGTTTTTCCATTATTAATACACAGAGTCTGGCTTCTTGGGGTTTCCATTTCAGTTTTTGTCTAATTTGTGCTCCTTTATTTTGTATTCTGTATTTGGTGAGGGTCTGTCTCTGCTCTGTGTGTGTGACCATGATGAGAAATTCGCTAGCATAGGGATCTATAGCAATTGTTTCCTCAGTAGGTGGTGTATTGGTATTCTAGGACCCAGTATAATATTTACCCTTGCTTTTTCACAGGTAGGGTTATTGTTGTTAGAGTCCTTGGTGTTATTACTGTTATGTTATGATGGGATTGCAGTATAGATTTTGAGTGTCTTTTTTTTTTTGCGAGGTTTTATTTTCGTTCACAATGTGCCTGGCAGTGGAAGGTGTTTGTGCTGCTGTTACTGTGAGGTGACACCAGAATTTGAAAACATCTTTTAGTATGATGAGATGTAAGGGAAACATTCAAGCTCATTGTTTGGGGGAATTTCAGTGGATGCACAGAGTTACAGAACTGGAGGTGCAGGATTTATATTGACATTCTGTCCCTTCCTATAAATTCCAGTCTTCACTCTCATAGCCATATAGAATTAGTTGAATGAGGCTATCAAATAATTTTATAGTGTGAAACTGGCCAGCTTTTTAAAATTACGCAGAAGACCCTTTGGACGTTCTTATTAACACCAAATATTCAAATCTGTGTTCATCCCATCAAGCTCATATATCTCATTAAAGAGGTAAATTGAATAACACAATAACTTTGTTTTATTATTGTTACTCATAAATTATAACAATAACATTAATCTTGGAATATTATATATTTTTAATATAAATGAAAGATTTTCACAAGATAGGTTGTGTCGTGAAACATTTTATTATGTATATATTTAAGGAAACATACATAAATTGTCGAAATACATTTTGTTCGTTTAACCTTTAACCTCTGGTTTGCTAGTAGACTGAATTACTGTGTCCCGAAATTATGTTTGTCTAAAAAGTGTGTCACCAACATGAAAAGTTTGGAAAGCTCTGCTCTAAGGTTTGCTTGATTAAAAAAAAAGTGTATTCTGCTCCAGTGGCTTAAGGCTGATTTACCAACTGTGGATATGTGGCGTTTCCAGGTGGAATATGGCTCCCAATATCACCGTTTTTCCAAGAAAAAGAAACTTTTATTTAAGATGTCTGGTATCTGTTCTTTCGATCCTTGATGACTTCTCTGCAGCTAATGTGTCCATTTGAAGACTGATTGATTTGTTTTGCTGTTAAAAATATTGAAGTACTAAGTGCATTATTATGTCTATAATTTTGGTCTCAGTACGCTAATCCTTCTTGAGAGTGCATACGGTCTACAATGTGGTTTTTTTTGGTTTTCTCTCTGTGTTCCCTTCTAAAGGTGGTGGTGGTGGGGGGGATTATGGGTAAATCTTATAGGAATTGCACCTTGCTGCCTTGTTATTCTGTTGGTTTTTGTGTTAGATGTTGCATTCCGCAAAAAAAAATAAATTGGGGAAAAAAATGATGGCACTAAATGTGTGAGAAATCATAGGGTATCAATGATAGTCCTTCATGAATTTGTTGAGATGGGGAATGAAAAAAAATAGCATAATACAAATAGTAAAACTATCTCCCCATCCCACTCCCCAAATACATTCTGCAACTAAAATAACAAATGTAGAATCAAGAAACTGGAGAACCTGCAAGCTTGTAATTTAAAGTACGAAGATAGCAGGCAGTTCCCAGCAAACTGCTGGTTTACCCGCACGGCTGGTTACCATAGTGACGTCACAAGCGTGCTACCGCCATCCCTGTCCGGGGTCAATGACCGGAGGTTTCCTCAGGCTGGCAGGGGAGGGGGAGGGCGTGGCTAAGATGGTGTGTTCGGCTTATCGCGCCTCTCATTGGCGGCGGCTGCAAGGCGAGGGGGTTTTGGAACGCGGGGCGCGCCTCGGGCTCCGTTTTCCTCTCGCGACCTCGTGGAGTGGGAGGCAGCGGCTGCTGCTGCGTCTCCAGCCGGTTCTAACGGGCACCTGTTCCTCCTCTCCGCGCGCGCGACCCCGCCCTCCCGCCTGGAGCGTGACGAGAAGCGGCGGAGGCGGTGTTTCCAGCTTTCCAGTCAGCACGGTAAAAGAGCGACTCTCTTTATTGTTGTACTACAAGCCCCCAAATCGTTCCAGTTCAGTGCATTTGTGTGAATTTTTTTTTTTTTTAACGTGCCGCCGGTGTAAGACATGGGGGTGCCCTCGTGGTTGAGTATAATTTTTGAGATAACCAAAGCGAAACGTCCTTGTTTCTCGGAAGAGGAAAGGGGGGTTTCGCGTCAGCCCTGCGCTGTTAAATACCGGGTAATAAATAGAAGCAGCAAGGCCGATTTATTGAGACATTACTAAGCCGTCCGGATTCCTTGTCACACTCTTACGGTGGAGGAAAGGCGGTTCTGCTGTGTATTATTGTGGTGTCGTTTTATTTTATTATTCATAATTTGTGCCGGAAAAAATAGTGGCTACTGTGTCAAGGAGTGAGATGAATGGGGAAGTAAGTGCCTATCCTTCTTGCAGTTTTTTTAAAAATGTATTTTTATATATGGAAAAATTCTTTACAAAACGTTGTCTTGAAGGGCTCAGGTCCTTTTTAACTATCTCCATAGAGGAGCTGCTTCTTCTCAAAGGCATCTGCTGGTTTTCTGCCAAAACCCACGTGTACTGCTCTCCATCGCTTGCTCCTCTCCTCATCGCTTACCCTGTCTCACTCTTATTCAGTCGCATCCCTTTCTATTCATACCCTGCATGTATTCGTCTTTTACTCCCTTTTCATTCCCTAAGGTCTCGTAATCCAGTCTCGTCCCCCCCCGTCCCCCCATCGCCTTTTTCATTGCTCACTTGTATCCCCCTTTTTTTTTTTTTTTACTGCATTCTGGTTCTTCCTCCTCTAAAATTTATTTACAAAATTTGTATTCTGCTGATCCACAAATCTCATTGGATTGCATCATTACACTCAGACTAAAATAAAGCCTATATGCAATCGAACACACAAAAGAATAACAAAAACGAGATATCGATCACATAAAACAGCAGTGACATGTATATGCATACCTACTGTCTAATTGCCTAGGTGCTAAAGGGTGAAAAAAAAAGGTGAGTTTTTAGCAGTTCCCTAAAGTGGCACAGGTCACTCTCTGCCCTAATCTCACCTGCCAAAATTAGATATAGGAAGAGTCCAGCAGTCGAAGAACTGTAGACTAAATAAAATTAAAACTAAAGTAACCATAAAATACCCACATTTTCAACATAGTTATTCTGCCAAACTAGTTACACAATGAGCCCAGCGGTTGAAAAGGACTGTAATCCTAATATCTAACCAAATGCCTGTTGAAAAAGATAAGCTTTTACAAAAATGAAATACAGGCTCATCCTTCAATGGCTCAGGCAACGAGTTTGCTTGGCTCTACTTCCTCCTCATGTCTTCCTGCCTGCCTGCCTCTTCATCCTTTTACAGCTCATTCGCTTATCCAGTTTCCCTTTGTGCCATCTTTAACTTATTACATTTTCCCCTTCACTAGCTATCTGTCGGGTCGATACAGTACAGTAAGGCCGCGTTAGTGCAGCAGTGCCAGGCGCACCCTCGTTTGCCCCACGCACTGTTCTGATCACATACCGCTCGATATTCTATTTAAATTGCTTGCAAATGCAAGCCGTGTCTGCGAAGCGTTAGGCGAAGCGTTAGGCACGCGCAACCCATTTTACTGTATAGGCGCTTAATACAGCACCTATATGGTATCCTGGGTGCGCTGGTGCCTGTCATTTCAAATGACATTTGAAATGACAGGCACCAGGAAGTGGATCCCAACTTTAACCCAGGAAAACCTAAAAACCGAAAATCCCCTCCTCCCGAAGTGGCCAACTTACCTTTTGTTGCTTTTTAGCCCCTTCCCTTCTCTGCCACATAGACGGGTGCGCGTGACGCACACCAGTCTATGTGCTTTCATTGGCCGGAGCGCCCAAATCGGGCACTCTGGCCAACGAAAGAACGCTTCGCTTCGCTCGTGCCGGAGAGGGCACAGAACAGTGGGCTCTCACTTCACGCCGAGCCAGGAGAACCGGGACCTGCGCGCGGGGGTGGGGTGGGGGAGGAACGCTGCAAGCCGGATGGAGCCCTAGCTGTTGTACTGCTGTTGCCGAGCCAGGAGAACCGGGACCTGCGCGGGGGGGACGGGACCGCTGCGAGCCGCTTTCGCCGCCGGCTGCCCCCTCCGGAGGGCGGCAGAGAAGGGAAGGGGCTGAAAAGCAACAAAAGGTAAGAAAACAGCAGAAAGTAATGTCGAGTTGCTAGGGGAGGAGGGGATTTCAGGTTTTTAGAGGTTTCCTTTTGGGGGAAAGTTTGCAGTCTACCATTACCCCTACCTCTAACGCAGGGGTAAGGGTAGGCGGTAAGTTAGGTTAAACGCGGGGCAAAATGGCAGGGTAAAATAGCGATAGTCGGGGCGCAGGTTACTGTATGGGAGGGAATAGCTAATTCGATCGTTTACATCTGATATACATGCTGCTTGCGGAAGGGGTTACCCGGGGATTTAAAGAGGCGGTAAGGATGGGTTAAAGGGGATTGTGTATGGCAGGAAGGGCTAACGCGGCCAGAAAGTGAGTAGAAAGCGGGTTAGGAGCGGGGTAACCGCGGCCCCACTTTACTGTATTGAGCTGTGTGAATTGAATTCAGATGATAGCCAACCATGGGCCCCTGACTTTTACAGTCCAGGGTACTGATATGTAGACATTTTGGGGGAAAAAGCATTCTGTAGCACAGAACTGCTTCTGCGGCCAAATCTAAAAGCAAAGCACGTTCAAGCTGCTTGTCTGCATTATCAAGAAGGCTGGTCACCCGGTAAAAATATTGCTAGCAGTAATTTTGTTACGGGTTTCCCAGTTTGCTTGGTTTTGATTGTGAATATTACTACCTTTTTAATTTAAAGCTTGGGGAAATCTGCACATAAGGCTTGGGGGGTGACCTGCACCGTGCGGCAGATGCTAACCTAACGGAATGGGGGTAACCCGCATGGAGCGGCAGTTGCTGCTCTTGATAGAGGGCTTGGGGTGGTCTGTGCAGAGCGGCAGTTGCCGCCACTTGCAGCTTGCTGGGCTGACTGGATGGACATTTCGGGCTGCTTCTGCTGACATCCCACCATGTCCTTGTGTCTCTTCTAAGAATGCGTATTTATTTCCACCTATTTTATTTAAGGATTTTTATAGCCTTTTATTTTTTTTCATGGAAATCTTGCCCAAAGCAGGTAAAATGCTATCAAAATACAGCATATTAGTATTACATTAAATAAAAAACCACTTAAAAGCAAACTAGAAATGAAAACCTGTCACAAAGATGACAAGATAAAATAAAAGATCAAACACCTTAATTCATTTTCCTTTGCATTGCTTTCTACTTCTCTCTCTTCAACATTCGTCTCCTTGCACCTAGTTATACTTCAGCACACTCAGGTTAAGCATTTGCCCTCCCTGAACTCTCTCATTCATTTGATTCCTTAGATTTACTCCCCACACCCACTCTGTCATAACAGATCTCCTGTGCACTAAACTGGCTCCTATTCTCTTTACTCTCCACCATTCATGTTAAGCCCCATATTAATTACTTATCCCCTTCCTTGTCAGTCTCCTAAACTAATCAATTCAGTTTGCTTGTTCCCTCCGAGGCCGCTCCGAAATCGGAGCGGCCTCGGAGGGAACAGGCAGTGCGCATTGACCCTGGATTTTATAAGCTACGCGTGTATCTTATAAAACCCAGCGTACTTTTGTTCGCGCATGGTGCGCGAACAAAAATACGTGCGCTCTTTTTGAAAACGTACCCCCTACTGTGCAGATAAATTTTAGAAGTTCAGCAACACTATGCCTCAGACAAAAGGTAGCACTAGTTATTTTTCAGATCACACTAGAGCACAGCGTGCAGTGGCACCGCAGCTAAATCCATATTTACTTGCTTTCCCCAGCCAAAGGAATGTCACTTTCAACAGGAAGCGAAAGGTTGATTCAGGGAAGGGAGGGAAGGCTAAGAATATAGTCATGAACTGAATTGATTAGTTTAGGAGACTGACAAGGAAACGATAAGTAATTAATATGGGGCTTAACATGAATGGTGGAGAGTAAAGAGAATAGGAGTCAGTTTAGTGCACAGGAGATCTGTTATGACAGAGAGTGGGTGTGGGGGGTAAATCTAAGGAATCAAATGAATGAGAGAGTTCAGACTAGCTGATATTGGCATCTCTGGGACCCCTCTTCGCTGGTTCAATTCATACATCAGTGACAGACGCTTCAAGTTAAAAATTGAAAACCACGAATCCAAGCCAATCAATATCACAAGGGGCGTACCCAAGGCTCCTCCTTATCTACACTGTTTAACATATACCTCCTCCCCCTCTGCCATCTACTCTCAAATCTTGATCTCCCACACTTTGTCTACGCTGACGACGTGCAAGTTCTTATACCCATCACTGACACCATCTCCAACGCCCTAAAAAATGGGAAAGTGCGCTCTCTTCCATCAACAGTCTACTTACCCAACTCATCCTAGCCCTAAATGCTAACAAAACTGAACTTATCATTACACCCCAACACATCAACCCATTACCCAACTCCACAACCAGCTCACCCCTTGCCCCCCCAGTCTTCTCGCAAATCATAAGAGACCTAGGTGTCATACTTGACCCACAATTCAGCTTACAGAAATTTATCTCCTCCACCATCAAGGACTGTTACCATAAACTACACACCCTCAAAAAACTTAAACCTATCCTGCACTTCAGCGACTTTAGAACAGTCCTACAAGCCCTCATCTTATTTAAGATAGACTACTCAAACGCTCTACTTTTAGGTCTTCCGAAGAATAGCATTGCCCCCCTGCAGCTACTACAAAACGCAGCTGCACGAATATTAACAGGCACACGCAGAAAAGAACACATCACACCTATTCTCAAACAACTCCATTGGCTCCCCATTACAGCCAGAATCCAATTTAAAACCCTCACCCTTATACACAAAGCCATCCACAATCCGGACATGCTCTGGTTCACAGGCTTTTTACATATCCGTTCCTCTTCCAGACCTACCAGAACGCCATATTCAGCAACCATACACACGCCTTCTCCCAAACTCTTTCAACTAACGGCCACCAAACAACGCGCCTTATTCCTAGCTGGACCCTCCTTATGGAACTCAATGCCCACCCAGCTACGCCTCGAGACCTGCCCTAAGAAATTCAGACAGAATCTCAAGACTTGGCTGTTCACACGAGCCTACGCATGAGCCCCCCCTCCTTCTTGCCATGCCTATACTCCCACGCCCGTCCCGCCTCCTCCCCTCTCCCCCCTTTTACTCCCCCCCCTTTTCTGCTCACAGCCCCCCATCGCCCTCCACGCCTATGACCCATAGCTCATCCACTTAACTCACCCCCCTTGTATTATTATTGTATATATTCTATATTTTTGTACTTAATTATGTTTCGCGTTTACTGATTGTACAGCAAAGACCCTGGTTACCTCCCTCCTGCCCCCCCTCCCCCTGTTCTAATATCAGTTTCATTGTAAAGCCCTGTTGGCTACTTTCTTGTTCCATGGAAACCGATGTGATGTTTTCTTAACGAATGTCGGTATACAAAAATGTTAAATAAATCATTATTCAAAAGGCAAAATGAGCAAGACCAGTGGATCTCAGTGCCTTCTAGTGTAAAGATTGATTTATTTATTTATTTTAAAAACTTTTATATACCGACGTTTATAGCAATATCACATCGGTTTACAGACAACAGGGGTAAATCATATGAACCAAATGAGAAGAATAAAGTTACATTAAACAGGACATAAGCGACCTTGGGCTGTGGGGGAAAAATAGTAAAGTGTTACAGTACCATAGAGCTAGGTTTTTTTTTTTTTAAACATCAGACTAGAGTAACAGGTAATATAATATATAATATAATACAAATATCAGCCTAGAGAAACAAGTACCGTATGTTTCGCTCCATAAGACGTACTTTTTTTCCCCCCAAAGTGGGGGGAAAATGTATGTGCATCTTATGGAGCGAATATAAAAAAAAAACTAAAAATCTAACAAACCCCTCCCACCCTCCTGACCCCCCCAAGACCTGCCAAACGTCCCTGGTGGTCCAGCGGGGGTCCAGGAGCGATCTCCTGGGCTTGGGCCATCGGCTGCCAGTAAACAAAATGGCACCGACGGTCCTTTGCCCTCACTATGTCACTGGGACCGACCAATGGCAGCGGTAGTCCCTGTGACATAGTAAGGGCAAAGGGCCGTCGGCGCCATTTTGATTACTGGCAGCCGACGGCCGAAGCCGAGGAGATCGTTCCCGGACCGCTCCTGGACCCCTGCTGGACCACCAGGGACGTTTGGCAGGTCTTGGAGGTGGGTCAGGAGGGTGGGGGTTGTTAATTAATTTAAAGGGTTGGGATGGGGTTTTTTTTGGGGGGTAGGGGTTCCCAGAGAAAGAAAAGTTTTCTGATCTGGGGAGTGGACCGAAATGGCCCTCCCCAGACCCGAAAACAAAATGGGGAGAAAAAAAAAAAAGCTATGCACTCCCCTAATTTGCTCCATAAGACGCCCAGACGCAGAGCCGGTTTAGCACAAATTTTTTTTATTTTTTTATTTTCCCCCTCTGAATCCTAGGTGCGTCTTATGGTCAGGTGTGTCTTATGGAGCAAAAAATACAGTAACTATAAAACAAATGTAGCTAGTGGGCATCAGGGTGGGGAATTGTAGGGGAGGAGTACCACAACTGAGTTAGAAGGGTGATGGGGAAAATAGCAGTGTGGGAATACTTCAGGTATAGGCTTCTTCAAACAGCCAGGTCTTTAGTTTTTTGTTTTTTTTTTTTAATGTGGCAGTGCAGTGCTCCTGGCAGAGAGCTGGAGGCAGAAACCAAAGCAGATGGCATCTCTCCTTGACTGGCCATTGATTCAAACACCGATTGCAGGGCCGGGACCATTCCTGAGCAAGGGATTTGTAAAACAGTGCCGTCATTCCATTGGGCCCTGGGGCCTTCCCATCCTGCGGCGAGCCAATAGCCCCTAAGACTTCATTGAGCTCAATAGGGCGATTCAAGTATGCTCTTTGGTGATCCGTCAAGGCAGGCAAGGAAAGGGATTGTAGAAAATCTATGGCTTGTTCATCCACCGCTTCCTTAGAATACAGGGCATGGTAATAATCAGAAAAAATCTGCACAATGTCTTGAGTTAGTTTTAACCTCTCCCTGTGTGGACCGAAGATTGGCTATAAATTTTGAGGGGTCCTGTGATTTTAAGACGTGCTAGCAAACGGCCAGCCTTATTGCCGTAATGAAAGAAGTTAAATTGTCTATATCTCATGGCCCTGGTAGCCCTAGCATGTAACAGATCATTAAGAGCCACCTGCATCGCTTTATATTGAAGAAGTCGTCCTTCTTCACCTTGGACATTTAATTCTATGTTTGAGAACCTTCATTGGTTTATCAAAGGAAATGATGTCTGTGACTGGTGTAACTAATGATGTCCCCTCTAAGGACTGTTTTTGCTCTTTTCCCACAGTAGCACGGGGTTGTTATCATGCTGTGCATTAAAATGCATGAATTCTTGCCATTTCTTCCGCAGATATATTGAAAAGGCTGGGTCATTGGACAATTGAGGATTACGAGAGCCAAATTCACCCAAAACTGGGCAATGGTCTGAGATCACTAAACTGCTAATAGAGGATTTTTGAAAGCAGGAGAATAACACTTCAGATATTAATAAGTAATCTATGCGGGATCTGGTCGGATGCGCCCGTGCTATGTGTGTGAATTTGCATTCCCCAGGGTGGAAAGTTCTCCACAAGCCTATTAGCTGAAGATGTTTACATAAAAAGTGCGATCCTTTCTTAGCACTAATGTGGTGTCCACCCCTCGGAGGCTGCCGATCCAGGAGAGGGTCTGCCACAAAGTTTAAATCTCCCCCTACAATTATGGGATAATTCCCCAACTTAGATATCTGAGCAAGAAGATTGGTAAAGAATGAGTGGTCATATGTGTATGGAGCATACACGGAGGTCAATAAGAAAGGGGAACCCATAAGAAGACCTTTTATAAGAACATATCTCCCTAGGTGTCCTGAACCGTCTCCTGGGCTTTGAAGGACACAGATTTATGAATAAGAATAGCAACACCTCTACTTTTTGTGGTGCTAGATGCGAAAAAAAGTTGGGATACCCATTTCTCTTTTAATTTAATCACTGCTTGCAATAAATGCGTTTCTTGGAGGAAAGCCACCTTTGCATGGAGTTTATTTAGGTGAGCTAAGACTTTCTCAGGTTTCACCGGGGTTCCTAAGCCAGCCACATTCCAAGTAATGATTTCTAAGGCCATAGGAGATAACTCAGGTTCAGCAACAGAACTCTTAAATATCAGTACATAATATAGAAACCTTGATGGCTCCTCAAGTGAGAAAACGGAAACAGTAATATATCTTAAAAACATACATAGTTTTTCATTAGACCTAGATTCTCTGTGCCCCCCTTCTCCCCCTGCCAGCTAAGGAGCTGAAGAACCGAGTAACTCCCACTAATCTCCATGTTTGGATTCACTCCCTTACCAGGGATGAAGATCACGAGGTACTAGATGTGCTCGGTCACCACCACCCATCCCCCCTGCGTACCGAACAATATTAAAGCCCGCACTTAGCACGTAGTAGATAAATTCAACCTGTTTAAATCTAGAAACATTAAGTATTGCCTGTAAATGCAACCAGGAACTTCGTTTCTGCATAACTAGCGGAGAGAAACAAAAGTAACAGAAAAATGAAAATTTTTGGGCAATGTCAGCTCAAAGCAAATGTGCTGTCCCGTATTGTTATTACTTATTATTTTGTTTGTTTTTTGGGTATGTAAATGACTGCCCAGCCATGGTGAATCTGAGTCTCCTTACATTAACGCATCCAATCCCAAATTACAATGGACAGGCGCCCTGGAGCGAAGTAACGTGTATCAGCCAAGCTTATTCTTGGTAATTGTCAGGCCTCCTCCACAGGTGCTGGTCCTGAAATGTCCTGCACGTACATTCGAGCTTCAGTAGCAGAGTTGAAAATCTTTGTGGAGCCAGGATGGAAAATACAAAGTTGTGCCGGATAGACGAGGGCAAACCGGATTTTCTTAGTAATAAGCTCAGAGCATATGCCGGTAAATTGTTTGCGCTTGGCAGTTACTCGCGGAGAGAAGTCTTGGAACACCAATATTTTAGTATTCTCATAGATGAATTCACGATTTTTCCGGTAATGTTGTAATACCAGCGATTTGTGAGCAAAGTGCAAAAACTGGGTAATGATGACCCGTGGGCGTCGATTTAACTCCCCGTCATTTTTTCGGCCCACCCGATGTGGTTACAAATCTGATTAAAAACATTCAGAAATTACACCAGCACTGAGGTCCTTTTTTTCTCTTGAGGAAAATTTATAAAAAGTGTACTAACAGCAGTGGTCTTGGCTATTCACATTTAACACCAGCTTAATTGAATACCAGGCAAAAGGAGATGTCAAAAGCCATGGAGAGCGCGATGGCAGGGGATTTGGTGCGGGTGGCGCCTGGAGCTCAGTCTCTTAGCTGCGACCAAGCTCACCATATCACGTGATCTCAGTCATGTGGTTTTTAATTGCAGTGGGGTTCTATCTTTCAGTCTTTTCTTATGAAAATGTTTGTTTGGAGAACATCTTTGTATAGTTTTGATTCTCAAACAGAAATGTTGCCATGTGATTTCTGATTCGCGTTCCTAGTATGCTTTATAAATTCATGGATATAGGTATACTGGAATGACATCTTTAATAAATCCTACAAGGACATCCCTGCTATTTAAAAATTTTTGGGGCAAAATCAGTCTTTTTTTTTTTTTTTTTTTTTTTTTTTTTTTTTTTGGTGGGTAACTATGATGGGTTTTTTGTTTTTGTTTTTTTAACTCCCGAAGGGATTCTTTTCGACATAACTGCTTCTTTTCAGATTCGGGGGAGGGAAACATGTCTTTTTTTGCTCTGGAAGGTGTTTTTGGTTGCGAAGAGAGCCCTTCTCCTTCATTGGTGTGGACCCTATCCTCCATGTTTATGGCTTCGGAGGAATTAATTACACGCCTTAATGCAAATGGAAAACCTAGCTATAGCACGCTCATTTAGATGTAAATGTAGAACTATCAATATTTGGTCTCCGTACTTGCAAAAATTATCCTCTAGGGCAGGGGTCGGGAACCCATGGCTCGCGAGCCAGATATGGCTCTTTTGAGGGCTGCATCTGGCTCGCAGACAGTTGCCACACTTTCCCGCTGACCCAGCTGCTCCCCGGTCTTCCTCCGCCCGGGCTTAAAATGCTGTCAGCCCGGGCGGAACGCGGCAGGACAGCTGGAGTCGGCGGCACCGGCGTGCTCTCTTCGCCCCCCCCCCCCCCCTCGCGGCCCGGAAGAGGAAGTGAAGAGTATCGGGTGCGTGCGCGGCAAGAAGAGGCCACGCTAGTGCGCTCGGCATCGGCCCGAAGAAAAGAAGACTGCAGCGCGGCTTGGAGGAAAATGAAGAGGTTCAACCGCGGCCGATGGGACTCCGCCTCCGCGAGGGCTGAAAATGAAGAGGTTAGCGTTGGGAGGAGGCTGCTGCTGCTGCCGCGAGTTCCCGGGGTGGGGGAGAGAGAGAGAGTAAATGAGCGAGAGGGGAGATGTTGTGGATCATCATGAGAACTGCCACGATAGTGCAGTGGCGTTGGTGTTACACATAGAACAGCCAGCACAAGGTCCATATCCTCTCGACCGTTTCTGTATCTACAATCAGTAGTATCAGGGAATTGATTTCAAACCTTTTCCTTTCGTATAAGCCACCCTCAGGTGATCTTGAAGCAATGCATAAAGTCGCAGTATATGCCAGCATTTTTGTAGCACTGAAGTTATTGTTTGTGCTTCTTCTGACTATGTAAGTAAGACATGCTATTCAGTTTTCAGAAGATTTTATTTAAAAGCAAACACTGCCGCTCAGCATTCAAAGCCTTTTTTGTATACTGGCTTGATGCGCATAGGATATCCACGCTATAATAATAATCTGTGTCATACATACAAAGCACAATTCCTGGAAAGATTTCTTCATTTTGTTCTACAACTCTTTGGCACTTTGCAACCTGTAATAATTATTTGGGTAATTTACTCCCACATTTTTCTAGTATTTTATTTGCTTTTAAACTAACTTACAATCCTTTAGCAACTTTGGCATTAATATGGAGAGGCTGACAATCACACAAAGTAACAGCACAGCAGTAAAGACAGCTGTAAAAATGTATTGGAGAACATTTGATATGTTTTTTACAGCTCACTCTTCCATGCTGTTACATGCCATATGCTGTATCTGCCGTATGGTGTTTTAAAACGTATTGTCTGTCAGTCATCAACTCTTGAGTTCCATAGTTACAGTATGGATAGAGAAGAAAACTGGTTATATAGTTCATTTAACAGAGATGAGACCGCACCTTGAATATTGTGTACAATTCTGGTCACCGCATCTCAAAGATATAATTGCGATGGAGAAGGTACAGAGAAGGGTTACCAAAATGATAAGGGGAATGGAACAACTCCCCTATGAGGAAAGACTAAAGAGGTTAGGACTTTTCAGCTTGGAGAAGAGATGACTGAGGGGGGATATGATAGAGGTGTTTAAAATCATGAGAGGTCTAGAACGGGTAGATGTGAATCAGTTATTTACTCTTTCGGATAGTAGAAAGACTAGGGGGCACTCCATGAAGTTAGCATGGGGCACATTTAAAACTAATCGGAGAAAGTTCTTTTTTACTCAACGCACAATTAAACTCTGGAATTTGTTGCCAGAGGATGTGGTTAGTGCAGTTAGTATAGCTGTGTTTAAAAAAGGATTGGATAAGTTCCTGGAGGAGAAGTCCATTACCTGCTATTAAGTTCACTTGGAGAATGGCCACTGCCATTAGCAATAGTTACATGGAATAGACTTAGTTTTTGGGTGCTTGCCAGGTTCTTATGGCCTGGATTGGCCACTGTTGGAAACAGGATGCTGGGCTTGATGGACCCTTGGTCTGACCCAGTATGGTATTTTCTTATGTTCTTAAGACTTCCCTTGGGAAAATCCATTCTGGCTGTGTCCCATTAAATCATGTCTGATTTTTATTCTTTTTATAATAGTTGCTATGATTTTTCCTGGCATGGAAGTCAGGCTTCCCGGTCTATAGTTTCCTAGATCACCTCTGGAGCCCTTTTTAAATATCAGGGTTACATTGGCACCTTCCAGTTTGCAGGTACAATGGATGATTTTAATAAGTTACTTGTAATAGGTCTGAAGTTTCATTTTTGAGTTCTTTCAGAACCCTGGGATGATTACCATCCAGTCCAGGTGATTTGCTATTCTTCAGTTTGTCAATTTGGCCTACTACTTCTTCCAGGTATCTCCCCAACATCATCCTCAGTAAACACTAAAGCAAATAATTTGTTTAGTCTTTCTTTGATGGCTTTATCTTTCCTAAGTGCCCCTTTAACTCCTCAGTCATCTAACTGTCCAACTGACTCCCTCGCAAGCTTCCTACTTTGGATATATTTTAAAACGTTTTTATTAAGTTTTTTTTTTTTTTCTCCTTCTATGGCCAACTTCTTTTCAAATTCTCTTTTAGCCTGTCTTATCAGTGTTTTACATTTAATTTGCCAGTGCTTACACTTTTTTTTTCCTGTTTTCATCAGATGGATCCTTCTTCCAATTTTTGAATGGAGATCTTTTAGCTAAAATACCCTTCCTTCCACCTTTCTATATTTTATTTATTTAATGAGTTTTATATACCATCATTCAGAAACGTCAAAATAACGCCATCATAACAGTTTACAAAATAGGTTATAAGGAAATGGGGGGTTAACAAGGGTTGTAAAGTACAAACTGTTATTAGGCTTAGGAGGTAACATAAGTAATGATTAAGTTCAGTTAGAGTTCTTTCTTATTTACGAAAAGCATAGATGTGATGAATTTCAATTAGTCTTTTATTTTTGAACTTTTATATACCGACATTCATGTAGGAAATTACATATCATATCGGTTTACAGTGAAACAGCATATTGCAAAGGCATTACATGGAACAGGGGGGTTACATAGAACTGGGGGATAGAACTAGGTTAAATAGACGCTGTTAAAATGTGAGCCAACGTGGGGAGCAGGATGTCACTTAAAGTCCAACACAATAAAATAAATGCGAATAAATATACTGTAATAAGATAGAATAATAAGATGGATCATTCCTGAGTTAGGGTTATGGAAACGCTTATTTGAATAGCCAGGTTTTGAGTTGGGTTTTTTTGAAAGTTAGTGGGCATGGTTCTTGCCGGAGATCTGGGGGAAGCGCATTCCATTGTGAGGGACCAGCAGTAGATAGGGCGCGTTTCCTTAAGGCGGTCTTTATTGGGGGGGGGGGGGGGGGGGCGAAAAGAGAGAGAGTGCCTTTGTAGGCAGATCTGACAGGTCTGGCAGATTCGTGGCGACGCAGAGGAAAGTTAAGATCAAGAGGTGGCCATCCACCATGGACCCCCCCCCCCCCCTGGTTATATTGGAGGTTATATGGAGGTTATATTGGAGGGCGGTGATGTTTGGATGAACCTTTGGGTGGATTGGTATGCTGCTTTGAACAACCAAGTTTAACTCTTCTTTAAAGGTTTTTAGGTTTTCTTGAATTCTTAGCTTAGTTGGGAGGGAGTTCCAAAGTTTTGGGCTACCAAGGGAGATTGCTCTATTTTGGGTAGAGGTGAGTTGATTTGAGTGAATTGGTGGTGTTTTTAGGAGTCCTTTATTTGCTGACCTCAGGTTTCTACTTGGGGTATGTGGGTGTATGTAGAGGCTTAGCCAATTTTTTTTCTTCATACATAATTTTATGTAGGATGGAAAGGACCTTGTATTCAATCCTGTATTTTATTGGTAACCAATGAAGTGAAATAAGGGTTGGGGTGATGTGGTCATGCTTTTTGGCTCCTGTGAGGATTCTTGCCAGCTGCATTCTGCAGGATCTGGAGAGGGCGAATGGTGTTTAGAGGTAAGTTGAGAAGTAGAGAGTTGCAGTAGTCTATATTGGAGAAAATTAGTAATTGTAGGACTGTTCTGAAGTCATTATTTGGGAGAAAAGGCTTTAGATGACTAAGTATGAGTAGTTTATGATAACCGTCTTTGATTTTTGTTGAGAGATGATTTTTGAATGAAAATTTTTTGTCTATTACTCCAAGGTTGCAGGCATGGTTAATTGGAGATAAGATTGAATTTTGGTCTATGAGATTGAGTTGTGGTGTTTGCAGAGAGTTGTTCTTTCTGTCAAGTAATATCAATTCAGTTTTGTCAAAGTTGAGGATGAGTTTGACGTTGGCTAGTATTTCCTTAATGCTGATTAGGTAATTGGCAGTTAATTTGTATGTTTCTTCAATCAATTTTTTTATTGGAATTAATATTTGAATATCATCAGCATAGATGAAGTGGGTTAGATTCAGATTTGCAAGGAAGTGGCATAGTGGGAGAAGATATATGTTTAAAAGTGTTGCTGAAAGGGCGGATCTTGGGGAACTCCAGTGTCTAAGTTGATTTTCTTTGATAGGGAATCATTAAGTAATACTTGGTAGGATCTTTGTGACAAGTAAGAGGAGAACCATTGAAGCGTTGTTTTGTTAGCACCAATTTCAGATAGACGATTAATCAGTATAGAGTGGTTTACAGTATCAAATGCTGCTGATAGGTCGAGCAGGATTAGAAGGTAACTTTTTGGCCTTTTTCGAATCCTTTGAGTATGAAATCATTCATAGCAAGTAGTAGTGTTTCTGTGTTAAGTTGCTTTCTGAAGCCAAATTGAGAAGGTAGGAGGATGTTATCTAGATGGTCAGTGAGTTGAGTGTGGACAATTTTCTCAATGATTTTGGCAATGAATGGGAGGTTTGATATGGGTCTGTAGTTCAGTGGATTTTCTGGATCTAGATTATTCTTTTTTTTAGAATGGGTTTAATGATAGCCGATTTTAGGCATTCTGGGTAGTTTGCCAGATTCGCTTGATGTTGTGTTTTAACCTATCCTCCTCGCTGCTCTATATTGTTTTTCCCCTCCCAGTTAACTCTTCCTTGTTATAATGTAATTCTTACCTGCTGTTCAATTGTAAACCGGTGTGATGTCCCTACTAATGCTGGTATATAAAAGTCTTCAAATAGTTTCCTTCAGTGAGGGAAAGATTTACAATTTTAGTTAGTGTTTTGGTAATTGATGGATCGAGATTTTTTATTGTTGTGATGGGAATGGCATCAATGGGGTGTTTAGCTGGGTTCATTTTTTTGATGCACATTTGGATTTCTAAGGAAGATGCTGTTTCAAAGTTGGACCAGGTTTTTGATTGAATGTTCAGTAATTTCTGGTCTTGAGTTTCATTTTTTAGATTGTTTTTTTTTAATGAGTAATTTGATTTTTTTTTCATTAAAGAAGTTGGCGAAGTCATCGCAGTTGATCTTCGATGATGAAAGTGGTTGATCGTCTTGAGAGGATTTTGTTAAGCTTTTTACTATGTTGAAGAGCAACTTCGGGTTTTGTTGGTATTTGGTAATTTTTTTTTTTGGAGTAGAAGACTTTTTTTTTTTTGTTTTTTTGTTTTATGGATGAGTTTTTTTGTGTTCGGCGAGTTGTGTTCTGTATATGTTTAGTAGTGTGGTTTTGTTTTTTCTCCAGGATCTCTCTTTTTCTGAGTTTCCTTTTGGCTGCTCTGTTTGTTGTTGTACCAAGGATTCTGATTTTTTGTTTCTTTTATAGTTTTTGTTAAGGGATTTATCTTGTCTGCTATTGTTTTCATCATGTTGAACCATGAAGATGTTGCATTTTCTATGTTTGATAGATCAATGTTTGTTATTTCAGACTGCAGATTTGCTTGAAGGGTTTCTATGCAGAAAAGTGGACGATAGGAGAAGGATTTGGTTGTGTTTTTTTCTTGTGGAGTGTTTTATGATGTGAGAATATATTTGTGTGGATGATAGAATGATCCGACCATGGAATTTTTGAAATTGTCATTTGGTGATTAGACCAAAACTTGGTATTGATGAAGATTAGGTCTAGTGTATGACCTGCCTTGTGTGTAGGGCCAGTGATAATTTGAGACACAGAGATGATAGTGCATCAATTATTGAGGAGCAGGCAGGTGTTAAGGGGGTAGAGTCAATGTGTAGGTTGAAGTCACCTAGAATAATTAAAGGTTTGATGATAGATAATTTGGTCAGGAAACATTTAATGAGTGGTGAGCAGTTTTTTTTCGCGAGTATTGGGGGGGGGGGGCGCGGCGGCAGTATACTAGGCAAATTTGTAAGTGTGGAGAATCAAATAGTGCAATTTCCAGTGGAGAGCAATTGCTTGTTGGAATTAGTTTCATCTGTACGTTTTTTTTGGAGATAAGCATTAGGCCTCCACCTTGCTTTTTTGGTCTGGGTAAAGAAAATGTTCTGTAAGAGGAGTTGTTGATTTGGTTGATTATTACTGTCTGTATTTTTTTGCCCAAGTTCCTGTGATGGCTATAAAGACTGGTTTTTCATCTTGGAGAAGGTCATTAATGATAGGAATTTTTTTGATTATTGATTGAGCATTAAAGAGTAGGAAGGAAAGTGTTAGATAGTTACAGAGTGTGTTGCTGTTGTGATTAATAGTTCTGTGCTGATATTTGTTTTGTTTTAGATTTCATACCTTTTTCTTTCCAGTTGTTAGTGTTTGTTCTATCTCTCTTGTCTTTGCAGGATGATGAGGGTTGATGGATTGCCATTTTTCTTCATGTTCAGGGGAATATTTGGCAATTATGTATTGCTGGCACCTCGGGTTGCACGAAGGGGCACGGCGCGCAATGCCTGGGGGTGTCGCTGTCTTAGCGCTGGGGGGCGTGGCCAAGGCTCTCCCTGTTTCCCACTGAATTTGCAGCGATTTAAAGAAAAAAAGGCACTTGCCTCTATTTCTTTTCTTGTTTCTCTCACCGGCGTCGGTAGCAGTTGCTGGTGGGTGGGCTTGCCCTGATGTCTTTTCCCTGGGGGTGTCGCTGTCTTAGCGCTGGGGGGTGTGGCCAAGGCTCTCCCTGTTTCCCACTGAATTTGCAGCGATTTAAAGAAAAAAAGGCACTTGCCTCTATTTCTTTTCTTGTTTCTCTCACCGGCATCGGTAACAGTTGCTGGTGGGTGGGCTTGCCCCGATGCCTTTTCTGTATGTGTTTAATACATCGGACTGAGCTTCTAAGATGGTGGGTTTTATTTTATTTTTTATTTTTTTTTTAACAATGTTCAGCCTGTTATACACTCTCTGCCTTTTTGTATTGCACCTTTCAATTTTTCTTTTATCAAAGTTTCTCTTTTTTAAGTTTAGTGCTAGAGCCGTGGATTTACTTATTGTCCCCCTTCCAGTCATTAATTCAAATGTTATGTTATGATCACTATTGTCAAGTAGCCCTACTACAGTCACCTCTCACCAAATCCTGTGCTTCACTAAAAATTAGATCTAAAATAGCTCTCTTGTTGGTTCATAAAACAATTGCTTCATAAAGCTGTCATTTATTCCATCCAGGAATTTTATCTTTCTGGTATGTCCTGATGTTATATTTACCCTGTCAATATTGGGGAAACTGAAATCTCCCCTTCCCTATACGTACAAGGACCAGTCCAGAGAAGTGGGTTGTGTATCCCTACCAGCAGGTGGAGTCAGAGAACAATTAGAACTTTGGGCACTGCTACATAACGAGAGAGCCACCTGCAGTCCCTCAGTATTTCTCTGACTCCAGCAGCTGGAAGACAGGCACCTGCAGTCTTAGTTAATTTTTCAGTTTAGTTAGATTTTTTTCTCCGGGTTTTTTCTTCAGGATTGCTTCCTGAGGTGTTAGGCACCTTCGTGGGCCATCCCTCAGTCTAAGCCGGACATCCTGGGGGTTGGTTACCTCCATCTGGGTTTTGTCAGTCACCACTCAGAGTGTGAAGACCAGGGGCTCCTGGTTATTTCACCTCCGTGGCTGCTCCACCAAAACTGCTCCTTCGACCCTCTCTGCTCTACAGGACTCAGTAAAATTAAAAAAAAAAAAAAAAAGTAAAACTGAGTGAGACTTCCTCTGGTTTTGAACTGAGGTAAGGAGTCTGGTTGGGACAGCCAGCCTTGCAGGCACTCCGGGGTGTTTGGCAGCCCTTCAGCCCCCTTTCCTTCTACTCCCGGAGCTCCGGGTTGCTCTGAAGGGATGGGGTAAGTGTTTTCTTCGCCGGCCAGTTTTTGGTGCGGCTTGGCAGCGTGACCCGTTGCAACAGGCCTGTCAGCATTTTTTTCCATTTTTTCCGTTCCTCCCCTCCGCTCCTGGGCCGTGTGGCTGCGTGGTTTTTTTTCAAGGGGCCCTCGCTTTCTCTCCGTGCTCTGTCAGGAGTGTGGGCACGAAGGCAGAATTTACTTTTGTGTTTTCCCTTCCTTATCCTTCCTAGGGATGGAGAGTTCGTCGGGCCCTGAGCCCTTCCCTCGGGACGGGGGGTCTTCATGCCGTGGCTCAAGGGAGGAGGGATCCCCTCCAGTCTTAGCTCTTGTGGCGGAGAACAGCGCTGGGGGACTGTGTGAACTGGCTCCTCAAGATCCCATTCTGGCAGATGGAGACCCGGAGGGGTTTCGCCGGAGTTTGTCTTGTTAATGTCTCAGGCTTTCCTGGCCAGAAAGCAGATGAGCTTCAGGAGACAAATTCAGTCAGTGGGTCTTTCCGAGCCGCCGTTCAAGAAGGGTCGACTCTAGGAACAGCAGGCCCGCGGGGGAAGTAATGGTCCCAAGGGGCTGCAGACCCCCTCCCCCACCCTCCGGCGTTCCAGATCCGGGTTCGGCTCAGGTTCCGGATTTGGTTCCTGATCTTGGGGACCCTGATCAAGATGCTACAGATGATGATTGCCTCCCACAGAAGGGGATGATCCCAGCGTGGTCCACCTTTTTAAGCGGGAGGAACTATGACCCCTTATTCCCCAGGTGTTGGAAGTTCTGGGGCTTAAGATCTCTCAGGAAGAATCAGATAGTGATGGGGTTAATCCGGTTCTTGATGGAATAAGGGGGCCCACTTCATCCTTTCCACTGCCTAAAAAGGTTTGCAAGCTGGTGATCTGCGAGTGGGACGCACCGGACGTGGGGTTCAAGGTGGGCAGAGCTATGGCCAAGCGCTATCCTCTTTCAACAGATGTCTTGGATCTTCTGAAAATTCCAAAGGTGGATGCAGCGGTTTTGGCTGTGACAAAGAAGACCACTATTCCGGTAGCGGGTGCTGCCACTTTAAAAGATATGCAGGACCGTAAGCTGGAGATCCACTTGAAGCAAGTCTTTGAAGTGGCTGAATTGAATCTTCGGGCCATGATCTGCGCCAGCCTCATGCAGAGGACATGTTTGTGCTGGGTTCAGGCCTCTAACACCACCTCAGGAGCTGGCAGTGGTGCCGCCTTGGAGGGCGCTCGTTTGTAAGCGGGCAACGCATATGTAGCAGATGCGCTTTACGACCTAGTGCGAACTTAAGCACGCAGCATGGTTTCTGTAGTGACTGTGCACCGACTGATCTGGCTGCGCAATTGGTCAGTTGATTTGTCTTCAAAATCTCAGCTATCTAACCTCCCCGTTTAAGGGTAAGCTCCTGTTCGGTGAGGAACTGGAGCAGTTGGTAAAGCTACTCGGAGAATCTAAGGGGCATAAGTTGCCGGAAGATAAAAGGCCCACCAGAAAAGTGTTTCCTTCACGGCCGCGTTTTTGGGATTCACGCCGATTTTCGTTCCAGCAGGTATTCCTCGCCTTCCACGTCTAAGCAGACCTCAGTATGGCAACAGTTCTTTCGAGGGGGTCATCGTCCTGGCCGGGATTCTGGACACCTCGGGACAGGAGGTAATAAACCCTCCAGATATCAGACTCGTTCTGAGAGCCAGCTCTTTTTGCACCAGGTGCGCACACACAACCTCTCACTGGTGGGTAAAAAGAATCATACATGTATCATTTGATGCAGAAGACAGGAAGGCCCCCCCTCTTGCTGCTGGATTTCTGCCTTCACCTTAATACTCAGGCCGATTACAGTACAGGCTGTACTTAGCAGTGTTAGCCTGCTATTGGACGCGCGTTTTCCCTTACCCCTTATTCAGTAAGGGGAGGAAAACGCGCGTCCAACCCACGGCACCTAATAGCGCCCTCAACATGCAAATGCTTGTTGATGGTCCTATTAGGTATGTGTGTGGGATACAGAAAGTAAAATGTGCAGCCAAGCCGCACATTTTACTTTCAGAAATTAGTGCCGACCCAAAGGTTGGCGCTAATTTCTTCCGGCACCGGGAAAGTGCACAGAAAAGCAGTAAAAACTGCTTTTCTGTGCACCATCCTACTTAATATCATAGCGATATTAAGTCTGAGGTCCCGAAGAGTAAAGAAAAAAAATTTTTTTGAATTCGGCCCGCAGCTGTCGGGCCGAAAACCGGACGCTCAATTTTGCCGGTGTCCGGTTTCCGAGCTCATGGCTGTCAGCGGGCTCGAGAACAGACGCCAGCAAAATTGAGCGTCGGCTGTCAAACCCGCTGACAGCCGCCGCTCCTGTCAAAAAGGAGGCGCTAGGTACGCGCTAGTGTCCCTAGCGCCTCCTTTTACCCGGTTCTACCGCCGGACCTAAATTAAATACTGAATCGCGTGCTCTGAATCGCCTCTCCTCACAATCACGAGGTGAGCATGTTCTGCTCCCTGATGCCGGGGAAGGGCCATCCGGCATGTGACGCCTTCGCCCTTCACTGGGGACAGGGACTCATGTACATGTATCCCCCTATCCCGCTCCTGTCGAGGACTCTGACGAAACTACAAGAGGACAGGAGAATAATGATCTTGGTAGCACTCTCCTGGCCAAGGTAGGTGTGGTTTTCTTTTCTCCAGGATCTGTGAGTGAGTGCACTGGTCCTGCTTGGGACTTCTCGCGACGTCATATCGCAGAACTAGGGCACCCTGTGCCATCCGAACCTCCGGGCCCTGGCCCTCACAGCGTGGATGTTGAGCGCATGAACCTTCAGCCCTTGCAGCTCTCGGGTGGTCTCTCTAGGGTCTTGATTGAGTCCCGGAAACTTTCCACCCAAATCCATCTCCTCAACTCTAAATTTCTGGAACGACTGCCTACATGCCATCAACCAGCTTCTCACGAATCTCAACCTGGTCCTAAATACGTCCAAAACGGAACTCCTGGTTATCTCCCCTAGCGATAACCACCCCTTCACTAATAACACAATAACCCCACTAGCAAGCCATGTCAGAGACCTTGGGGCCACCCTTGACTCCAGAATGAATTTCAAAAAATTCATTAACGCTACAACTAAAGAATGTTTCTTCAAGCTACAGGTCCTGAAGCATCTAAGACCGCTCTTACACTTCCAGGATTTCCGTTCTGTGCTTCAAGCAATACTGTTTTCAAAGATTGACTATTGCAACGCTCTTCTACTCGGTCTCCCCGCCTCTTCGACCAAACCTCTACAGATGCTGCAAAACGCAGCAGCCAGGATCCTTACAAACACACGGCGCAAGGACCACATCACACCTATCCTAAAAATCTTACATTGGCTTCCTATTCAACATAGAATACTGTTCAAAGCTCTCACTATCATCCACAAATCGGTCTACCAACAATCCTCTCTCCAACTCACCTTCCCTCTGGAACTACTTACATCTTCAAGACCAATAAGAACTGCCTACAAAAGTAAGCTCAAGGCCCCTCCCAACAAATCATCAGTTCACAACTCCATCCACAAGCGAGCTTTTTCAACAGCAGGTCCCCTACATTGGAATTCGCTTCCTCAAGACTTACGCCAGGAACAATGCCATTTAACCTTCAGAAAAAAACTTAAAACCTGGCTGTTCACACAAGCCTATCGTTGAAGGATTCCATATTAACCAACTCTCTCTCACCCTCCAACCCACCCTTCTCCCTCCCCGCACTCCCAAACTTTTTTCTCTTTTTTCCCTTTTCCACTCGCAACCTCAACCCACCCTTTTCCCTCACCCCCGCCACTCCTCCCATCTGACATAACATGTATATTCCAGCTGTATATATTCCATATATATATATTTCCATGTATATTTCCGCTGATTATAATCCATGTTTTTTGTATTATTAATTTATTGTTTTATGTTAATTTATAGTTTGTAATTTTGTTAACTTATTGTTCAATTACTTAATTCTGTCCTATCTTCCGACATCCATGTTTTTACTCTCCCTGTTTTAATGTAACTTCTCTTTTCCACTTATACGTTAATTGATTTTTCCCCTTGTTCCGACATCCATGTTTCCCCTTGTTCCGACATCCATGTTTCCCCTTGTTCCGACATCCATGTTTTTACTCTCCCTGTTTTAATGTAACTTCTCTTTTCCACTTATACGTTAATTGATTTTTCCCCTTGTTCTAATGTAAACCGGTACGATAAGACCTGGTCTTGAGTGTCGGTATAGTAAAAGAAGTTAAATAAATAAATAAAATAAAAATCCTACAGTTCGAAGTGGAAGCATTTTCCATACGGTGCAGTGGCCACGGCCTGACTCGTTCTCCTGTCCACTTCCCCGCTTGCTGGATTACGTCTGGCCTCCAAACCAGCTCAGTCCGAGTACACCTCAGCACCTACCACCAGGGTGTTGCTGGTGCACCCGTTTCAGTCCAGCCTCTTGTCTGTGCTTCATGTGGGGCCTTGTTCAGCTGAAGCCCTTGCTTCGGCTGCCAGCAACCTGTGGGATCTCAACTATGTCCTGGTGAGACTATAATGCATCCATTCGAGCCTCTCAACTTCTGTGACCTGAAGTTCCTCACCTCCAAAGTCATGTTCCTGGTGGCGATCACTTCCGCTTGCAGAGTCAGTGAGATCCAGGCCCTGGTCACGTACACAGAATTCTTCCATAATATTATGGTGCTACGTACACATCCAAAATTTCTGCCTAAGGTGGTGACTGCTTTCCACATCAACTAGTCAATCATCCTTCCCACGTTCTTCCAGTGGCCTCATTCCCACCTGGGGGGACGTGCTCTCCACACCCTCTACTACAAGTGAGCGCTCGCTTTCTATCTGGATCGAACAGTGACCGATAGGCAGTTCTCCCAGCTCTTTGTGTCATTTGATCCCCAACAGACTGGGAAAATAAATCTTATCCAACTGGCTAGCGGATTGCATTGCCTTCTGCTACGAGCAGGCAGGCCTTCAGCTGGCTGGCAGGGTGAAAGCTCACTCTGTGTGGGCTATGGCGGCATCAGTAGTCCATCTGCGTGCGGTCCTTGTCACTGAAATTTGTAGGGCTGTGACTTGGCATTCTCTCCACACGTTCGCAGCTCACTACTGCCTTGACAGGGATAGTCGCCAGGACAGCACTTTTTGGCCAGTTGTCCTGCGCAATCTATTCCAGTCCTGAACCCAACTGTCTCTCATCGTGCTCTACCCACCTACACAGCAACTTCCTTACCACTAATTTATGCATTTTTTGAAAGGCTTTCACCTAGAGAACTAATTGCGGATATTCATGTGCCAATGGGTGTCCATGCAGGTTTTTGCGCCGATGTCTGTGAGATTTACTACATGCGGTCATGAATGCATGTTACTGCACACATTATGGTATGTGTGTGTGTGGTGTACAAGGATTTTTTTGCGTGTATCTAATTAGCATATGCGGCTGTTATTACATCCTGCATTGCCGCTGTTTTTTGCCGTGCGTGCCAAAAAAATTTGCGTGAAAAAATCAGCACAGATTTCAGCGCAGGTCTTATTACATCAGCCCCATTTTGTCTACTACCAGGCACATCTATTCTGTTGCAGATCTCAGTGTCTACCACAAAAAGACAAACTTTCCTTCTTAACCCCTTCACAATATTGCTCAGAAAGACACTGAATAGAGTGGACCCTAGAGCAGATTCCTGAAGCACTCCACTCATCACCTTTCTTCAGAGCAAACTCCATGTACCAGTTCACTGTCTTAAATCCCTTTTTTAATCTGCTTTGTTTAGTTATGTCTACAATCAGATTACCGTATATACCCATGCACTATTCGCTCCATGTACAAGTCGCCCCTGTCAAGTGTATTCAGCTGTCAATGCAAAAGCTCTCTGACCCGCATATAAGAAAATTTTGGCATGTGGCACATTAGGAAGGGACAACATGTTTTATGCAATTATGCTCGATACTTTACTTTATTTAAACATGTGATGTCCATACATATTTACATGCTTACATGAAATTTACATTTACTTTTCTAGACCTTTTCCTTAGGCAGAACAAAATCAAGGTTGAAAAGAGGACCAAATTCACAAAATTTTGTTGTAACAAATGTTTTAGTGATGATCTTTTTTATTCATTAAATCCAATTGTATTCAATACTTTATTGAAACATCTAATAGTAAGTGAAATGAAAAGCGTCCATTAGTCAAAACCATAAGTCTTCGCCATTGTCACTTTCGTTGAACACATGTTTCATAATATTGTCTGTTACAGCTGGATAGTCTTCATAGGAGTCGATTAATTCGTTGTCCTCGCTCTCGTGTTCGGTATCAGACTCCATATATATCGCAGCGTCCTGTGATCCATCAAGGGCATTACTAATCCCACATTTCGGAAATGAGCGACTAACAGTATCCTCCGGTATTTCGTCCCAGGCCTCTCTAACCCACTTTTGTCAGTTTTGCTATGCCTGATGTCATCCAATCCACATTGGGCGCACATGGTCCTTGAAAGGCTTATTTAAACATATATCTAAGGGTTGCAAAATGGATGTCAAACCCCCAGGAATAACGCTAAGGTCCGTGTTTAAGCACTTAACTATTTTCTTAATATCATCTGAAAGATGGGCCCTAAACATATCCCAGACTAGTAAACCCCATTTTCTTGACAATGTACCAGGCTGCACATTCCACATTCTTTTCAGCCAATCATTTGTCCCATTTCTTCCATCCAACCCTTCGGGTGTGCTGTTACAATAATTCCTTTCATTTAAAGATCACTACAGGATTTAACTAACTTCTATCTGTTAGACAGTTAAGTACCACAGTAAAATGGATTCGTTCGTGCCCAGTTGTCTTTATCATTAGTTTTTCTCACCACTAGCATTCACTATGGTATTCCCAGGCATATCAAAAGTACGGGGCATTTCATCCATATTTCCTATCTGTCAAGTCATAGTCATATTTCTTATGCAATGATATTGTGTATTTTAAAAGTGATCCTACTTTTTTGTTTCTAAATCCTTGAAGCTTCTGGGAGATTTTAGTGCGCCTATGTATAGTAATCCCATGCCTGTTCATGTACCATGTGCACCAGCCTGATTCTGATTGTAAGGGGCCTCTTTATTCATTTTCAAAGCTTGCAGTCGAATAGCCATCCGTGTGATGATGTATCCATTTTGTCGACCTTCTAGTATCCGGTCCGCCAATGCCCTCTCAAGTTCTGGGAATACTGCTTGATCGCCACAGTGTACCACCTTGTTTGTTTTTTTTGGCATTTCAGCTAATATTTGCTTCTGTTTTTCTCCAGTCCCGTACTAGCTTTTCTGAAACGCCAAAGTAGCGATCTGTGGCATAGTTATTTGTACTCTCTGCGAAAGCCACGACTTTCAACTTAAAGCTTGCATGATAAGACTGTCTTTTCAATCCCTGTGACATTATTCGTTATTTACCTAAAATGCGTAAATAATAAACACTTTACGAAATTTTTACTTCGGTTGAATGTGGTTAATAAAATACGTACTTTAGCTACACATAACTGATTTTTAAATGGCTATATTAACATGTAATAGAGTAGATGTTGACAAATAAGGCCCATTATAAATTACACTAGGCCTAAATATCCTGCATATCCTCGTTAAGCGCTAGCTAGAGTAGGTAAATGCATACAACTCACTCCCTGTGGTTGTAACATTTGGTCAGAAGCTCTATCACTTCGTATCACTCCAAGTCGTTTGTCACAGAAACAAAGACAAAAATATCTAACACCTCAAAATCTTTACCTGAAACTTATCCTACCAGTGGATTGTTTTCAGAGTTGCACTATGTAATCTGACACTTGACTGAATGAAACCACAGTACACTGTGCCGTGGGGTGGGGGCTCAATAACTCTTAGCACCTGTGTAGAGGTCATCCCAATAATTTTTTTAAATTTTACATCAAACTTTGGGGCTTGTATGTGAATATATACAGTAAATCTCTAGTTTTGATATTATATAATATTCAAGCGCAAGTGATGGATGTTTACTAAGGGTTGGGAGAAGTTACTTCCTGAATCTGTTGCTGGATCATGTTGAATAAATATTTAGTTTTTTATAGATATTCTTGCAAGTGAATTGTTAGATACAATAAGGATTTTTCTTTTTTTTTTTTGTACCAGAACAGCTAAAATCTTTCATTTGACTCATTTAAAAAATAAATAAATACATTTTGGTTGATCCCAATCGGTATGGCTAATTTATCATCAAACTAATAGTTGGAAACGCAGGATACTTCAGGTTATGCTATTTCCTTAAATTGTTTCCTCATATTTTCTCCTATATCTTTTTCTTTTTTTCTCCTCCCTGATTGTGGCTTACTGGATGTAGGATTATTGCCTTGATATCAAATTACATTTAGCAACAAATTGTTTCCTTTTACATAGTGTATGCTTTGTTATATTTGTGTGAAATGAATAAAGTATAAATAGTTTTCTTTACAAATGAACTATTAGTGCACAGATAAAAGGTGGGATGGGAGGCTGTTTGAAGGGCCCAGAGAGGCCCTGGCTGAGCTCAGCTCACCTTGGATGGGAAGGCTTGTGGCTGGGTGGATCATTGGGGCCTGGGTTGGGGGAGCCCTGGCTTGGTAGGCTTGGACCCTGGTAGACTTTTAGGGGGGACGTCAGAACCCCCTAAAAGTCAGGACCCATGGAGGCCCAGCTGGGTAGGCCCAAGCACTCTTATGGTAGGGGGCCTTGGGGAAATAGCATGGAACACTTCCTGAAATGAAAACACCCAGAATTTTCAGGTTTTATTTTTCATTTGGATCCTGCATTTGTTTCAGATTATTGGAAATGAAATTGGGCAATTTTGGTTTGGATCACCCATTTTGTTTCAAATGGATGCACATCCCTAATGTTCGTGCTCACAAGCTGGCACTATTGGCTCTTCTTTTACCTATGATTTCAGGTCAGGCGATCCCAGTCTAGGTTTGTGAAATTACAGTTGATCAAAGTAGGTATAGTTCATCATTTTCTTTTCATGAGGAGTTGTTTGAATATTTGATACAGTGCTAAAAAGGATTTAGCATTTATTTTTATTAGTGATAATCCCAATACCACTGGATCTCTCTTTATTAAAACTTCTTTGTTCAGAAGATGGTATATAAGTTAATCAAAGTGGTGTACAAACATATATTTATGGCAGCAAACCTTTTTGTTTTTCTATTTTTTATATGGTCTAAATCTTTCTTCATATAGTACTTTACACAGAGATTGCCAGAGATTTGTGTGTGTTTATCTCCCCTTGAACGACCTACAGTAACCTCTCTGCTGTGAGCACATCACAGCTGCCGTGGGTGTGTCACAGGGGAAAAAAAAAGTATCCCAGGGAAGAGACATTAAAGGTGCTGCCGTGACTTGGGAAAAAAGGAACCAATCCTTGGCAGACGTATTTCCATATAAGGGATATGACTGTGTGGGGTGATGTGCTAGTTCCAATTATAAAGTAGACAAGTGCATTACATCAGACACTACAGATCTTCTTAACGGAAGCTGCCCTGAAATAAGAATGATGTGTTCTCTGCCTGGTACAAAGCCGTTGCACTCTGGCTGAGCAAAAGCTGCAAGGAAGGCAGCAGTTGCTCTATAGAGAATACACTGTAAGAGTATATTTTACATACTTCATACCCATGTTTCTTCCTTCATCTTTTTCTATTAGCATTGGTGAAACCTGGTAGCAATTTCAGAATTGATTGCTTTAAAACGTATGTCTCAGTGTGATCGGTGGTAAAAATGCCTCTAAATTACTGTGCAAACATCAGTTTGCAGCTAGCTTTGAAAATTATTTTTGTAACGCTAATACATATTTGTAAGGCAAGACAAATTTGAGTAAAATTAGGCTTTGTAAATAAACAATTGAAATGGTTTCCCCCTTTTTTTTAGCTGCATTTATATAGTGTTTGTATATTTTCACTATTGCTTTTTTTTTTTTTATTTATGTTCCACCTTTCAGGCACTTCAAAGCGGATTACGTTTAGGTACTGTAGGGATATTCCTGACCTCAGAGGGCTCACAGACTAACAGGCGATATTAAGTCTGAGGTCCCGAAGAGTAAAATAAATAAATAAATAAAATTTGAATCTGGACACTGGACACTCAATTTTGCCGGCATCCGGTTTCCGAGCCCATAGCTGTCAGCGGGCTCGAGAACAGACGCCGGCAAAATTGAGCGTCGTCTGTCAAACCTGCTGACAGCCGCCGCTCCTGTCAAAAAGGAGGCGCTAGGGACGCGATAGTGTCCCTAACACCTCCTTTTCCCCGTTTCTACCGCGCCGCCTAATTTGCATAGTGAATCGCATGCACCGGCGAGCGGGCGTTCGTCCGCTCTCCCGCGGACTTTACTGTATCGGCCTGTAAGTTTGTACCTGAGACAATGGAAGGTGAAGTGACTTGCCCTAGGTCTCAAGGAGCAGCAGCAGAATTTGAGCCCTGGTTTCACTGGTTTGCAGCCCACTACTCTGTTAGGCTACTCCTCCACGCCAAAAGGAAATGTGCTATCAAAATACTAATTTCCCCTAGATGCAACACCAGCCACAACATATATGCTTGCCATTTCATGTAAGTAATTAATAAAGCCATTCTTTAAGAAGATATTTCAGCTTAAAATCAGGACCTAAGACAAAAAGACCTTCTGATGAGGCAAGTGGAGAGATTGGCGTAGATGCTGAGGGATTAGCACTCAGATGTCATAAAAATGACATGGTGCCTGGGGCATCTGAGAGTTGGAAGAAAATGATAATAGTTGGAAGTCGCCAAATTTATTTATTTATTATTTTTAAGTTTACGCATTCAAAACGGTTATAAGAAACAGCAAGTAGATATGATGGAACTCAGGGGACATTTAGGAGAAACATGAATAATATTGTATTTCTTCAGTGTCCATGCCAGACCAGTTCAGGTAAGTGGCTTTGTTCCTCCTACTAGCAGATGGAGGCAGAGGGCAAGTTCTTTGTCCTGGCGCTTCCCTCTATATAGCCTGGTGCAACAGGGGAAGTTTTGGTTGTTCTCTGCCTCCAGCAGGAAAGAGGAGGAAGGGTCACTGAGACAACAATCTAGGTGGTGGATTAGTTCTTCCAGGGTAGGCCTGGGCTGAGTCAAGGGAGCTCCAGAGGGATGGCAGCCTCTGCAGACTGCTCTTCCTCTCCCCAGGGCAATTGGGAGTGACAGGCTCCTGCAAATTCTTTTTAAAACAAAAAAAAAACCAAAATCCAAAGCTTGCCAGTGGCAGATCAGTCACTCGGCTAGACCCAGACACTTCTTTCTATATTCCATCTCTGGTTATGTATTTGTGGCAAACTGCAAGGACATGGGGGGAGGAAAAGCATCGCTGCCATGACAAATGGCTTGTATAGTTATGTCTGCAGGCCATTGCCCCAGGGCCTGCCCTTTTCTCCTCATACTGCAGAGGCCTGCTAATCAGAGGTCATGTAATATACAGATTCCCAAGCCATGCCAGTACAGGGGTGTCAGCCAGTCTGTGGAAGGCAGCCTGGTCCTAAACGGCAGCAGCAGCCCTCTAGGCCTTTGCTGTTGGCCTGTGGACATTCTCGACATGACAATACTCCCTCATTCCTCCTCCTTAGTTGTCACACAGCAGCTGACACTCTGTTCCAACTATCAGCAAGTAGACGTCATATTTGGTTTACTGTGAAAGATACTGACTGTTGGGTTCAAATAGTCTTTGAATCATGACACAAGTGAGGGGACCGAAGACCAAGTTTTGTAATAACTCTAACTTCCCCTGTAACACCACACAAGCTCTACATGTACACATTATACTGTATTAGGCAGCTAGCTACTGCCCGTCTTACATACGGGCCCATGTAAGCAGGAGTTAGCAAAGAATATGCAGTGTGAAGAAGGCAACAAGCAGTCCCCAGTAATAAACATCTTTACCTCTTGCGGTTTTTCTTAGGAGCATACACTGAGCATTCAGTTGTATGGTCTTGCCTGCTAGATAATTGGCTACTTGGAATGTCCCAGGGCATTCTAGCATGCAAGATCATGTGGAGGGCAAACCTTGTACCTAGTGAATCCTTTACACAAAAAACACACAATGAAAGGAGCCAACCAGGAAGTGTTTGGTTTTCAAACCAGTAATCACTTTATTAGGGAAGACATGTAGGCCACTGTTTTGAAATAAAGTCAGTCTTAATCACAATCTGCAAGGAGAAGATAGCAAATAGAACAAAACACTGTACATTATATGCACAGCTCATTCTGTGTAGACTTATACATAGTGGGGCGGATTTTAAAAGGAGCGCGAATAGCCTACTTTTGTTTGCGCTCCAGGCGCATGGATTTTAGTAGATACGCGCGGAGCCGCGCATATCTGCTAAAAACCTGGATCGGCGCGCGCAAGGCTATGGATTTTGTATAGCCGGCGCGCGCCGAGCCGCGCAGCCTACCCCCGTTCCCTCCAAGGCCGCTCCGAAATCGGAGCGGCCTCGGAGGGAACTTTCCTTTGCCCTCCCCTCACCTACCCCCCCCTTACCTTTGTCGGGGGATTTTACGCCTCCCTCTGGGAGGCGTAAATCCCCGCGCGCCAGCGGGCCTCTTGCGCGCTGGGCCGCGACCTGGGGGCGGGTATGGAGGGCGCAGCCACGCCCCCGGACCGCCCCGGGCCGTAGCCACGCCCCCGTACCCGCCCCCAAAACGCTGCAGACATGCCCCCGAAACGCCGCGACGACCAGGCCCGCCCCCGACACGCCCCCCTCGGAGAACCCCGGGACTTACGCAAGTCCCGGGGCTCTGCGCGCGCCGGTAGGCCTATGTAAAATAGGCTTCCCGGCGAGCAGGGTTCTGAAAATCCGCCCCACAGTGTTTGGCATCATTACATATGCATGCTTAGCATCTTATCATTTTGGCACAATCATAATTTTATTTATTTATTTTATTTTATATACCGGCAACCGTTTGCACATCGTGCCGGTTTACAAAACTTACAACCAAAGAATATATAGGCAAAGCCTTTACAAGGAACAGTGTGTAACAAAAACGCAGTAACAGGGCAATTAACTAGATAAATAAGTAAGGGAGGGAGGGGTAGGGATAGGCGAGACAAAGGAGGGGGGGCGGTGGGAGGGTGAGAGAGGATACATAAGGAAAAGCTATTTACAGGGGTTCGAGGAACAAATGATATGTACAGAGGTTATATACAAAATAGTATAATCGCAGAACAACAATGATTGAGGTGGGAAAATGTGTGCGGTTGTACTAATTACAACAAAGACCATAGAAAGCAGAAGTGGCACCCCCAATAGCTACAGAACAGCTCTAATGTTGGAGCTGATACCAGCCCTGATATGTAATGGCTAGGAAAAGGCCCTAGTCAGTTCATTTTGAAAGACTGCAGTCAAGAAGACAGCCTAAGGGGCCAGACAGTAGAGTTCAAGTGAAGGCACCGGGACCAGGACCAAAGAGCACAGCATGGAGGCAGGAGAAGACACGCAGCAGCATGAGCTGAGATGTGATGAGACACCAGCATCCACAGCAGTTGAGACATGATGAGAAGAGGCAGCAGCCGGACTGTGACTGGAGGCCACATCAAGGAGGCTGGAATACGAGCAGAACATAGAGGGCCACAATGGCTGACAGTAGGCCTTCCCTTCTGCGAGCTGGTACAGGAACTCTGTAATGAGGACGGGCCTAGCAGGCTTCTTCCATCTAGCCGACACAGGAACTCTATAGAGGGGCCCACCCAATAATTTTGGTACAACTCTTATTTGCCATTTGATACCACAACCTTTGATCCTTTATGGCCCCGTGCCATGTTGTGACTTCCCACTTGGGGGGGGGGGGGGGCAATATCTTTTTTGGGGGGTCTACCCCTTGGGTGTCTGTCAGCCTGGGGACTGCTGCAGGGTGTGGACTCCAGTGATGCTGGGGAGGACTCGGGTGGCTGCTCTGGCATCCTTTGCAGGATCTGCATCAGCATGTTCATCATGCTATTGACTGCTGTGGATAGTGTCGTAACATTCTGTGTGTTCGCAGCTGTCTGATCTCACAGGATCTGGTTCTGCTTGTTGACAGCCCTCCTGAGGCACACTAGCTCTGGCCATATGTGTCAAAGGTGTAACCCATGCCTCCTTTCCAGCTGCTCGTGCATGGACTCATCTGTTGGTGGTGGAAATGTTGCTGGTGCTGGGACTGGTGGCAGTGCTGTGATGATGGTGTGGAGTGCAGGACTTTTGGCCTCCAAATGTGGCATGATGGGGCTTCGGGGCTGGCTCTGTGGTGTGCTGGCTCGAGGTTGTGGTGATTCTATAGGCTCCCACTCAAGGCTAGGTTACTCCATGAAGCCAGAGAGGTTGAGGGATACACTGAGTGGGTCGGGTGAACCCAGGGGTTGCAATATCTGCAATGGCTCCTGAGTCTGTGGCTTCTGCTCCTCCTGGGTCTGGGCTTCCTGTTAGGGACCAGCTGCTTCATGGGCAAGAGCTGGGGAAACAAAACATAAGACATAAGTACCAATGGCAGCAAGTATCCTTTCTTTCATTTGGCTTCAAAGGTGCACTTTGCTTCTTAGCATTGTGAGCATCTTATGCTAAATGATCCCACAAGGATCAGCGCTCAGCAGCACTATTTAATATCTATCTTACACCCACTTGTCAACTTCTGTCAACCCTAAGCGTTTACCATCTGTACGCCAACGACATACAATTTTATTTTCTGACCTGTCACGATTGGAATTAAAATTCATTGAACTTAGTCATTTTTTAACTGTGGATAAGCAATCTCATAACAAACTCAATTTAAATCTGACAAAAACCAAAATGATTCTAGGACATCCTCAATTTTGAAAATATTCCCAACTCTATTCTCCTTGACAATAAATCTATTAACGTTTCCAAAATAGGTTCGTAATCTTGGCATCCTATTAGACCCCAAACTCAATTTTTCAACTCATATCAAATTCATCATTAAATCTTCATTCTACAAACTTTGATTGCTTAAACATGTTAAACCACTACTTGATCCCACTCTTCTGTACAGTACTTAAGTCCCTAATACTAACAGGACTACTGTAACTCTCTTTACTTAGGTCTATCTCAATCGGCTTAACTCCCGCTCCAACTTGTACAAAATGCTGCTGCACGGCTACTCTCCAACCACAGACTACGCAATCACATATCTTCGGTTCTCTTTCAGTTACACTGGTTACCAATTAAATGGCGAATTCAATATAAAACCTTGTCCATCATATACAACCTCATCCACAATAACAACTGTTGGTTATCTACTACTCTACATTTATACATTCTATGCCAAAATCTTAGGTCAAAAAATCAATTCCTTCTACAAGTCCCATCCCCCAAATCAACGAGATTGGTTATGACATGAGAGCGTGCTTTTTTTTCATCGCAGGCCCGATTTTATGGAACATGTTACTCCTTGAGCTCAGATTACTATCCAATAATAAAGACTTCAATAAAAGCTCTAGAACACCATCTTTTCAAGTTAGCTTTTCTGGATCTATGCAAAACACTATCCCAATAAGTTTAGTTTATTTTCTTTATTCACTGTTATAACTTGTTTCAAGTAATTCCAATTTTATTTATTGTAGTTATTTTATTCATTTATATTAATTTATTATTTTATGTCAATCTATTTAATTGTTTTTTTTTTTCCTTGTAACCCTCCCCGAACATTGGAGGGCACGAGAAATAAATACTAATAAATAAATACACCTGTTGCTGCCTGCCTGTTTACAGGTGAGGTGAACTTACCAGCTCTGGCTCGTGTGATGTCTGGCTGCTTAGCCATCCCTCAAACATGCTCGGTCCTAGCCGCTAGATGAGGTGCTCCTCCGTGGGTCTGCCGGAAGTACTTGTTGTGGCTGCTGACCTTCCTTTTTTTAGTTGGGCCTTGATGCCCTGGTATCTGTGCCGTCTGCTTGGCACTGCGCTGGACACCACTCTGCCATGAAATGCCTGAGCAATGGTGCGCTAGTTCTGGCCCTTGGATGCCTTGGAAGGTCCGGCATGGATTCCAAATAGCATTGGGTAATGCTCCAGGACCCCAGCAATAATCAGTTCATTGTCCTGGATGCTGAACGTGAGAGCCCTCAGGTGAGGGTGTCCTGGTTGCTAGAGGGGGGTGCCACTTCCTTTTCTGAAGAGGTGATCTCTTCCCTTTCCTCACATTCACTCCCATTCCACTCTCCCCTCCCTTCCACTGCCCTGCCCTATTTCCTCTGCCCTCTTTCTCTATCCTTAGCCTGCCATAGTCCTCCCGCCGCCTCCTATCCTTTCCCTCCTGCCTATCTCTTCTCCTGACCCTACTCCTCCTCCTCCTTCCCCTAGCACTCCAGCCCTCATCCTCTCCTCCCACCTCTCCTCTCTCCCCATACCTCTCGCGCTCCATACTCTTCAACCCTCCTCACCATAACCACAACCTTCACTCCTCCTCCTCCACTCTACAGAAAAAGACACACAAATGTGACAAAACTACAAAAATCTTTCACACACACCAAAGGACCAAGGAAAAGGGAAACAGAAGAGAAAACAGAAAACAAGACAACTCACTCAGATTTCGCTATAGACCTCCTTTAAACTCCTACCAAAAACCTCAGTTCCTTTCCTCTCTCCCCCATGCCTGACACACCCTCAAAGAGGCAGCTGCAAGAAGCTAGGATATATAAATAAACAAAAAAATAGCCTATAACGGTTTTCGTGGTATGGCATCATACTTTGCGGAAATTGCCTACGTGATGCATAAGGAAGATTTTTTCCTCTTACCATGCCCATTTTTTTTAATCGCATTTTTATAGCAAAATGAGTTATAGGCCTATGTGTGGCATTTCTGAGTGCAGGGATGAAAGATGAAGAAAACTATCGGAGATGGCTACTGTCAGAGACAGAATGCTGAGTTTGAAGGACCCTGATCTCACCCAGCATGGCACTTCTTATGTCCTTAAAAAGGATTTATGTGAATCAGACCAGATGCAGTTTTATAGAGTTAATAGTCCTCCTTCTGCTGTAAAATGATTACTGTAGATGGATTCGTTATTTAATGAAAGAAAGAGACAGATTATTTGGAAAAGTCAGTATATGCTAAGCAACTTTTTACCAAAGATAATTTCTTTAAGGTGTTTAATTTCCCTCTTTTTATTTTTTGCAGTTACCTTGCAGCTTGAGCCAAATATGTCAGCTGTGATTGTAAATGCGCCAGCTGTAGGTACAGCTTACTCTGAATCACCCAAAGCACTGCAACGTGACGTATGCCTGGATGATATACTAGTGAACTCTGCCGTCAAGTATGTTGCTATTTATTTTCAGAATCCTGTTATCCTTTTGGAGAATATTATATTGTGCAGAACATCTTGAAGTGCAACTTTTACACTGTGCTCAGAAGTGTAGAGTCAGCAATTGCTTCTTACCTGCAGACTTTGTCTGTTTTCAATGGGGGAAAGATGTTGGGTGATCTGAAAGAGGAAGGGCAAAATCATTGAGCCTGATCACGTTAACCTTTTGACTATATTAACATTTTTCATGAGATGTGAGCACAGCACTTTGCAGTACACTGCTTCGGAGCATATCGTTCTTGCCCCGCAATAACTGATGTCAGGTGCCAGGTACAAATATTAAACAGTTAAATGGCTAACCGCTAAGTATGGTCTACCATTCAGTCTTGAGTGTTTCCATTTAACTATTTTATTTTATCAGCTCCCGGGGGGAATGTATGATGGAGACTGGTGTTGCACTATGTCTTCTGTTGAGAAATATTTATGTTGGGTGGTAAAGGTGAGAGATTATTTATATAATCATATTAACGAATCACACTATTTGTGTGACATATTAATATGATTTTATTTTGGGGGAATTGTTGGTGGGTGGGGTAACGAGTAGTTTTTATGGGGTATATTATGAAATGTATATTGTTATGCATTTTACTCTAATTCACTTGGAGGGTTTTGATGACAAAGCAGATAGGTTTAATGAATGAAAAATGAGAGACAGGTGGGACGAGATGGGTGACAGGGGCTGCCACTACTGTTATGCTGCTAATGCAGCTTTGCCAGGATAGATGAGCTCGAGTGGTTGCTGCAGCTCCCGCCACCTTGCACTGCCAGGATCAAATTCTGGCTCAGCTGTGCACTGCCCCTCCCGTCTCAAGATCTCCACTAGCAAATATGACAGATACCTTTTAAACAATATTGCATTTCTAGCACAAACACTTCCATCTGTCATTGCATAGATTGGTAGCATGTTGTATCAGCCTTTCCGTTCTGTAAAGAAATGGCATACGCTTTAGGAATTCAGAATTAAGATGGTGACTTTTAAAGGAGTGCGCGGGTGCACGTATGTGTGTGCGTTTATCAGCCTGCGCCCAGGGACGCTGCCATTTTATAAAATACACGCGCGCATGTTATAAAATAGCCTGAATGTGCGCACATGTGCCTGCAATTTTAAGTGGAATCACGCCTATTCCTGCAAATGCTGCTTCTACCGCATAAATACGGGGATTTTAATAGACTTGTGTGCCAATGCCATTACCAGTTTTCCCAGTCCGTTCCCAGTTTGCCCAGGTAAGAGACAGGACTTCCAAACCCTAGTTTAAAGCCTCCCTTCTCCCCTGTGACCTCTGACCCTTAAAACCCCACTGATCTATCTCTTTATGTACTTACACGCCCTCCATAGCAGAAGTAAAGTTACGCGGCAGGGGCCCCAGTGCTAATATGAAGTTGAAATCCAGGAATGCCCATGCCTCACCCCCCCCCCCCCCCCCCCCCCCCCCCCCCTTTTTTTTGGATCTTTTCATTGTGCGTGCAGCAGGAGATACACGTGTACTCTGGCGGCTTTTAAAATCCACTTTGCCGCACGCTGGCCCGACGTAGTCACGCAACTCCCAGTTTCTGCGTGTGTCAGGCTGTTTAAAATTCACCTTTTAAGTTACTGATATCATTTTAGAGCTGATTAATCTCTCAGAGCATTAGACCTGAGCTCTCATGTTTTGTAATGTCTTCAGAGCCTCTGGCATAATTATTAACTCTTGTTTCCGACCTCTCCATGTTAAAACACATTTTTAACTCTGCACTCGAGAATTCCAGCAAAAACCTACCTGCGTCTGCACAGGCTTTATTTGCTTGGGGTGCCACCTCTCCTTCACCCCCCAGCACACCTCCAATCTCTATAGTCTCTGCACACCACTCCAGGATGGACTTTGCAGGGGTATAGAGCCCTGCTGAGCAGGAAAGGCAGAAATGGAAAAATATTTAAAAATTTTGGCACCAACCTAAAATTTTTAGAACTGGTGGGAAATAATTTGAGTAAATTATAAAAAAAAAAAAAAAAAGGAAAAATGTGTTTTTGTTTTGGTAAACTTGTTGTTTTTTCCTTTTTCCTCTCCTCAGTTTCTATTTTGGTCTTATGCTCACGTTTCCAGCCTCTTCCTTCCTTCTTTCCTTCCTTCCTTCCACTCCCTGGACTGCAGAAGCAGTGTTAGACACTTTCCTCTGGTGTTAACCTTTTCCTGCTCACAGCGCTAAATATAAGAGGTCTGTGGCTAACAGCAGGATTCTTGAGGGCTGTTTTAACTTACCTTTAGTATAATAACCAGTCAGACCTTGTATTCTAGATTGTTTTCTTATGTTTCTACATTTTTGTATTATCGGCCACAAACACCTAATTTGTTGTCTTGTAGTTTAGTGGAGGCAAATTGTGTCAAGACATCCGAAAAAATAGAAGCCATGCAAACTAGTTCAGCTCCTGAAAGTGACCCTCAACCACAGAAGATTGAGTTGGATGGTAAGCAAAGAGAACATTCATAAAATATTAAGTCTTATTTTCATTGCTTTCTACTATAACTATAGTAATGAGTTTTGGTTGTTTTTTTTTAGTTTGAGAGAATTTTTTTCAGAATTAAGAGATGTAGAATGTTTGCAGGCAAAGTTCTAGCTGAATCCTTCAGTTGTATGACCGTATAATAACTTGAGTTGGATTGCCTTGCTTTAGAAAACACCTCTTGAGTATAACTGCAGTTTTTGTAACTGGATTTCACTTGGTTTGGTTTTGTGGATTATCACCAAACAGAGCCATAGCCAGGTCATTTGGCACCAATGGCCAAGTGAAAAAGTGCGCCCTCATCGTGAACCCAGCGTACGCCACCATGAGGCAGGAGCCTCTGTTAAATGCAGGGGGCTTTTAATTTCTATTTTTAATTTTGACCCAATAGTGTCCTCCTGCTCCTTTGGATTTCCAGCTCAGTTGGACCCGTTGTGGGGCTTCTGGCCACATGAGCTTTATTTATAAAAATGTATAGCCTGTCTACAGTGTTAAGTGGAATACAAAATTACATACATATTACATCTCATAACTATCAAAAGATTCATAAACAAGACAAACACAAACATTTATTTATCCATGCATCAAATATTATTCACCATGTTTAAATTAATTACTTTCTAATGTTGACATAAAATTAAATTTTCCATGCATATTATCTGTATCTTATGGATAGATCAGAAGATGACATATCCAATGTACCTAATGTAAGAGGCTGGGAAACTGCCCACAAATTTTCTCTTTGAAAATCTGGGGGCCAGCCAGAACTGTGGGTCCTTGCACACCCACAGACTTTGCACCTGCTATCATAAAGCATATGCGGGAACTATGCTGCCTGGACCTTGAACTGCTTTGTCAAGTTTATTTGTAAATTTTGAAGTTTAGAAAAATAAATGTATATAATGCCATCCCTCTTCTCCCCCCCCACCACCCCCAAATAATGTAAAAAAAAATAGTCTGGGCGATAGAATAATTTATTCTCCAGAAGGAAGAAGACAGATAAAATTACTAGGAGATATAGTGGTAAGACTCAGAGGAGTATATTGCCCAATCAGCAAAGGCAGGGAATAAAACCTGAAGTGGAATAGTATTAATTAACGACAAGAACAAGTTTGGTTCAAGAGGAGAAGCAGAAGAGAGTGCATATCTTGAATAAATACTTTCATAGGCAGAAAAGACATTTTTTTTGCATTAACTTGTGACTATATCTTGAATATTAATAGGACCTGATGAGAGATATTCCAGGATAATGAAGGAACTCGGAGGTATTGACTGTACTCGCAGCTCTGTTCATCGAAACGTTAGAGTAGGACTGCAGATAAAGGACTATTAGTTTCATTCCTGATGTAGTGCCATAGACCCCAGTCATTTTCTGGCTTTCTGCTTTGGGAACCAGGAAGAGACTGGAGAAGAGCAGGTGTAATACCATGCCATAGGTCTACAGACCTGTTTAATCTTACATCAGCTATGGGTTAAGTAGCTAAAATCCTACTGAAGGATATAATACTGCAACACCTTAAGCCATGGTTTCACAAACGGAAAATCTTGCAAAACAAATGGGATTAAATTCTTTGAGATGATTAGTGGCCAGTGGCATGGGCGTAGATGAAGGGAAGGTGACCAGTGGGGTGCTGCAAGTATTGGTGCTGGGCCTGGTCCTCTTCAGTTTCTTTCTAAGTGACATTGTGGAAAGGCTAGAAGGGAAAATGTGCCGGTTTATGGATGATATATACCATAGAAGGGTAGGGAATACATGGAACAGCCTCCCAGTAGAGGTGATGAAGATAAAATTAGTATCTGAATTCAAGAAAGCAGGGGACAAACACAGGGGATCTCTGAAGGAGTGATGGGAATTGTAAAGCTAAATTAGTTGGGTGGATAGATAGGCCATATGGTTTTTCTGCCCTCACGTTTCTATGTTAATAGACCTATTTGGGGATAAATAAAAGGAAAGGTGACTTCAAAAAAACTGGAGGACTAGTCTGTCTTTTTTTTTTCTTAAATATTTATTTTTTATGTTTATTTTATAATGCTAAATTGTTTCTGTTCTTAACTTGGACCCTCCTTTTGCATTTAAAAGAAAACATGAAAGAGAACCCAGGAAGCACATAGAATGGGACAACTTTAAAAGAAAGCAAAAGTTTTTTGTTTTCTTTTAAAGTTATGTGAACCAGATCCCCATACAGACTGTTGGAAGGAAAGTAATGTATTGCATCTAGCCAGAGCTGGGAGAATGGGTAGTTGGGCCAGTCATCTGCCTACGGCACAATACAGGCAGGGGTGCAACAAATGACAATTTGGACTTTCTTACATAGTTTTATTTACAATCATTTTGAGTAGAAAAGCTGGGAGAGGGTAGTGTATTTTTCAGACCTTGCCTAGGGTGCAAAAATATCTTGTCCCGAACACTGTGTCCAGTTTTCCATGAAACTTTGTAGTGCGTCTTTCATCCACTCCTCATGTGCATGTATGTAGCAACCTATTGCATGTAACTCTTTTAAGGGCAAATAAATGCTATAATAAATAGACAATGAGATTCATAGAAGATATGCCCAATAAATGTGAGGAGTAAACATCTTTTTAATGCCTGGCTTTAACCCAAGACATGCAATCAGCACATGGGTATAATCTGTATTGGTGGTTATGTAACCTCATCCCTGGATGGCCCAAGGATTCTTGTTTGTTTGTCCATGCTTTACACTGCTGATTCTTCTCTCTCCAGTGTCATCCGAGGAAGTTTCACAGAGATCAGCAAACTCTGCACTGCATTTATGGACTTCACGATGTGATGGTGAAGTGAAACTGAGAATGGAAGAATCTGGGATGGCCAGCTTGCCCCCTATTACCATTTACCAGTTGTTCCTGGAAACTGTTGAAAAATTTGGCGATTGTGTTGCAATAGCATCTAAGCAGGGTGATCAGTGGATTAAACTGACCTACAAGCAATACTATGCAGATTGCCGAAATGCAGCAAAAGGATTTCTAAAGGTAGTGTTTGACACTTTTTTTTTTTTCCCATATAAGCCAGACTGAAATATGTAGCAGAATCTGGTGATCCCCATTCTTCTGTTGTCTGTTGTGGAACCATAAAGAGAATTCAGGAGTCTACATAATGATTGTGTTGAGTGAGTGTAAAAATCAATAAATAGGTCATAAGTGTAAAAAATCTGGTTATGTTGGTTGAATTTTATTTTTAAGTTACAGGATCATGACTTGACTTTGCTCTTTCATATGCATCATACAGCAAAAGCCCCATTATCCGGCATGCATGGGTTACCTGAGAGTGCTCGTCACCCCTTACCTGTAAATGTTGATTAGCATTCTATTTAAATGCTCTTGACAGCAGTCCCAGTGCAGAGTGTGATGCTGCAGGGCTGTAAAGGAGTGTGAGAGCTCCCTGCACCATGGAAGCAGTAAAAACATAAAAAAATAAATTACGGCTGTTGTGCTAGTTGTCAGTTGATTGAGCACCGGATAATGGGGCTTGTACTGTACTATCATGAAGTGTGTGTTATCTGTGTAATAAGAGAGAGATCGTGCATGGATTGAGAGTTTGTTCCAGTGGCACTTTATTTCCCACACTGCCGCTAGCCAGTCCAAAAGCCTGGTAAGCTGATTCTAAATCTGCCGCAAGTGCTCTTGCACCTTAACTGTATTTGAAAAAGGGGAATTCTGTTTATGAAGATTAAGTAAAGATTTCAATGGTATTCTGGTGGCTTAATAATTTCACATATGTTGCATTAGAAAAAGGATGATAATGGGAGAAACCAAATCAAAAGAAAATGTTTCAATAACAACTGACTAGTGTTTGGAGTAAATTGCAAGAAATGCTGGATGACCTTGTGTTAGATGAAGTTCTGATTTTTTTCCAATAGGAGCATTAATGGTCCTTACTAGGGAATTTCCTGCTTTGATGCTCTGGTCTTTCTCCCAAAATTACTCTTTATTTAATATTTCTTATGCATTTCTGTTTTTTTTTTTTTTTTTTTTTTTGTGAGCAGTATATAAACAAGCAGGGAGGCACAGGCTCCTTCATGCTCTGCCAGACGGCAATACTGATTTGGGCCTGGGCCCTGTCCAAGGACATGCTCTTGTGAGCAGTTTATCTTGTAGGGACAGAGGATGTGGTAGCAGACTGCCTGAGTCTGACATTCCACCCGCACGAGTGGTCGCTCAACCCAGCAATTGTGGATGGGATCTTCTGCCACTGGGGCAGTCCAGATGTAGATCTCTTTGCATCCCCTCGAAATTCCAGAATGACCCAATTTTGCTCCTTGTACAGGGAGGATTGGGAACCAGCGTCTGATGCCTTTGCCCAGTTTTGGGGAAAGAGCCTACGGTATGCATATCCTCCACTCCCACTGGTGGGGAAGACTCTCATGAAGCTCCAGCAGGACAAGGGCACCATGATTCTGATTGCCCCATATTGACTGCGACAAGTGTGGTTCCCAATCCTGCACGACCTCTCGATTTGGGAGCCCATATACCTGGGCATCTCCCTCGACCTGATCACGCAGGACCAGGGCAGATTGTGCCATCTGAACCTCTGGTCACTGGCCTTCACTGCCTGGATGTTGAAAGGGGGTAGTCTTACAGTCCCTCAACCTCTCTGGTAACGTGTCTCAGGTACTGGTGGCTTCCCAAAAGCCTTCCACCAGGAAATCTTACCGGTTGAGGTGAAGGAGGTTCTCCATCTGGTGTGAGGTGAAAGGCACCACTCCCTGACTATTGGACTATTTGTGGTCCTTCTCTGAGTCTGGCCTACAGACTACCTTGATCAGAGTCCACCTGAGTGTGATCATCGCTTATCACCAGAATAAGTGGTGCAGCCCTTGGTGGGCCACTTCATGAAGGGCCTGTTACAGCTGAAGCCCCTTCTACATCATCTTGTTATGTCCTGGGACCTCAATGTGGTACTAGTGTGCCTCATGCAGCTTCCTTTCGAGCCTATGCGCTCCTGCAAGCTTAAACATCTCGCCTGGAAAGTTATTTTCCTGGTTGCTGTCGGCTCTGCTCGCAGGGCCGTGGACTTTAGGTGTTAGTGACGTATCCGCCCTATACAAAATTCTTTCTTGACAGGGTGGTTCTATGCACTCGCCCTAAGTTCCTGCCTAAGGTGGTGATTGAGATGGAAATCAATCAGTCCATAGTCTTGCCCACCTTCTTTAAAGCCCCATTCCCACCAGGGTGAATGGGCTCTGCAAAGCCTGGACTGCAAGCGTGCTCTCGCCTCTTTATCTTGAGCTCACAGCAGTCCATGCAACTCTGTCTCCTTTGACAAAAACAGATTTGGTGTTGTGGTGGGCAAGCAGACCCTGTATAACTGGCTGGCAGACAGTATATCGTTGTGCTAAGAGCAGGCAGGCCTTCTGCTTGGAGGCTGTGTCAAGGTGCACTCTATTAGAGCCATGGCAATGTTGCTGCACGCGTTCACAAGAATGGTCGACATGACAGTACTTTTGGTCAGACTGTCCTCAGCAATCTGTTCCAAGCGTAAGAACCCAACTCTCCCTCTGTAAGGCCCAGTGTCTTTTTCCTGCTGCCTCCTGTTCTCACCCTCAGCACTTCTGTTTTGCACGTGGCTAAGTGCTGTGGGTTCTGTTGCCGGGGGTAGCTTATAGCTTGATATTCACCCATCTGTGAGGACTAACATCCTGCTTGTTCTAGGAGAACACACGTGACCGGTAAGCAACTCTGCTTTTATTACCTAATCTAAACAGCAATATTCTGTTGTACTCAGATATTTGACAAATCAAACTTTTATTTATATAGATGCCATATTGTACAATAAAGATTCTAATAGGGCAGAATATGGAAAATTAAAAGATCTAATGCATATTTTGTCAAATAAGACTATATTGCATCCATTTTAACCTTGTACCAAATGAATTTACTGTCGTAACCACAGAAAACACCAGCACACTCAAGCATACTACCAATCATACCCAAATAATGGCATAATAATATTGTACATCTTGCAGTGTCTCTCTTTCCAGAAGGCAAAAGAAAGTAAAAGCTCTTCCAGGCTTGCACATAATCTTTAATACATTTTTGGAAGTATACCAATCAGTTCATTCTGATTTCTTCTAGCTGATCATATGCTGATACCAAAGTATAGATGGAGGTGAAACATCTTTAAGCCAGTACAATAAGATACAATATTTGGCCGTTAGTATTGCTATTTGTATAAAATGTTTGTAGCCATTAGATAAACCAAAAGTCCATGAAAGGAACCAAGTATTAGCCATTTGCCACAAAAAGGAAGCTTATGATATGTGTTCAATTGCTATGAATACTGTGTCCCAAAAATAAAAAATCTTTGGGCAAAGTGCTGTAAGTTATGCATTAAGGAGCCATCGACCACATGACATTTGATACAAGAAGCAGATAAAATAAAACCCATCTATGGAAACCTTAATATCTATTTGGCATTGGTGCGGTATTTTGAACTGCATGTCCTGAAAGCAAGCATAGATAGATATTGTACTTATATTAGAGAAAATTAATCAAATTCAAAGGAGTAACCATCAAACAATTCTATTCTCCAGTAATCTGAGAAACTGTCCAGTAGTTTAGGGTTATATTTGACTAATCTCATTTTGTACAAGTTAGATATCTTATTGCCCTTTTTCCCAATAGCACATTTCCTCTTTTAATGCCTCAGAATGGAGAAAATGCTTGTAACTCTGTTTCAAAGAGTATATATAGTGCCTGGCTTGTAAATAAGTGTGAAAATGGTTTAGGAAGATTATATTCCTCTCACAATTGCTCCAAAGTATATAAAACAACTCAGGCTTTACAATAAAGATCAGCCACTGCGGTAGTAGCTTTACCTCTCCAGTGTTTGTAAACGATATTCTCCAAGCCAGGAAGGAACTCTGCATTGCACACCAATGGAACGAATTCAGATACCAAAGGAGTTATCCCCCACCACTTACAGAGAGATTTTCAAGAACTACTGGTCTAAATAATGGATAAACGCTTAAGTCCTGTAGCCATACTAGTATCTGTCATATGGACAGCATTAAGTATATTCTCCTAGGACAAGCACGAAGTTAGTCCTCACACATGAGTGATGTCATCAGATGGAGCCTCAATATTAATCTCACCCTCCTGTGTCTAACAATTTTTTATGTATCAATTTTTGTTTAGTTTTAATTAAAAAATAATTTGGAATGGAAAAAGGTAAGTTTCATACATATGAATGCATGCCTCCTCGGCCTTGCTTCAATTCTGTGGTGTAATCATAAACTTACCAACCTCCCGATCCCTTTTTGTTTGTGTATCTTCTTTATTTTAGTCAATTTGTTAATAAATAATAAAATTGTTCGCTATATAACGCCAATAATGGCTTTTTGCTTTTTTACTTGTTTTTGTGTAAAATGTTTATAATCAAAACGCCATTAATTTGCTATGAATTTATGTCAAAAGGCTGTGCTCAATAACTTTATAATGTAAACCTCTTTAAGGTGAAAAATTTATAGTTAGAAAATGTCCATAGTAAACGCCATGATAGTAAAATATTGAAAACGTGTGACTTATCTCCCAACACAGCTGTGTTTCGAAAAGATGTCCTTTCTTCCTCAGGGGAGTTTATATCCATTTAGTGGAAAGCGCTCTCAAGTTCCGCCAGTTCTGCAGACTCTTCTCCTGGCCCGAATTTGAATGTTTCCTGCCTCAAAGTGGCAAACGCTGTTCAATGGCGTACTAGTTTCCTCGGCGTTCTTCTCTTGTTGTCTAACACTGATCCATGGCAATGGTTGTTTCTTTCTCTCAGGCTTAACAGCTCTGAATGACGGCGTTTTTTTGCGCTTCTCAGTGTGCTTTTTTTTATAAAAGTCAGCGGATCACAGTCCCGCCAATGGTAAGAGGGACGTCTTGGTTGTTACGGTACTCACAGTAGCAGTATTACAGGTGTGTTTGAGAATCAGCTGAAAACAACGTGTTACGTCTTACGTTACTCACAGTAGCAGTATTACAGGTGTGTTTGAGAATCAGCTGAGAACAACGTGTTACGTCTTACGTCATCAACATTGAATTTCTGTTTCAAGCGTGCTATAATCCGTGTGTACCAGCAGGGTAACCAACTTGGTTATTCTGATTGTTTTAAATCAGTGTTGTCTACTCAATTTCTTCGTTCAGTCCATGTGGAACTACCGTTTTTAACTTAAAGATCCAATGTTGTTCCTTGTAATTTAAACTTCTCTTTTGATCTCCTCCTCGTTCGTTGTCATCTATTTTATCCAAAATCGTCCATCTTAGTTGTTGAAACTGATGTTCTTTGGTGACACAATGGTCAACTATTGGAGCCTCCATTGTTTTAGTGTTAAGTTTTGATCTATGCTCTATCAACCTCGTTCTTATTGGCCTTGATGTCCTGCCCACTTAGTTTTTTGGGCATGGGCATTGTATAAGATAGATCACATTTTTAGATGTGCAATCTGTATTTCTTTTCCTTTTTACGAGGTATCCCGTTACGGAATCCTTCCATTCACTGCCCTCTATGGTCGTGCTACACATGTCACACCTTTGACATGCTCTATGCTGTCCCCCGTGATATTCATCAATTTTCATTGTATCTGCATGGACCACTTTGTCTCTGATGTTAGACCCTCTTGTAGTGGCTATTAGAGGAAATTCCTCGAATTCTTCATGAATTGCTAATATAGGCCAATGTCTCCGAATGGAGGCTATAACAGATGCCGTCGCCGTACTTTGTGGTATGATACAAGTTAGTCTGTTCTGTTCTTTTTTATTCTGATACTGTAACAGTTGATCGCGGTCTGAAAATTTGGCTCTTTTGTAAGCCTTGATGACTTTCTTGGGGTAACCCCTATCTTTAAACTTATTTTTCAGGAATTCCGCCTGTCTTTCAAATTCTTCTGAAGTAGAACATATTCTCTTGTATCTAAAAAATTGGCTAACCGGTAATCCCTGTTTCAGGGATAATGCATGATGACTGTGATATTTCAGCAAGGTGTTCCTTTCTGTTTGTTTGTGATGTACCGTCGTTTCAAGCTTATGTCCCTTCTTGTATATTTCCACATCCAAGTAAGCTATTTCAGTCTGATTACTTTCCGGTGTAAACTGTAAATTAACATCAAGTGTGTTGATCCACTGTAAAAAAATTTTTAATTCATTATGGGACGACGACCAAATCAGAAAGACGTCGTCTATATACCGGCGCCAGTATTTGATGTTAGTCCACCACTGAGAGGTGTAAATATGTTGTTCCTCAAATTGTGCGACGTAAATGTTGGCCACGGAGGGGGCTAATGATGATCCCATGGCTATGCCATGGGATTGATGATAGAATTTGTCACCAAATCTGAAGTAATTGTTGGTAAGCACTACTTCAAGAAGGTCATGCAAAAAATGTGCAGGTATCCGGTGTATACCTCTATCTTTAATCAATCGTTGCATAACTGTTTCTATTGCTTGTTGTTGCGGGATTTGCATTTACAATGATTGTATATCCACCTCTTATTTATTCAGTCCCGAAAGTGCATAAAAACATCATGCCTCCTCCAATAAGACCCATAGTCTCACTTCGAGACACAGTGTTAGAACCTCCAGCGATCTTTCTGGATAAAATATTGCAGCCCCTAGTGGTCAGTGCTAAATCGTATTTAAAAGATACCATACAATTTTTGAGAGAAATAGCAGATATCCAGTTGATATGGGATGAAAGTTGGTTAATCACGATGGATATACAATCATTGTAAATGCAAATCCCGCAACAACAAGCAATAGAAACAGTTATGCAACGATTGATTAAAGATAGAGGTATACACCGGATACCTGCACATTTTTTGCATGACCTTCTTGAAGTAGTGCTTACCAACAATTACTTCAGATTTGGTGACAAATTCTATCATCAATCCCATGGCATAGCCATGGGATCATCATTAGCCCCCTCCGTGGCCAACATTTACGTCGCACAATTTGAGGAACAACATATTTACACCTCTCAGTGGTGGACTAACATCAAATACTGGCGCCGGTATATAGACGACGTCTTTCTGATTTGGTCGTCGTCCCATAATGAATTAAAAATTTTTTTACAGTGGATCAACACACTTGATGTTAATTTACAGTTTACACCGGAAAGTAATCAGACTGAAATAGCTTACTTGGATGTGGAAATATACAAGAAGGGACATAAGCTTGAAACGACGGTACATCACAAACAAACAGAAAGGAACACCTTGCTGAAATATCACAGTCATCATGCATTATCCCTGAAAACAGGGATTACCGGTTAGCCAATTTTTAGATACAAGAGAATATGTTCTACTTCAGAAGAATTTGAAAGACAGGCGGAATTCCTGAAAAATAAGTTTAAAGATAGGGGTTACCCCAAGAAAGTCATCAAGGCTTACAAAAGAGCCAAATTTTCAGACCGCGATCAACTGTTACAGTATCAGAATAAAAAAGAACAGAACAGACTAACTTGTATCATACCACAAAGTACGGCGACGGCATCTGTTATAGCCTCCATTCGGAGACATTGGCCTATATTAGCAATTCATGAAGAATTCGAGGAATTTCCTCTAATAGCCACTACAAGAGGGTCTAACATCAGAGACAAAGTGGTCCATGCAGATACAATGAAAATTGATGAATATCACGGGGGACAGCATAGAGCATGTCAAAGGTGTGACATGTGTAGCACGACCATAGAGGGCAGTGAATGGAAGGATTCCGTAACGGGATACCTCGTAAAAAGGAAAAGAAATACAGATTGCACATCTAAAAATGTGATCTATCTTATACAATGCCCATGCCCAAAAAACTAAGTGGGCAGGACATCAAGGCCAATAAGAACGAGGTTGATAGAGCATAGATCAAAACTTAACACTAAAACAATGGAGGCTCCAATAGTTGACCATTGTGTCACCAAAGAACATCAGTTTCAACAACTAAGATGGACGATTTTGGATAAAATAGATGACAACGAACGAGGAGGAGATCAAAAGAGAAGTTTAAATTACAAGGAACAACATTGGATCTTTAAGTTAAAAACGGTAGTTCCACATGGACTGAACGAAGAAATTGAGTAGACAACACTGATTTAAACAATCAGAATAACCAAGTTGGTTACCCTGCTGGTACACACGGATTATAGCACGCTTGAAACAGAAATTCAATGTTGATGACGTAAGACGTAACACGTTGTTCTCAGCTGATTCTCAAACACACCTGTAATACTGCTACTGTGAGTAACGTAAGACGTAACACGTTGTTTTCAGCTGATTCTCAAACACACCTGTAATACTGCTACTGTGAGTACCGTAACAACCAAGACGTCCCTCTTACCATTGGCGGGACTGTGATCCGCTGACTTTTATAAAAAAAAAGCACACTGAGAAGCGCAAAAAAACGCCGTCATTCAGAGCTGTTAAGCCTGAGAGAAAGAAACAACCATTGCCATGGATCAGTGTTAGACAACAAGAGAAGAACGCCGAGGAAACTAGTACGCCATTGAACAGCGTTTGCCACTTTGAGGCAGGAAACATTCAAATTCGGGCCAGGAGAAGAGTCTGCAGAACTGGCGGAACTTGAGAGCGCTTTCCACTAAATGGATATAAACTCCCCTGAGGAAGAAAGGACATCTTTTCGAAACACAGCTGTGTTGGGAGATAAGTCACACGTTTTCAATATTTTACTATCATGGCGTTTACTATGGACATTTTCTAACTATAAATTTTTCACCTTAAAGAGGTTTACATTATAAAGTTATTGAGCACAGCCTTTTGACATAAATTCATAGCAAATTAATGGCGTTTTGATTATAAACATTTTACACAAAAACAAGTAAAAAAGCAAAAAGCCATTATTGGCGTTATATAGCGAACAATTTTATTATTTATTAACAAATTGACTAAAATAAAGAAGATACACAAACAAAAAGGGATCGGGAGGTTGGTAAGTTTATGATTACACCACAGAATTGAAGCAAGGCCGAGGAGGCATGCATTCATATGTATGAAACTTACCTTTTTCCATTCCAAATTATTTTTTAATTAAAACTAAACAAAAATTGATACATAAAAAATTGTTAGACACAGGAGGGTGAGATTAATATTGAGATACATATACATTAGTTGGGTCTCACTTTAGCGGAGATTGGGAGAATCAGATGGAGCCTGGCACGGAAAACTTTTGTCAAAGTTTCTAGAACTTTGAAAGACCCACTGAGCTTGCTTGGCATGCCACGCATCCATGCGGGGTCCCTCTTCAGTCTCTCTCTTTCCGCAACGCTGAAGCCTCGTGGCCATGGAGCTCACGTTCTTTTATTGCATGGAAAACTTTCTTCTCTTCCCGAGTCCCATAAGATTTCTCTGCGTTTCGGGGTTAGTTATCTGATGCTTTTGTTAAGTCATTCATCGTTCATGGTCTATTACTGATGGTGCTGCTTCCTGGTAGCCGCTGGATATTGATCACGCACTGTGTTTTTTTTTTTCTCCTCCCCATGGCATCATCTAGCTTCTGCCATTGCCCCAGGACTATGTCCATCACAGTCCCCCATGAAGCCTGCTTTTTATGCCTGGGAGTATTGCATGATGTCTGGGACACTGATTTTTGTGCCCAGATGATAAGGAGAATGGAATCAAAATAAGTGGAATGGAATAACTCCCCTATGAGGAAAGACTAAAGAGGTTAGGACTTTTCAACTTGGAGAAGAGACGACTGAGGGGGGGATATGATAGAGGTGTTTAAATCATGAGAGGTCTAGAACGGGTAGATGTGAATCGGTTATTTACTCTTTCGGATAGTAGAAAGACTAGGGGGCACTCCATGAAGTTAGCATGGGGCACATTTAAAACTAATCGGAGAAAGTTCTTTTTTACTCAACGCACAATTAAACTCTGGAATTTGTTGCCAGAGGATGTGGTTAGTGCAGTTAGTATAGCTGTGTTTAAAAAAGGATTGGATAAGTTCTTGGAAGAGAAGTCCATTACCTGCTATTAAGTTCACTTAGAGAATAGCCGCTGCCATTAGCAATGGTAACATGGAATAGACTTAGTTTTTGGGTACTTGCCAGGTTCTTATGGCCTGGATTGGCCACTGTTGGAAACAGGATGCTGGGCTTGATGGACCCTTGGTCTGACCCAGTATGGCATTTTCTTATGTTCTTATGAGTCCTAAGGCCCGTCATGCACGCCTCGAAAAAATTGAAAAGTTGTTTGGTGTCAAAAAGTCAGAACCCTTGACTTCAGCATCTGGGGCATAGACACCAAGGGATTGGGAGGTCTTAGTGACACTGACCCCTTTAGTATCTCCTCTGCTACCGGATACCCAGCTGGAACTGGGTGCAGGGAACCATCTGAAGTCTGTCTGTTTCTTCTTGTTCCAGGTTGGGGTCCTTGCTGTCTCCCTTAACTCCGGGGGAAAGACTGGGCCGAGCAATGGGGGAAATAAAAACATTGCCATCGATCCTAGTCACATATGTCCAACCACAGGAGGGCACCAACCGTGCTGCCCCCAAAGCTGTCACGGGCCGAGGAAGCTTCACCTTCCTTGGAACCTGAGGGGCTACGGCGATCCCCACTGATTCCGGGGAAAGGCACAGATTTCCCCCCCCCCCCCCCCCTCATGGTTCTGGGGAGGATCTGGTTTCGCCACCGCCACCTCCTCAAGTTGTCCTTTCCTCGTCAGCATTCGAGGAGGAGTTGGAGAGAGGTGTGCAGCTAGTGGTTGGCTGCGCCCTGTAGGGCATCAAGCCACAGGTTCACTGGGACTGTCACCAGAGCCCACTCCATTGGTGCTTGTGCTTTTGGAGCGGCTGGACCTGCTGCTCGCTGTATTGCTAACACAGCCTGCCCCAGGTGGCATCGATGCGGCCTTCACAAGTGGCTATCCCGGTGAGTGATTGCTCCGAAGAAGATAGGTTGGTCATTGGCACTACTTCCACGCAAGACACATTGACCGGTCTTAGCCCTCCCTGGTTCTTCAGGATCGATGCCATCAGAGCTGCTGATTTTTTCCCTCTGTGCTTCCAGTACCCACAGGGCCTTTGGTGCTAGTGCACACTTTGGTGCCTGCATCAGTGCCTTTGGTGCCGCTGAGACCATCGGGGTCTCGGCATAAAAGCTCACTGGGGGCTGCACCTCAGATGTGGAAGAGTGAGGTGTCCTCATCCTCGATGGAGGACTTGCCGTCAGGGCATAAGTCTCCGATGGAAGACTTAACTTTTGCCGGGTTCTTTAGAGCCATGGCGGAATTGGTGCCTTTTCAGCTCCTGACCGAGCAGGATTCCAGGCATAAGATGTTGGAAGTCCTGCAATTTGTGGATGCTCCAAGAGAGGTGGTTGCAGTACCAGTGCATGACCTCTTTAAAGATTTGGTCGTCCGGCTATGGGAGCACTCTATTTCCATCCCACCAGTAAACCGGCTACCACGGGATTTGAACGCCGCCAGCTTCCACACTAGTCAGTGGTGGTGGAATCCGCCTTAAAGCGAAGAGATTGCAGACTCATGCTTCGGCTCCTCCATGTCGGGAGCACAGGGCTCTGGAGAGTCTTCCAGGGATCCATGTTGGCAGCCTGGATTGCATGTTATTAGCCCTATATATGAACCAATACTCCAGAAACCACTGGAAACAAGTTTAGGATCTGGTGGAGTGCCTTCCACAGCAATTTCAGGAAGATTTCCTGAAGGTGATCCAAAAAGGCCTGGAGTGTGACCAACTAGGTCCGCTCGGCTTGTGATATGTTTGAAACAGTGGCGAGAGTGGCAGTGGCAGGCACTGGAGCTTGACGCATGGCTTGGCTTCAGGCCTCTGACCTCCAGCCTGAAGTACAAGACCATCTTGCAGACCTGCCCTGTACCGGGGAGAATCTCTTTGGAGATAAGATCAAAGAAGTGGTGGCACAGTTGAAGGACTACCATGAAACCCTTCAGCAGCTATCTGCCAGCACCTTGGACTCAGTCCTCTGGCAAAAAGCCATCATGGCAAACCTCAAGATGCCCTTTTTACAAACAGGTTAAGACAGGAAACAGAGAGTAGGATTAAATGGTCAATTTTCTCAGTGGAAAAGGGTAAACAGTGGAGTGCCTCAGGGATCTGTACTTGGACCGGTGCTTTTCAATATGTATATATAAATGATCTGGAAAGGAATACGAGTGAGGTTATCAAATTTGCGGATGATACAAAATTATTCAGAGTAGTTAAATCTCAAGCAGACTGTGATACATTTCAGGAAGACCTTGCAAGACTGGAAGATTGGGCATCCAAATGGCAGATGAAATTTAATGTGGACAAGTGCAAGGTGTTGCATATAGGGAAAAATAACCCTTGCTGTAGTTACACGATGTTAGGTTCCATATTAGGAGCTACCACCCAGGAAAAAGATCTAGGCATCATAGTGGATAATACTTTGAAATCGTCGGCTCAGTGTGCTGCAGCAGTCAAAAAAGCAAATACAATGTTAGGAATTATTAGGAAGGGAATGGTTAATAGAACGGAAAATGTCATAATGATTCTGTTCGCTCCATGGTGAGACTGCACCTTGAATACTGTGTACAATTCTGGTCGCCGCATCTCAAAAAAGATATAGTTGCGATGGAGAAGGTACAGAGAAGGGCAACCAAAATGACAAAGGGGATGGAACGGCTCCCCCATGAGGAAAGGCTGAAGAGGTTAGGGCTGCAGCTTGGAGAAGAGACGGCTGAGGGGGGATATGATAGAGGTCTTTAAGATCATGAGAGGTCTTGAACGAGTAGATGTGACTCGGTTATTTACACTTTTGAATAATAGAAGGACTAGGGGGCATTCCATGAAGTTAGCAAGTAACACATTTAAGACTAATTGGAGAAAATTCTTTTTCACTCAACGCACAATAAAGCTCTGGAATTTGTTGCCAGAGGAGGTGGTTAATGTAGCTGGGTTTATTTATTTATTTTATTTAAAATACTTTTGATATACCGATACTTAAGACTAGTGTCTTATCGTACTGGTTTACATTGAAACAAGGGGTAACCTATTAACTAGGAAGATAAAGTTACAATGAACAGGGGATTTACAGGGTAGGAGAGTAGAAAGCAAAAGCATACGATTAACATAATAAATAGTAACATAGTTAAGTGTAACATAACACAGTTTAACATAGGAACGAATGTAGCAAGCTTAGATCATAGCTTAATCTTTAGGTCTATAAAATTGCAGGTAAGAAAGGAGGAGGAGGAAGGGGCGGAATCTTAGACAATAGTTTAATCTTAAGGTCTATAAAGTGCCTGGTGCGAAAGGAGGAGGAAGGGGCGGATCTGTGAAAAAGGAGTGCATAGATGTGCTGTTTGTAGGGTGTCCATTAAGAGAAGGCTTGTGTGAACAGCCATGTTAAGTTTCTTTTTGAATGAAATCGGGTATTGTTCTTGTCTAAGTTCCGGGGGAAGAAGATTCCAATGATACGGACCGGCAGTGGACAATGTTCGTTTCTGTATGGAAGTGTGACTAGTGGATTTGTTAGGGGGAGCTTGGAGTGTTCCTATGTAAGCAGATCTGATCGGTCTTGTGGAAACATGAAGTTCGAGAGGTATTTTGAGTTGTAGCGTAGATCGCTGATATATGTTTTTGTGGATAATGGATAAGGTCTTGAACATTATTCTGTGGGTGATAGGTAGCCAATGTAGGTTTTTTAGGATTGGTGTGATGTGGTCCTTGCGCCGAGAGTTAGTAAGGATCCTTGCTGCAGCATTTTGGAGCATCTGTAGTGGTTTTGTTGAGGCGGCTGGAAGGCCAAGGAGGAGCGCGTTACAGTAGTCTATCTTTGAGAACAGTATGGCTTGAAGTACTGACCTGTAGTCTTGAAAGTGAAGGAGAGGTTTTATTTGTTTCAGGACGCGAAGCTTGTGGAAGCATTCCTTGGTAGTGGTGTTAATGAATGTTTTGAGGTTCATTCTGGTGTCAAGCATGGCTCCTAGATCTCTCACGTGGTTTACCAATGGTGGGAGATGGAGAGTGAGGGGGTTGTTGTCCTTAGGGGAGATGAATAGAAGTTCTGTTTTTGAGGTGTTAAGAACTAGATTGAGACTTGAGAGTAGACTATTGATGGAGCTGAGGCAGTTATTCCAAAAGTGTAGGGAGCTAGAGGTGGGATCCGTGACAGGGATTAAAATCTATACATCGTCAGCATATACAAAGTGAGTTAGGTTTAGGCGCTCTAGATGCTGGCATAAAGGTAACAGATAAATATTAAACAGTGTAGGGGATAGCAAGGATCCTTGGGGGACACCATGGTTGGAGTGGATGGGTTGGGATTCTTTGTCATTTATTCTCACCTTGTATTTTCTATTATTGAGGAAGGATTCGAACCATTTGAGCACCAAGCCTGTGATGCCAATTTCCCTTAGGCGGTTGATGAGAATTGCATGGTTTACCGTGTCGAATGCTGCTGAGATGTCGAAGGGCCAGAATGTAGGATTGGCCTTTGTCCAGGCCCATTAGGATGTTGTCGATTAAGGATAGTAGGAGCGTTTCCGTGTTTAAGTGTTCAAAAAAGGTTTGGATAAGTTCTTGGAGAAGTCCATTAATGGGTATTAATCAATTATACTTAGGGAATAGCCACTGCTATTAATTGCAGCAGTAGCATGGATTCTTCTTAGTGTTTGGGTAATTACCAGGTTCTTGTGGCCTGGTTTTGGCCTCTGTTGGAGACAGGATGCTGGGCTTGATGGACCCTTGGTCTGACCCAGCATGGCAATTTCTTATGTTCTTATGTTCTACAGGCTGTGGAAGTATTATCAGTCGGCTACTAGGGCAAGACCCAAGTGGCTGCCAGCTATGTCAAGAGTAAGGCAGTCACGCGCCCCTCAGCTGCACCCAGTCCCGTAGCACAGCCCTGCCACAGGGTTTTGACTGGCAGTGAGGGAGTTTAAGCCAGTAATCCATACCCCAGAGCAACGACCCTCCAGTGGGGGGCCATCTACAAATCTTTGCCGACCTGTGGCTCTGTCACTTCGGACCAATGGGTCCTATCCATCGTTCAGTGGGGGTACAGATTGAACTTCCAACGGCCCCTCCACAATCTCTTCCATGTCCCTTATGGAGGCTTGTGGTGAACCAGCAAATACTTTGACTAGAGCTTTCCACTCTCTTAATGGCTTGAGTGGTTGAGCCTGTTCTGCCAAATCAGTGGGGTGATGGGTTTTACTCTAGGTATTTTCTGATTTCCAAGAAAACCAGAGGACTTCGCCCTTTCTTAGATCTAAGGGTGTTGAACAGATTTCTTGCAAAAGAAAAGTTCAAAATGGTCTTATTGGGTGCCCTAATTCCTTTCCTGGGGACTGGCTTTGCTTTCTTGATCTCAAAGACGCTTACACTGATATTGCGATCTCTCCCTGCCATCAAAAATCCTCTATTTTTTGGTGGGGGAGGAGCACTATCAGTATTGGATGCTGCCTTTTGGCCTCTCATCCGCACCATGCATCTTCACAAAATGCCTGGTGGTAGTGGGAGCTTATCTCAGGAGGCACAGGGTGCATGTCTTCCCATACCTGGACGCTTGGCTTGTCAAGAGCGACAACAGGCAAGGAGCGTTATGTTCTCTCCACTCCACCATTCGGACCCTGGATACCTTGGGGTTTCTAATCAACTACCCAAAGTCCCAGCTGGTTCCTTCATTATAGCTGGACTTCAGTGGGGCCATGTTTGATGCGTTCCAGAGGAAGGCTTTTTTGCTGCCTCTGCGCACTAGATTCTGCGTCTCTTGGGGCACATGATGGTGAAGGTGCACATCACACTTTTTGCTCGACTACACATGCACAGTGGACATTGTGCTCTCAGTGGTGTCAGACTATCCAGGACTTTCGAGCTTGCATCAGTCACCATGCCACTTCGGCAATCCCTCTTGTGGTGGGAGATCCTGTCCAATCTAGAGGTGGGAATGCCTTTCCAGGTTTCTCCACCTCAGGTTCTCACTACAGATGCGCCCCCACATGGGTTGGGGAACCCACGTTACAGGCCTCAGAACCCAGGGTCAGTGGTCCTCACAGGAACAGAGTCTTCAGATCAACTTTCTGGAGCTCCAGGCGATCTGGTACACTCAATGGACGTTTCAGGATCATTTGGCCAACAAGGTAGTACTGGTGAAAACTGACAACCAAGTGACAATGTGGTACCTGAACAAGCAGGGGACAATGGGTTCGTTCCTCCTCTGCCAAGAGGCGGTACAGATCTGGTCCTGGGCTCTCTTGCAGGCATTCTCCTGCAAGTCATATATCTGCCAGGGGCCAAAAATGTGATGGTGGATGCTTTGAGTTGGGCCTTCTGCCTCCACGAATGGTCCCTAAAACAGGAGGTGGCGGATCAGATCTTCTGCCTTTTGGAGGACCCCAGACATCTGTTTGCTTCCCCATGCAGCAGGAAAGTAGATTGGTTCTGCTCCCTAGTCAGGATGGATGGCTGGCCTGTTTCGGATGCCTTTGCTCATCATTTGGGCACTGGCCTCTTAATGCATATCCTCCGCTTCCAGTTGTATCGGACTCTCTTGAAACTTCAACAGGACTGAGGGGACCATGATCCTGATTTGTGCTTTATTGGCCATGGCAGATCTTGTTCCTGCTTCTGCAGGATCTATCCTCACGGGCTTCGATTCATCTGGGGACCACTCCGGACCAGCTCAGGGTGGGCCATGCCATCCCAACCTCCAGGCCTCTTGGAGAGCATGTCCCAGGTCCTGGTGGAGTCCAGGAAGCCTTCAACTAGGATGTCTTACAATCTCAAGTGGAAGAGGTTCTCAGTCTGGTGCGAGGTAAAAAGTTTGGATCTGTTCTCCTGCTCCACCCCGAGACTTCTGGACTACTTATTGCACCTGTCCAAGACTGGCTTGAAGACCACCTCCATGAGTTCTCCTTAGTGCCATGAAGCATATCACTTGTGGGTGTTGAATGGCTGTCCATCTCAACCCATTCTCTCATCGGACGTTTCATGCAGGGCTTACTTCAGCTGAAGCCTCAGATCCGACCCGTACCGGTATCCTGGGACCCCAACCTGGTCTTGACCTGTCTCATGAGGGCACCGTTGGAGCCCCTGAGATCTTGTGACCTGAAGTACCTATCCTGGAAGTTCATCTTCCTAGTTGCGCTCACCTCAGCACGCAGGGTCAGTGAACTTCAGGCTTTGTCATACCCATCTTACACAGAACTTTTTCATAAGGTGGTTTTGTGCATGCATCTTTAAGTTCCTACCAAAGGTGATCAGAGTTCCATCTCAATCAGTCTATTGTCCTGCCCACCTTTTTCCCAAGACTGCACTCGCCAAGGAGAACGAGTCCTGCACACCCTAGATTGTAAGAGGGCCCTTGCCTTTTGCCTGGACCGGATGGCGGCCCATCGCCAGTCCACACAACTCTTTGTCTCCTTTGATAACAGATTGGGAGTCTGTGTCTAAGCAGATATCGTTAAACTGGCTGGCAGATTGTATTGCGTTCTGCTATGCGCAAGTGGGCTTGCAACTTGAGGGCCTTGTCAGCTTCAGTGGCTCACTTGCGTGCGGTACCTGTGGATGACATCTGCAGGACGGTGACTCGGAGTTCCCTCCATACCTTCGCCTCTTATTACTGTCCGGACAAAAATGGTCGACGTGATAGCAGTTTCGGTCAGTTGGTCCTCCATAATCTTTTTCAGCCATGAAAACCAACTCTCCCTACCTTGGGCTCTTTCTTCAGGTTCAGGCTGTCTTCCTCTGTGCAGACAGCACTGAGGTTGTGCCTATTGGCTCCTGGTTGGATGCCTGTCAGTCTTGTTTATTCAGGAGCACCTGTAGCTAGGGATTCACCCATGTGTGAGGACTACCATCCTGCTTATCCTAGGAGAAAGAGTTGCTTACCTGTAACAGGTGTTCTCCTAGGACAGCAGGATGTTAGTCCTCACAACCCCCACCTCCCTGGAGTTGGCTTTTTTTGGGGGTTTGGTATTTTATTTTTTCGCAAATTCTGTTATAAGACTGAAGAGGCACACTGCGTAGATAGTGGCATGGTCAGTTTTCTGTGCTGGGATTCATCTCACGATGGCACCCATGTGTGAGGACTAACATCCTGCTGTCCTAGAATACCTGTTACCAATGAGCAACTGCTGATATGGGAGCCAGACTAAATTCCACCATACCTAGAGTACAATATTTAAAGTCCAAAGTTTATCCATTTCCAGAAGAACCATAACTGGCAGGCAACATTATATAACCCAAAATGTGCCAATTTAAAATTACCATAGTCTTTAGTATATATAAGCTTGTGATAGCCTATGCTGGCTCCTTTCCTTTCCAAATGAAAGTTTTTTTTATTAATGAGATTTTAATAATTTGACATACTTATTTAGAAGCCAACAAGGAATCATTTTCAAGATATATAACAATTTAGGGAAAAGAATAATTTTGAACAAGGCACATCTCCCAAATAATGAAAGCAGAAGTTCTGCCCAAGTGTTAATTGGGCTAAGATAGATCGTATCTGAGGAGCTGACTTTAAAGAATACAAGAAATTGAGATCTTGAGGAGTACTAATGCGCAAATCCATTGTGGTCCAGTGCAAAGGAAAATCTCCCATCCATTCTGCCTGTACTGATGAGTGTGTGGGAAATACTTCTGACTTGTTAGTCCTGTAGAAGATCCAAATAATGCAAAAAGCTGCAAAGAGTGAATCATGGGAATGAGTAAGAAAACGCACCACATCTGCAAAAAGACTGATCTTATGGTCTCACTCAACCAGAGTGAAACTGCACAGATAAGGGGGTCAAAGATTGGCAGTTGGACTTCAAGTGCCAAAAAGTGCAGTCATGCATTTGGGGCATGGCAATCTGAAGGAATTGTACGTGTTGGGAAGTGAGAGACAACTGTGCCCGAACTGGGAAAGAAGCCTCAGGGTGGTAGTGCGTGAATGATCTGAAGGTGGCAAAACCAGTGCGACAAGGTGACTAAGGCCAGAGGGATGCCGAGCTGTATCAGGAGGCATAACCAGCAGTAAAAGGGAAGGGATAATGCTGCTGTACAGATCCTTGGTGAGACTTCCCCTTGAATATTGTGTTCAGTTCTGGAGCCTCACCTCAAAAACAGAATGAGGTGGTCCAGAGAGATGCAACCAAATGGTGTGGGGTCTGTATGGAAAGCATTATGAGATGATGCCGAAGGACCTTAATATGTATAATCTGGAAGAGAGAGGGGAGATATGATATACACCTTCTGTTGGTCATTTTTTGTTACTTTTGCTGAGGATGTATATAGAGATTAGGCTGTATGGAGTCAGAGTTTTCACCCAGACACAGACTAGCTTGAAGGCCATAGGCCAATCTCTGAGTGAACTCCTATTTACTGTTTTGCACTGTGAAATGTTTACGAACAGGCAAGAGTCTATTTTAGTTATTCCAGTAGGTCTATGATGAGAAAGCAAGCAATTATACTAAAGCCTGACAGAGAGTTAAGGCCACACAGCCGCACCTGAGATTGATAAGAACTCAGAGGGAGGGAATATCGCTGCTTTTCCCAAGCATTTAGTGTGAAAGGAGTAATAACAGCAAGAGAGGGAGAGCGTGCTTCTGGATGTGATAGCACAGGCTGATCCTTTGCAAACATGTAAGCTTTTTATATATACATAGCAATTGTCACTATCTACCATTACTTCTGTATGACATGATTTTATTTGTTCTATCCTCCTATTGCTCAAATAAACTTAGTTTCCTAAGTACCTGGAACCGTGATGTACTGAATCCAAGTGTGTTGGGGTGTGTGGCTATTTGTGCAGGGGGTAAGCTCCTGGGTTCAAGCCCCCAGGTATAATCCCAGTAATTGTGTGTGGCTCTTTGTGTAGGGGATAAGATCCTGGATTCAAGCCCCAAGGTATAATCCCAGTAATTGTGTGTGGCTATTTGTGTAGGGGATAAGCTCCTGGGTTCAAGCCCCCAGGGATAATCCCAGTAATTGTGTGTGGCTCTTTGTGCAGGGGATAAGCTCCTGGGTTCAAGCCCCCAGGGATAATCCCAGTAATTGTGTGTGTTTTACATTGGGTAAGCCCCTGAGGTAGTCCTGTGGGCACACAGGTGATAAGTCCCTCAGGTAGCCCCCAGTGTCGTCCTCGGTAAGATTAGCCCCCAGGACAGAATGCCAGTGTGCTCTGTCTGAAACTGATACACCTTCAAATACCTTAAAATAATTCAGCATATTGGTCTGCCAGCATCCATAATGAAGGCATTGCAACTCCTTCAGAATGCTGCAGCACAGCTAATTACAGGTCATAATATGAGAGCATATTTCTCTAGTACTGTATGATCTCCACAGACTGCTAGCTCAGTGGAAAGTAAAATTCAAGATGGCAATGTTGGTTTACGAACTACTTGACGCAAACTCTCTTCCATGGGTAAATGAGATGCTCTGGGTACATAATCCTCCAAGAACACTTTAGCATTGCTCACTGCGATGAATAGATATACTAAGCATTCGCTAGGCCAGACTTGTTGACCAAAAGAACGTGCCTTCTTGGTGGCCGCAACAACAGTTTGGAATTCCTTACCTTATGATTTATGGATGACAGAGGACGTGAAACCTTTTAAAGCAGTGGTTCCCAACCCAGTCCTGGGGACCCCCTCAGCCAGTCAGGTTTTCAGAATATCCACAGTGAATATGCATGCGAGAATTTGCATGCACTGTATAACATGCACATTTTCTCTCATGCATATTCATTGTGGATATCCTAAAAAACCTGACTGGCTGGGGGGTCCCCAGGACAGGGTTGGGAACAACTGTTTTAAAGGTTTACTTAAAACCTTTTTGTTCAGTGCAGCATTTGCATAAGTAGTCTAGACAGATTCTAGCAGGCAGAGGTTGTGATTTTGTATTTTTTTTTCTTGCTTGCTATTTTGTTATATTTTAATATGATATAGTGTGCATTGAACTATTGTTTGGTTTTTTTTTTATTGCGAGTCACCTAGATATAGGCAGCATACAAATATAAATTTAATTAATGATGCACAAAAATCAAATCTTTTCCAACGGAAAGGATGCTGTAAAACTAGGGGTCACGCTATGAAATGCCAAGCAGGAAGATTCAGGAACAATGACAGGAAAAATTACTTTACAGAAAGGGTGGTGGACACATGGAATGCCCTCCCAGAACAGTAATGAAATTCAAAAAGGTGTAGGATAAACACAGAGGATGCCTGGCTGGTTAGAAAACGAAAATTAATTCTTTAAAAAGTCACCTTTTGGTGGGAACTTGCAGGACCAATGGGCCCATCTATGTAGAATACTACAACAGCAGGGTATTACATGTTTGTCGCAAATGGTCAATAACTCCCATTTTCCCCCAGGGTAGGGGTATATCCCCTTTTTTGTGAATGGTATGGGAAGGGTCTTCGATATATTCACCAAATGATAAACCTTCTTACGGGGGTGCTATACACTTTTTCGGCTCTCCAGGACCACTATTCCGTTCCCAGGGGGGATTTTTACGCTTTTTTACAGATTCGTCATTTTATGCAAAAGTACCCCCAGCATTGGCGGGACACCAGGCGAAATACCTCCCTTATGGATATTTTTTCCGGCACTTCCGCTAAACCTCCCACTATATCTACTATTTATCAGGAATTGCGGGATAAAAGCCTGGAGCATAAGTATTTGCAATCATTATTTGCGAAATGGAGGCTATGGCCCACATTCACAATGACCTACCATGATTTCTTACGGGCTTTCTCTCAGATCCAGTCAACTACTATTAATGAGGACTTACGAGAAACCCAGTTCAAATTCTTATGGCAGGGGTTTATCACCCTGCAGTGAGCCTTTCAGTTTGGTCTCCCCCAACTGTGGGAAATGCAACCAGAAGGTTGGCTCTTACTATCATGTTTTTGGGAGTGCCCCCAGATCCAATCATTTTGGCAAGATATACAGAAATTTTGTGCCTCTATCTGGCAGGGTGTGCTTCCCTTAGACCCACACTTATGGCTGTTTGGCTCCACAATGCCGCTGGTAAAAAAAAAAAATACCCCAAACAAAACAAAAAAAAAAACCCAGAGCAGAGGGTATATCTGACTTTATAGCAAAGGCAGCGCTCATTGGGAAGAAAGCTATATTATTACTCAAATGGCTTGACACAACAGCTCAGACAGTGGATCAATGGTTTACCCAGATGTAAAGGCTAAGAGCACATGAGCTCTACATACGTAGACACCAACAATCCTCGTCTTTGGCTGGGGAGAACATCATTTGGGCCCCTTTCCTGGCATACTTGAGACCCTCGACGCAGCCCGTATGAAGGGCAGGGTGGATTTCTATGATGTCTTCGATTTCTCAGTCAGGCTCAATGATTAGACGCTAGCATACGCCCTCAGTTGCTGCTTATTCCTTTTCCCGTGGCTGACATTCACCTGTTACATGTCGACCAATCATAGCTCCAGGGGACACAGAGTATATCACTGCATACACACGTAACTGGGGAGGGGAGGGGGGATAGGGAATGGGGCGGGATAGAAGTTTGGGGTTTTAAGAGTGGCAAGTTCTCAGATTGCTACTCTATTACTTGACACCAGTTTTGTTATTGATATCTATATACTTCGTTGTCACTGTTATTCTGTTTATATTTGTATTCACATTCGAAAACCCTTAATAAATATAATTACAAAAAGAAAATGAAAATTAACCGGGGTAACTTTTTTACCTATTACATCTAAAGTTTACATTATGGCTCGGGGGTGGTGAGAATGGAGCAGTAGCTGCTACCACCCTTTACAGAGAGCTTGGGGGTAGCCTGCATGACACGGCAGCTGCTACTACCTTAAATAAATAACTTTCTGTATGGACTGACTGAACCTTTTCGCCTCAATCTGCTGTCTCCATTAAGTTACTATAAAAGGAGTGGACCCTGGCTGTTGTGGTGTGGTGGTTGCAGCCTATGGGGCAAAGCCCATAGGCCCCCACTGGCAGCTCATGGAGGTTCTCTGGAGGGAGACTGGTCTAGGGCTTCACCTTTACCAGCCCCTTTTCCCTTGGGTTTTGGGGGCCGGCAGGACTTAGGCAAGAGTCTCTTAGAGAGTGGCATTGAGGGAGGTCCAGGGTCAGGCTAGGGATCAGTGGCAGGTGGCAAGCAAGAGTAGTCAGTGTCCAGGCAAAGGTCAGAACCAGAAATCAGTCCAAGAGGCAAGAGGGACTGACATGGCAAGGCAGGCTGGGAAGACGAGGCAAAAGTGCATACAATAAGGCTGGAAGAGGTAGGCTGGCGTGATGAGCAGGAATAAGCAACATGCACTACAGAAAGATAGGAGGACCTGTTGTGGAGGTAAAGCTTTCGTGCGCGGCTGGATAGTTAAGTATCCAGCCGCTTGATGTCATCAGGAGGCTCCTGTAGCTCGGGTTCCCACTGTGGGCCCTTTTTTTTTTTTTTTTTTAAAGTAGTTTTATTGAGAGAACAACCAACAGAACAATCAAAAACATGTGAAACAAGTCTCAACATTTTGGTTTTCATTTTTCACCCTCAAACCCAAAGCCCCTTAACCCCTAGTCCCACCCCCCCTAACAAAGAGCATAGAATGACTGAAAACTGGATAGACAGTGTTTGATCTGTCTGTAAAGAGCACTGACATAGCATCATTCGATCTGGAGACTGAGGAGCTTACAAATAATACCCAGGGTACTTAGTTCTGAATAAGAGACAAGGTTGGGTAGCTGCTAACCCAGCTTCTCCAGGAGGGAAAGGCAGAATGGCAGACTTCCCATAGTCAAGCACTCGGCCTACCGGTGTCAGAAAGGGCCAGCTCAAGCGGAGATAAGCGTTGAACATCAGCTGGAAGAAGAGCATAGTATGCCTGCCAAATGTCTCGGAAGTGCCTCTTTTTTCGAGGTGGATATTTTCTGTAAAGAGATCCGTATTCCAGTTGGAATAGTTCCATCATGAGATGAGACCACTGATGTCTCGTTGGTGCAGATGATTCAATCCATTTTAACAGAATACATTTCTTGGCAATGAGACACGCCTTGGAGACAAATAGAACATTCTCACAGGACAAGCAGGATGGTTGTCCTCACAAATGGGTGACATCGAGGATGGAGCCCACCACGGAAAACTTCTGTCAAAGTTTAACAGAACTTTGACTGGCCCCTACTGGGCATGCCCAGCAAGGCACTGACCCTGCAGCCAGCAGGGGTCTCCCTTCAGTCTTCTTTTTTCCGCGCAGCAGTTGCCACGCGGTGAAAGGAGCTCTTCTTACCACGTTCCTGACAGGAATTCGGTTTTTTCTTTCCGAAGAAAATTTGCCCCTCAGGGGTCTCCCTTCGACAAATTTTTGTCAACTTCGCGGAATCCGGTAAGTTTTTGCCGTTTTTCATCGACTTCTGTCGATTTTGGCCCTCGAGGCCTGTTGGCACTTACCGATCCCGCGGCTAAATTTTGGCCCAAGGCCATGGCGACGGGGTTCCGTCGTTGTCCGGATTGCACCCGGACTATGTCAATCACAGACCCCCATAGGGTTTGTGTTTTGTGTTTGGGTAGTGAGCATGATGTCCTGACTTGCACCAAATGTGCCTTAATGACACCTAAGGGTCGCAAAGCCAGGATGGAGAAGATGGGGCTCCTCTTCCATGCACCCACCCCAACGCCATCGATAGCATCGACGTCATCGGAACCGGCACCGTCGAAGTTGCACCACCACGGTCAACCCTCCGGTGACCGTCCACCATCGATGACTTCTCGGCCGTCGACTCCTGTCCCCTCCCCGGATGGGCGAGGAGATCGGAAGGACAAGCATCGCCATCGACTGCACAAGTCTCGGCCCGTCGAGGATCCACAGCCATCGACCTCTGAACAGGCCGAGCCACCGACTAAAAAGCCTCGGTCAGACCTGGCACCGTCCACGTCTCGTTCGCAGGCACCGAGGAAACCCTCAACCTCTCGGGGTGTGGGAGCCGTGATCCCACCGGTTACGGTGGTCCCTCCGGCTCTGCCTCAGCCTCCCTCTCCCGTCGAGCCGGGTATCGTTACCCCTGGTCTCCGGGCAGAACTGGACCGGCTGGTCCAGGAGGCCATCGAGAAAGTGATGCAAAGGTTCCAACCTGCACCGACCCCGGCATCAACTCCGCCACCGAGGAGGGAACCGACCACCGAGCCTTTGGTGGACGCTCTAGCACCGCTACTGCGCCGCATGGACGCACTTATGACGGCCCTTCCATCGGTGATTCCAGTAGCACCGACAACACCACCGTCTCCGACAGGATTCTCATCGGCAGGAGAAACACCGTTCCTGATTCCCCCGTCCGGGGTGGTCCCATCGGTGCCTTCGCATATCTCTCCACCGATCTATCCTTCGGCTCCATCGATTCCAAGACCGGCACCGATTCCATCGGCAGCGCCGAAGCCCTCTATGCCATTCCCAGTTCCGCCTGCAGCACCGATTCCATCAAGATTTCACTTGATGCCTTCGGATCCTCAACCAGGTCCTTCAGGGCTTCAAGCCCCACATGATCCATACGATACCTGGGGGGGTGATACATCTTCTGACACAGATTTACCTTCACCGCCATCTCCTACAGAGAGTAGAAAACGATCTCCTCCTGAGGATCTCTCTTTTATTAATTTTGTGAAAGAGATGTCAGAAGTTGTACCTTTTCAACTACAATCTGAGACCGATGACAGACACCAGATGATGGAACTGCTCCAATTTCTGGATGCTCCTAAAATCATCGCTTCCATCCCCATTCACCAGGTGTTTCTGGATCTTTTAAAGAAAAACTGGGAATCTCCTTCATCTGTGTCACCAGTTAACAAGAAAGCTGACTCCACATATCTTGTCCAGTCAGCACCAGGATTTCAGAAGCCTCAACTGGATCATCGCTCTGTTGTGGTTGAGTCCGCGCAAAAGAAGGCCAAGCATCTGAAGCCGCACTCTTCCACTCCACCTATCAAGGACAATAAATTCCTGGATAGTGTGGGACGGAAAGTGTATCATGGAGCTATGTTGATTTCACGCATAGCTTCATATCAACTCTACATGACTCAATATAACAGAGCCATCCTTAAACAGATGCAGGATTACGCTGACACGTTGCCGGACCAATACCAGCCACAGCTTCAAGCCCTTCTTCACAAAGGATTTGAGGCAGGAAAGCACGAAATCAGAACGGCCTACGACATCTTCGATGCTTCCACAAAAGTTTCAGCCACTGCCATCTCAGCCAGACGTTGGGCTTGGTTAAAGTCATCCAACCTTCGCCCAGAAGTCCAGGATCGTCTAGCTGATTTACCCTGTTTAGGGGACAATTTGTTTGGAGAACAAATTCAGCAAATTGTGGCAGAATTAAAAGATCATCACGAGACATTGAAACAACTCTCGTCTGTTCCATCTGAGGTGTCCTCCAAACAACCACCTAAGAAGGACTCTAAAAAGTCGTTCTTTCGGCCACGTCGTTACTATCCTCCATCAGCTAGGCCTCGTCCTGCACGGTCCTCCAACAGACCTCAGCCACGCCAGCCTAGGAAACAAAGACCTGCTATACCCCCACCTCCTGGGCCTGCGGCGGGTCTTTGACTTCCCTGTACGGAGCACATGCCAGATCCCGCTTCCAGACATCCCTGTGGGGGGTCGACTGTACCACTTTTTACAACGCTGGATACAGATCACCTCAGATCAGTGGGTGCTAGCAATTATCGCACAGGGTTACCACTTCAACTTCATAACTCTTCCGGCAGACTCCCCGCCTCTTCAAGCGTGGAGTCTAACCAGCCATTTGACTCAATTACAACAGGAAGTATCCCTTCTTCTGCACTCAAATGCTATAGAACCCGTCCCTCCCTCTCAACGAGGGAAGGGATTCTACTCCAGGTACTTCCTAATACCAAAGAAATCAGGGGGGCTACGTCCCATTTTGGACCTTCGGGCCCTCAACAAGTACCTTCAAAAAGAAAAGTTCAAGATGGTAACCCTGGGCGCGCTGCTCCCTCTGCTGCAAAAGGGGGATTGGCTGTGTTCTCTCGACCTCAAGGACGCTTATACCCACATTGCGATTACACAATCCCATCGCAAGTATCTGCGTTTTCTGGTAGGCCGCGACCATTATCAATACCGGGTACTACCTTTCGGTCTGGCATCTGCTCCACGAGTCTTTACTAAACGTCTCGTAGTGGTAGCAGCATTCCTCAGGAAGGAAGGTGTCCACGTCTACCCCTACCTGGACGATTGGTTAATCAGGGCCTCCACCCCTCAGATTGCTCAATCCTCCCTAAACTTGACAATTCACACACTCCTTTCCTTAGGGTTTCTTGTCAATTACGAGAAATCTTGCTTAGTCCCATCTCAAACCTTATCCTTCATTGGAGCAGACTTGGACACCTTACAGGCAAAGGCCTACCTTCCGCTTCAACGGGTCCAAACTCTCATGTCCCTAGCTCGCCAGCTCCAGTCTCAAAACACTGCCACGGCTCGCCAATTCCTCATTCTCCTAGGACACATGGCATCCTCGGTTCAAGTCACTCCCATGACCCGACTAGCCATGAGAGTAACACAATGGACTCTGCGACACCAATGGATTCAAGCTTTTCAGCCTCTGTCCTCCATAGTCACAGTTACACAAGCGCTACGCCTGTCTTTAACCTGGTGGATGACTCAAGTCAACCTCCTTCAGGGCTTACCTTTTCTCCTACCAGATCCACAAGTAATCCTAACCACCGACGCTTCCCACATCGGTTGGGGAGCCCATGTGGACGATTTCCAAACCCAAGGGTTATGGTCACCAGAGGAAGCCGAACACCAGATAAATTTCTTGGAACTTCGGGCAATCCGCTACGCGCTCAGAACTTTCAAAGATCATCTATTGAATCAGATAATCTTAATCCAAACAGACAACCAAGTGGCCATGTGGTACATAAACAAGCAGGGAGGCACAGGCTCCTTCCCTCTGTGTCAGGAAGCTGCGCAGATTTGGGCAGAAGCTCTCTCCCACTCCATGTACCTCAGGGCCACTTACCTGCCGGGAGTAGACAATGTATTGGCAGACCAGCTGAGCCGTGTCTTCCAACCGCACGAGTGGTCACTCGACCCTCTGGTAGCGACCTCTCTTTTTCACAAGTGGGGTTCTCCCCGCATAGACCTCTTTGCGTCCCCTCAGAACCACAAAGTGGACGACTACTGCTCTCTCATTCGAAGCCAGCACTCTCGGCCGAGGGATGCCTTCTCCCTCAAGTGGACGACAGGTCTGCTCTATGCATTCCCTCCACTTCCTCTTCTGTCAAGGACTCTCGTGAAGCTTCGCCAGGACGGAGGAACCATGATCCTGATAGCACCCCACTGGCCACGCCAGGTGTGGTTTCCCATACTCCAGGATCTCTCCATCCGCAGGCACATCCCTCTGGGAATGGATCCGCATCTGCTCACTCAAAACGACGGATGCCTCCTCCATCCCAACCTCCAGGCCTTGTCCCTGACGGCATGGATGTTGAAAGGTTAGTCCTTCAGCCTTTTAACCTTTCGGATTCGGTTTCTCGTGTCTTGATAGCTTCACGAAAGCCCTCCACCAGAAGATCCTATTCATATAAATGGAAAAGGTACACATCATGGTGCACTTCTCAGTCCCTTGATCCCCTTTCCTGTCCAATCTCTAAGTTCTTGGACTATTTATGGCATCTATCGGAATCAGGTCTTAAAACCTCTTCCATTAGGATGCATGTCAGTGCGGTAGCCGCTTTCCATAAAGGTATAGAGGGTGTCCCTATTTCAGTACAACCCCTGGTAACACGCTTTCTTAAAGGCTTGCTCCATCTGAAGCCACCCTTACGTCCTCCGGCCCCATCTTGGGACCTTAATCTGGTTCTTGGTCGTCTAATGAAACCACCTTTCGAACCTTTGCACTCCTGTGATCTTAAATATCTCACATAGAAAGTGTTATTCCTTTTGGCTATCACTTCAGCTCGCAGGGTTAGTGAGTTACAGGCCCTAGTTACCTATCCGCCTTACACTAAGCTCCTGCAAGACAGGGCGGTACTCCGCACTCACCCTAAATTTTTACCTAAGGTAGTTTCTGAGTTTCATATCAATCAATCCATCATACTACCTATCTTTTTTCCCAGGCCCCACTCCAACTCCGGGGAACAGACTCTGCATACCCTAGACTGCAAACGAGCTCTAGCTTATTATCTAGACCGTACAGTTCCACACAGGAAGAGCACTCAATTGTTTGTCTCTTTCCATCCTAACAAGTTAGGACAACCTGTGGGTAAGCAGGCTCTTTCCTCCTGGTTGGCGGACTGCATTTCTTTTTGCTATCAGCAAGCTGGCATTCCTTTTCAAGACCGTGTAAAAGCACACTCTGTGAAGGCCATGGCGACTTCGGTAGCACACCTTCGATCGGTGCCGCTTCCTGACATCTGTAGGGCTGCAACCTGGAGTTCTCTCCATACCTTTGCAGCCCACTATTGTTTGGACAAAGCTGGAAGACAGGACTCCATCTTCGGCCAATCTGTCTTGCGTAACCTTTTTCCAACATGATGTACCAACACCCTTCCACCTTCCCTGTTGGGTGCGGATGCCCTTTACCAAATTCCACCCCAGTTGTTGTGCCTGTTGCACATCGTTGGGTGCATTTGGTGCAAGTCAGGACATCCTCAGCTCGGTACTCACCCATTTGTGAGGACAACCATCCTGCTTGTCCTGTGAGAAAGCAAATGTTGCTTACCTGATGTAACAGGTGTTCTCACAGGACAGCAGGATGTTAGTCCTCACGAAACCCGCCCGCCACCCCGCGGTGTTGGGTTCGTTTTAATTTTACTTTTTTAGGCACTGCCTGTAGCTTTGAAAATCAGACTGAAGGGAGACCCTGCTGGCTGCAGGGTCAGTGCCTTGCTGGGCATGCCCAGTAGGGGCCAGTCAAAGTTCTGTTAAACTTTGACAGAAGTTTTTCCGTGGTGGGCTCCATCCTCGATGTCACCCATTTGTGAGGACTAACATCCTGCTGTCCTGTGAGAACACCTGTTACATCAGGTAAGCAACATTTGCTTTATCCACAGAAACACTAGCGTCCCCAATTTCAACATTAAGAAGATAGAACGAGCACGACCAAGTGAGGGCAGTCCCCAAGGTAGTTGCTAATGAGCGCCGCAATTCTTCCCAAAATGCCTGGATGAAACTGCAGGTCCACAGACAATGAATCAGGGTAGCACCAGGTTGCTTACATTTAAGACAAGTATCCGACTCCACGAATCCCATGGTCTTAGCCCTTGCCGGGGAAATGATGGTCCTGTGGAAGACCCGTTGCTGGAGTTCCCGAAGCGTGACATTACTGTGGGCCCTTTAAAGGATGGAGTGCATGCCTGGGGACAGTCCACGGGGGGGGGGAGATGGCGACCTGCTGCTGGCATCCTGCTTCAGTGGAGATTCTCAGAGGCTTTCCGGGCTGCACAAAGGACCAGGGCACCAAAAGGGTGATGAGTGATGCTGGTCGTGGGTGGCTCCTGTGACCAGCGAATGGTAACAGTTACGATCTAATCTTAATAGCTAAAAGTTCAATACCACAGTTTTGTTGGATTTTTCAATAAACCTTTACCCAGCTGTGGATTCAGAACAAAACTTAAGTGTACCAATAACCAAATTTAAAGTAGTCTAGCGGATGCTGCCTTATATGGAGTCTGACTTGAATGCTATGATAGTAATGCCTGTGTGGAGAACTTCCTAATATTAAAAACGCATGCCTTGATTTGTCTTCTGGGTCTCTTGGGTGCTCTACTTTGTGGTTCGGGCTTCTGCTTGCCTATGCATCATTCATCTTGCATGCTTACAAGGCTCTCCGCATGGTGCTTACAAGCTGTATCTAGAACAACCTCCTACAGCAAGGCAGTTCTTTCTAGTCAGTGATGGAATATTGCTGAATGAAGTACTTTTATTCATATCTTTCAGATGTTTCTTTTAAGTGTAATTTAGTTGATGCAATATCTCATGACATAACACTTGCTCTGACATCACAATCATTCTGGTACCATAATGCTGAAATGTGCTTCCAGCACCTGAATAAAAGCTGTCCACTTAATGTAAACATTGATTTGAGTGATTTCTCTGTAATATTGGACTTCACAGCAGTGGAGCATTAAATGAGCTACACCCTGGCTTTCTACTTACAGCAAATATCTGTGACGTGCTGAAGTTACAAACCACAGTGCTAATGTGATCATTTTGTTCTATCATGAAGCAATATAAATAAGCGAATAATGAAATGGGTTTCTCTCTCCTTCTTTTTATTTCAGCTGGGACTGGAGCGTTTCCACGGAGTTGGGATCCTGGGATTTAACTCTCCAGAGTGGTTTATTGCTGATGTAGGAAGCATTTTAGCAGGGTGAGATGTTTCTTATTTACATTCCCTCCTTAAAATTACTTAATTTATCAGTTTATTGTAGCTAATTTCTTTGAGGCATATAATTGATTATTCTATAATAATAGTAAGAGGAACCCACAATAGTTATTAAAACAAAAAACCAGCTACTAGATTTCATGCTATGTAGGAAAACATTAGCAATATTATACCAAATTATATAATCATAGACTTAGTCCAGCATTGAAATATTTTTTAATAAATTCAATCCCAGAAGTAATTTTGTATGGGAAACTAATAATAAAAAGTCTTAAAGGTTTTGTTTTAAATGAGAAGTTTAGTTTATTCTTTGATATATATTACGACATTTCAAAGCAGATTACATACAGATACTATAGGTTCTTCTCTGTCCCCCAGAGGGCTCACAATCTAACAGGGTCATTAGGGCCTTAGTGTGTTTAAATAGTGCAATGCGCAAAAATATGCAAATATCACATTAGTTATGCAAGTGGGAGGGGTTTGGGCAGAGTTAATGGTCATGAGTGGCTTCTAACATCAAGTGTGATAGAGTAATGCACAGCGACGTGGGTTTTAACACTGGAAATAAATCCACCTTTCTGTGCGTTGTGCCCGCGTTAGCTGTGTGTTATCAACCAAAAAGGTTTTTATCGCACATGCCGAGATAGAGAGAGAGAGAGACCAGTATGTAACTCAAGCTAGGGAGGAGCGTACCTTTCATCACTCCAAATAACAGAAAATCTTCAGTGTTGTCAATTTTGCTGATCGTACCTGTGTGTTTGTAAAAGTGTCCCCTCTTACAGTGATATAAATAGTGAAGTTACCTATCTGTCTCTCTCTTCCCCCCCCCCCCCCCCCTTTATTGCAGCTTGCGGAAATTACCTGTGTGATAGGGGAGAAGGGAAATTAGCCTAGCTACGTCCCCCTTTTTTATGGCGGATGCTATTTCCGCTATATCTATAGCATTTTGAACAATCCAGGTCTAAGTTTGTACCTGAGGCAATGGAGGGTGAGGTGACTTGCCCAGGTAGTGTGGGTGGGATTTGGACCCCTGACTTTCCTGGTTTTTAGCCTGCTGCTCTTCCACTAGCCTAGGAACTTGGGAGACCATGTAAATCATGAAACCTGCAATTCCTCAAATGGTAATATCCAGGATTTGCAACACAAATCTTCAGAGACGCTTTCAATTCTGATTATTGTCCTAAAATGCTGCTAATTTTATTTACAACTTACAATATGTGGAGGTTAATAAAACCATGTTTTAAACCTGAAGACTTTCTTTTTTTTTTTTGTAAATTCCACCTAGTTCAAAATTTGTTTTCATACTTCTGGAAAATGAAGCAGAAACCTTTACTGAACATTATTGCTTAGCTTAGTCTATATACCATTTACTATATTCCTTTTTAAAACTAGTAATTTATTATAATTATGAATTTTCATTGCACTTAATCATTGAAAAAACTAAGGATGAAGGAATATCGGTGGTTATTTTCTGACTGTAATTAGAAGGCTCTAGGACTTGAAATTAGCAAACATTACTCTTTCATCTGGGTTTTTTTTTTTGCAGCAGTAGATGTCATACCAAGTAAAAATAATAAAATCATATTTGACATCTATTGTGACTGGCATATTATGCATAATATGACACACAGGAACAAAATGACTACAAAAATAATTTTTACTTTAACTCCACTTTTCAACCTAAGAGAAACTGGAGATAAAAAATTGGTACATGATTATAACTTCACTTTATGCAGCCAATTTGATGGCATTTCTAGCATAATATGATACCAGCACATTCGATACAGTTGGGAATCTGACCTTGTTTTTTGCTTCTGTGTATCATTTTATTCATATTTTGAAACAATCATTGTGTATGTAGATACCTATTCTGATTGCCCACAGACCCTAGATTAGATACATAGTAACAGGATAACTTTAGTGGATTTTTATATATAAACTGTGCCGTGGGCCTTTGCATGGTTTAAGAGCAGAACTATGCTGTATTTTATAAAGTACAGACATTTCAGTACATGTGAATATTTGAAATGCGATGAAAGTGTTTTTAGTTTTTGTATTTTATATACATACGTGCGAATATTTTATGAGCAACAAAAAATATTTGTGTGAATCCTTTATTTGTATGTGGAGGCAGGTTTATTTCATAATTTATGCTTTCCTAGTGTTTAGCCAGATAGACGCAGGACCAGTGGGTTATGTGTTCCTCTGCTAACAGATGGGAGACGGAGTCAGGTTTCAAAGCTGTCGTCACCCTAGATATTACCCCTGAAGTGTCCTCAGCTCTTCAGTATATCTGTCTCCTGAGCAGATGTGGACGTGCTATCCCCCCACTAGTACGGTGTTAGCGGGATCGCAGCACTGATCCAAAGAGAGAAATGTTTACCTTCACCTTTAAAGGAAGATCGAGCCCCGCTCTCCTGCGGTCCCTCTCCCAGTTGAGAATTCCTGAGGTGATTTCCAAGATCCCTCCGAGGTGTGCCTTGGTCCTGTAGCCGGTTCCCCGCGTGGACTTAGCTGCTGAAGCAGCTGAAAGGCAGCGGGTACAGAAGCCGAGCACGGCGGTGAAGGCCAAAGCCCTCTCCCCCCGCAGCCAGAGACCATCTCTGTACTCAGCCAGGTAAGCACTGAGACCAGGTAAGTAGAGAAGAACTTCTCTGATCCAGAGATGTGGAAGGGCTTCGGTAAGTCTTTCCTCTTGTCTCCTTGCTCAGCATGCCATACCGACTTCGTTCTCTATCTCCGTTCGGGTGAAGGAAGGGGGTTCCGAGCGGGTTGAGTGGCCCCCCGATGGGCTAGGCCCCATTTTCAGCTCAGTGGACCCTCCATGTGGCAATCTGTGGTGGTGCCATCTTGTGTGCAGTTTGGTGCGACACTATTTTCCCCCTTTGGCTGTTGGTACATGCGTTGTGGGCTGGAAGTCTGTGCGCTTAACGTGTACGTAAATACGTGCATAGTTGTGCACATAACCACGCACAACCGACCACTTAGACATATGCGCACCGAGGCGAGGCGGTGCATGCCCGATTTAGACAATAACCAGCTGAACGCACAAACCACGCAGGCTATGTCCTCAGCAGCAAAGAAGCTCAGGCAACAATCCCACTGCGCGGTCTGCCATATTAGAGCTGCACAGTCTGACATGGAATCATGCCTGTGTCAGCACTGTGAGGAGGCCCAGGGAGGGCTGGATTCTCAAAAGTTTTCCAAGCCTGGCCCATCCCAGTCGGAGGACGGGTCAGCCTCAACCTTATCCAGCAGCTCCCCAGTCCTGAGCAATTCCGGGACGGTTCAATGGCCCCTACCCCGTTCCCCCTGGGACAAATATAGACCCGGCAGCCTTCTCTTTGTTGGAATTTTTTCATGACCTCCAAGCCTCTGTTCAGGCACAGTCAGCCCCTATCACTGCCCGGTTTGAATCCCAACTGGGGGGGGGACTTGCTCTCCCAGCCCTGCCTGTGGGCCTTGAGAAATGCCACACCTCACCAAGAGTATCCCTGACAGGGACCCAGACACACAACATGACAGATGACAACAGGGAAATCCCTCCAGGCCTGGAATCATACCGGCCCATGCTTCATTTCTTTCACAGAGATTGCACTAGTCTCCCAGACCCTGAAGACTCTGGGAGTTCCAGGCATGGACCCTATGGCGGAGCCAAAGAAGAACCCCATTCTGGTGTATCTTTATAAAGCCTCTTGCTATTTCCCAATGCTGGAAGCCATCCAGGAGTTGATTGATCTGGAATGGGACACCCCAGAGGCAAGCTTTAAAAGAGGTCAGGCCTTGGAGGCCTTGTATCCTCTGGACCCAACTGTGAAGGAATGCCTGCGTTTCCCAAAAGTGGACTCCATGGTCTGAGCCATCTCGAAGCAAACAACCATCCCTGTTGAGGGAGGGGCGGCTTTGAAGGATGCTCACAATAAACTGTTAGAATCCATCCTTAAGCAAGCCTTCGCGACAGCAATGTCACTGCAGATCGCTTCCTGCAGTGCCCTGGTGGCTCACTCCTGCTTGCTCCTCTCGAGAGAGGCAGATGGCTCTGGGGTGCATTCCGGAGAGGCGATTGAACCCGCTGCAGTCTTCCTGGCAGACGCAAGCTTGGACCTAGTGTGTACCTCGGCCAGTGGAGTAGCCTCGGTGATGGCGGCCAGAAGACAGCTATGGTTGAGGATCTGGTCAGCGGATGCAACTTCTAAGACGAACCTCACAAAGATGTCCCCCTTTTTTTTTTTAATTTATTTATTTTTAACATAATTAACAAGAACATCTTGTAAAGAAAATACAGAGAATAATCCCATATTACACAAACAAGAAAACCTATTTAGGTAATCTTATACAAACTTATTCTCTGATATTAAGTCCACAGAATATAGAGGAGGGGAAAAACACAACCTCTAATAAACAGCAATTTAACATCAAAGTAACTGCGGAGGAACAAATTTACTTTAAGAGGGACTTGAAGCATTTATACTGGGTTCTCCAGACGTAATTGGAGTTTTCCCAATCAAAAATTGAGTCAGTTGAGGGGGGGGGGGTGTTTTCAAAAATATATATGTATTGCTCGCATATTTAACTATGCATTTGCAAGGAAATTTTAAGAAAAATACTCCTCCCCAACTGCCAGCTCTTGAGATTTCATAAGGCGTAGAGCTTTCCTTTTTGAGTATCCTTGGAGAATACTCCCCGATGTCCTTGGAGACATCGGGGAATACTCTGACCCTGCATCCAAGGAATACCACATTTCTATACCTTAAACACATCCTAAGCAACCACTCTTTATCAGGCTCCAACACCAGCATTACTATCAAAGTAGCAGGAATTGCTTGTTCGGTATCTGATATCTCTAAGATAACCAAAATATCCAAAGGGGAATCCCCTCTCTGATTATCTGGAACAGGAGCCTCTCTCTGTCCCGTTAGATTTCCCGCTCTTGGTAAATAAAATATCTTTGAAAGAGGTGGCATTGCTGACTCCTCAATTTGCAGAATTTCCCAAAGATATCTCTTAAAAGTCTCTCTAGGAGAACTCTGTGGTATTTGCGGAAAGTTTATAACTCTCAGATTACGATTTTTCAACTGGTTCTCCAAATTCTCAATTTCTACAGCCGTGATCTTCTTATCTTTTATCATCGAGGACTGCACCTGTTGGAGCCCTTTTTATTTGATCTCTATTTGTCATAATTTGTTGTTCCAAGTTAGAAGTAGTTTGAGCCAATGCCCCAACTTTTCCTTCTAACTCTTTTACATTTGTACTCAATGGTTGCAAAACACGTAATATGGAAGTCTTCATCTCCACAATAGATTCCCAGATTGTCTCCAATGAAAAAATGGTAGGTTTTACCACAGCCAAAATCTGGTTAATGTTCTCCGCTTGAACGCTGGTCTGTCCATTCAAAATGCTTCCTCCTTCACCTGGCTGCCCTGATGGAACTGGGCTCTCTGCTGAACTTACACCTCTGGCGGTCCCTGCCAGAGGTGTAAGTGCTTCGACACTTTGGTCCTGCATCGCTCCTCCTGCCGCCCCAGAAGTGCTTCTCTGCAGCAGGGTTCCTGGGTGGAGTTCCCTCTGCGGGGCTGAAAGGAGATAATGAGCCAGGGAGAGAGGGGAGCTCCTCTTCCCCTCCCCCACTCTCCAGCGGCTCAGCTCCCAGGTGACTAGCAGGGTCAGGTCCCTCCTACAGTAACTCGGTTGGGTCATTAACATGGACAAGAGCAGCCTCAAGCCCCCCCCCCCCCTCTCCAGTCCTTAGAGTAGCTGGGGGCCTGATTCGACACCAAGAAGAACAAGGTCTTCCTCCCTCCCCCAAGGAGGAGGAACCTGATGGACCAAGTATGCCAGTTGACCACAATGCACCCCAAGGTGTGGGGCTATCTTCACGACTTCTGCCTCATGGCATCAACCCAGCTCTCTGCTTCAACGGCAGGGGAGAAGAAAAACAACCAATAAGGGCTGAATAACATAGTCTGGGTAAAACAAATAAGCATGGGTGTAGCTTGCTTATTGCGGCAGTTACTACCCCTAACTAATCAAGCTTGATATTTCACTTGGATGCAGCTCCATCACTGCTCTCCTCATCAATGGTGGGGGTGGAAGGGAAATAGAACCAAAGAGCTAAGAGAAACAGATAAGTATGAGAAAAAAAATGTGAAGCTTGCTGGGCAGACTGGATGGGCCGTTTGGTCGTCTTCTGCCGTCATTTCTATGTTTCTATAAGTACTGTGGGCAAGGGCTCACATGTGGTCTCTCCAACAGTCCTTACTGCCACGCTGGAACCCACTGTCCCAAGACTACTCGATTCGCCTCCGCCTACCAACAGAGGTATGCTCTCTGCTCCAGTGGTGGCTACAGGAAATCCACCTAAGCAAGGGCGTAAGCCTATCCCCACAGAGCTGGATCGTCCTCACGACAGACGTGATCCTCCAAGGGTGGGGAGCTCACTGTCGGGAGCTGACAGCCCAGGAACAGTGAACCAAGGAAGAGACGAACTGGAACATAAACCTCCTGGAAGCTCGAGCAGTCAGACTAGCATGCCTGCAGTTCAGCACGGGCTCCAGGGGCAAGCGATCCGGGTGATGTCTGACAACGCAACAAATGTTGCCTACATCAACCGCCAGGGAGGAACCAAGAGTCATCAGGTGTCTCTGGAAATAGACCCCCCTTATGGAATGGGCGGCGTTAACCTACAAGGGATCTCTGCCTCCCACAGCGAGCGAAAAGACAACGTCACAGCGGACTTTCTCATTAGGTAAAGCCTGGACCTGGGGAATGGACACTGTCGACCAAAAGCTTCCAGCTCCTAGTAAATCACTGGGGCCTCCCGACAATGGACCTACTGGCCACATTTCACAATGCGAAAGTCCCCCGGTTCTTCAGTCACAGACGAGATCAGCACTCCAAGGGATCCGATGCCCTTGTCCAGACCTGGCCAGAGGAGGACTTACTGTACGCTTCCCCTGCCCCATGGCCTCTACTGGGCAAGATAGAACACCACAGAGGTTTAGTCCTCCTAATGGCCCCGGATTGGCCCAAATGCCCATGGTAACCAGACATGCGAAGGCTCCTCGTGGAGAGTCCTCTGTGCCTTCCCCCACGCAGGGCCTGATTCTTCACGAAGATCCGTCTCTATTCTCTCTTATGATCTGGCCCTTGAGAGGGCTCGCCTGAAGAAGCGCAGTTACTTGGCGGCTGTGATTGCCGCCTTGCTCTTCGCGTGAGGAAGTTCTCAATGTTCCTGGCATACATATGGATCTGGAGAATATTTGAAGCCTGGTGTGAGGGCCTCTGGGTGCCCCCATGAACGGCCAAGATCCCCATGATTCTGGAACTTTTACAGGATGGCCTGAAGAAAGGGTTGTCCCTTAAGGTCCAGGTAGCATCCCTCTCCTGCTTCAGGGCCAAGGTGAACGGAAACAGTCTGTCGGCACATCAGGACTTGGCCTGTTTCCTAAAAGGGATTAAACAACTTTGACCACCCTTAAAGTGGCCGGTCCCTCTATAGAACCTCAATCTAGTATTGGACTTCCTAGCAGGACCTTCCTTCAGACCAATGCACAGTCTGTCGCTACGCCTATTAACACTAAAGAAGGTATTCTTGGTGGCAATATGCTCAGCCCATCGCATCTCTGAACTACAGTCACTATCCTCTCGGGAACCATTCCTATTTACTCCAGGAACAGGACAGCTTCGCACTGTGCCCTCCTTACCAAAGGTGGTCTCAGAGTTTCACTTGAATCAATCTGTCACAAGAGAGATACAAGGACACGGAAGACTCCCACCGCCTTCGCCATCTAAACATTTGTAGATTCTTAGTGCGGTACCTGGAGCACTCGGAACCAGTGCATAAGACAGATCGCTTGTTTATTCTTCACAGCGGGAAGAAACAGGGTGAAGCGGCTTAGCGAGCTACTATAGCTCACTGGATCAAAGAAGTAATAAAGGCAACTTATGTAGAGGCAGGGATGCCTTTACCCCTTCGGGTCTAAGCTCATTCTACTAGGGCCCAGGCAGTATCCTGGGCGAAAGCTAAGCTACTGTCGCCCGCTGACATCTGTTGAGCAGTGACATGGTCTTCTCTATATACCTTCTCCAGGTTCTACCGCCTGGACATCCAGGCTCGAGAGGACGCAGCCTTTGCAAGGCCGGTGCTAACTGGACTAAGGGCAGCCCCCGCCCCCCCCCCCCCCCCCCCCCCCCCCGTTCTGGAGTAGCTTTTGTACATCGCACTGGTCCTGAGTCCATCTGGCTACACATTAGGAAATGGAGAATTTACTTACCTGATAATTTCGTTTTCCTTAGTGTAGACAGATGGACTCGGCATCCTGCCCATGGCTGCCTAGGAGGGGCGCCAAGGAATCGCCCATGAGGTGAACCTCGATTCCATATGAATACAGGTAAGCTGTTGCCCTACCCATAGTGCAGGGCATCCACAGTATGGCTGGTTTCAACACTTATGTTAAGTACACTGGCGGTCTCCAGTTTATAATTAGCAATTAGCAAATTACAAAAAACGTATCCACAATGCAAAGAAAAACTTCTACGCTACTAAAATAAATAAATACCAACAGAACCCCAGAATGCTGTTTACCATTGTACAAAACCTCACCAAATCTCCAAACGAATTGAGAACATCTTCAAGCAAAAGCAACTATTTTGCAGAATATTTCACTGACAAAATCAAAAAACTAATAAACAACTCTATCAACACCACCATCACTAGCACCCAAACTCCATCATCTGTTCTGAAAATAACTTCAACGTGGCATAACTTTTGACTACGCTTCCATACTGGAAATCCAAAACATAATCAAAAAAATGAATCCAGCAAACCATCCCATTGATAGCATCCCCACACAAACTATCAAATTGATAACTCAATAAATAAAACAATAACTGAAATAGTTAACCTCTTTCTCACCGAAGGGAAATACCCGGATTGCTTAAAATCAGCAATCATCAAACCTTTATTAAAAAAAGAACAACCTAGACCCAGAGAATATTCAAAACTATAGACCCATATCAAACTTATCCTTCATAGCAAAAATCATCGAAAAAATCGTCCAGTCCCAGCTATCTGATCACATTGAAATGAATAACATATTTCGCCCCTCGCAATTTGGATTCAGAAAAAATTTAAGCATCGAATCATTACTATTGTCGCTAAACGACACAGTACTTAAAGGATTCAATAAAGGAAAATGTTACATATTAATCCTCCTGGATTTATCAGCTGCCTTCGACACAGTCAACCATTCTATCTAACTCGACAGACTATCCGAAATAGGAGCAACGGGAACCACTATCTATCTCTCTATCTCTCTATGAACTTTTGATATACCGACATTCATAGGACACATGCCGGTTTACAATCAACTCTTGTAGCGAGGAAAGAGAAATTACAAAATGACAGGGGAAGGGGAGCAGGAATAGAAAAAGGGAGAGATGGGGGGCGGGTGAGAGCAAGCGCATAAGTAGCGTGAAAAACATAGGTTGCAGAGCGTAAGGGAGAGAAGGAATGTAGACAGGAACTATATTAAAACATTAATGTAAAAATAACATTTCAATGATGATACAGTTAACGTTTAGGTTTGATTGGCATCAGGGTAGGCCTGTAAGAAAAGCCAGGTTTTGACGCCTTTTTTGAAGTGGGGTAAGGAGGGTTCAAGGCGGAGAGACATGGGGTGTGAATTCCATAGTGTAGGGTCAGCTATGGTAAATGCTCTTTCTCTGGTAAGGGAGAGGTGTGCAGTTTTGAGAGGTGGGATGTGTAGGGTGCCTGCGAGGGTGGCTCTGGATGGACGATTAGAGGTACAGAAGCGCGGCATTTCCTTGAGCCATGCAGGATTGTTTTTGTAGAGTGCATTATGAAGAACGGTGAGGGTTTTGTATTTTATCCAGAAAGGGATGGGAAGTCAGTGCAGATCTTTTAATGCTGGGGAGATGTTCTCTTTTGCGTGTGTCAGTGATGATTCTAGCCATGGAGTTCTGCAGGATTTGTAGTGGTTTAATTGTAGAGTAAGGGAGGCCTAGGAGGAGGGAGTTGCAGTAATCCAATTTGGATAAAATGGTAGACTGCAAAACTAGATGGAAGTCCTGAGCGTGGAGGAGGGGTTTAAATTTTTTGAGGATGTGGAGTTTATAGAAACCTCCTTTTAGTAGAGATTTGATATGGGGTTGAAAATTAAGGCGTTGATCTAATACAACACCTAGGTCTCTTACAGATGGCAGGAGGGGGTGGGTGGGGGTGGGTGTGTTGGATGTGACCTGCGAAGTGATTTCAGGATTGTTGGATATGAGGAGGATTTCCGTTTTAGTTGTGTTAAGTGCAAGTTGGAGGTTGGCTAAAAGGACGTTGATGGAAGCTAGGCAGGATTCCCAGAAATGCAGAGTGTCTTTGAGGGTTTTTTGAATGGGGATGAGGATCTGGATTTGTCAGAAGTTAGCAGAGAGGGAGGAGATAGATGTTAAAGAGGGTTGAAGATAGGGAGGATCCTTGGGGGACGCCTTGCACAAGGGGGATGCGTGGGGATTCTGAGTTGTCAATTTTGACCAGGTATTCTCTGTTGGTGAGATAGGAAGTGAACCATGAGAGCACTGTGCCAGAGATGCCTATCTCTGGTAGCCGGGATAGAAGGATTTGGTGGTTGACTGTGTCGAATGCAGCAGAGATGTCTAGGATAGCGAGTAAGTATGAGTTTCCTTGGTCCATGCCAATATGAATGGTGTTGGAGATTGCTAGAAGGAGGTTTTCCGTATTACGACCTTTGCAGAAACCAAATTGAGATGGATGTAGAATGTTTTGGTCTTCAAGGTAGTCAGAGTTGTGTATTGACTACCTTTTCAAGGATTTTGGATACAAACGGGAGGTTGGATATGGGCCGGTAGTTGGAGGGGTCTTTGATGTCTAAGGTGGGTTTTTTAAGGAGGGGCTTGATGATCGCAAGTTTAAGGGGGTCTGGGACTTTGCCAAATGTCAGTGAGCAGTTGATTAAATCAACTAGGAGTTTGGATATGGAAGTGAGAATGGAGAGGAGGATTTTAGAGGGGATGGTGTCAGCCGTGTGGGAGGTTCACCTCCCACACGGCTGACACTTCTTATTTGTCAAACAGAAGTTTCCAAGTAATATTCAACAACAACCTATTGAACAAGGTAAAGCTAAGTACAGGAGTCCCACAAGGATCTGCCCTGTCAGCAACACTTTCAACATCTATCTTCTACCGATCTGTCACACAGTGGATCGCCTAGGCCTAACCCATTTCCTATACACTGACGACATCCAAATTCGGGTCCCAATACAGAATACAATAGAAGAAACTTACAAGAGTATAACCAGCTATCTCGCTGAAATCAAACAGTGCCTATCCACCATAAAACTCATAATAAACATTGAGAAATCAGAATTAATAATCCTAGACAAAAAGTCAGTGAATCTCCCATGCAACCAGCTCAAAACAGAAGACCCTAAAACACTTCTCTCTTATTAGCCACGCTCGAAACCTAGGAATAACCGTAGATAAAGAACTATCATACAAAACCCACATAACAAAATCAAAGAAGGATACCACAAACTACTCGCACGTCTTAAACCTTTCCTTGCACAGGAGGATTTCAGAACAGTCCTACAACTACTCATATTTTCCAACCTAGACTACTGCAACGCCTTACTCCTTGGCCTTACCTCTTACTACCATCCGTCCGCTCCAAATACTACAGAACACAGCCGCCAGAATTCTTACAGGAACAAAAACACGAGCATATCACACCAACCCTCATCTCTCTACACTGGCTCTCAATAAAATACAGAATAGAATACAAAGTTCTAGCAATCCTTCATAAAATAATCACAGGACAGCAAAACTACTGGCTGAGCAAATACATCGTACCCCACTCTCCAAAAAGGAACCTTCGATCAACGAACAAAGGCCTCCTCAAAATCCCTCATGTAAGATCCACTCATCTGAACACAACTCGAGAGAGAGCTATACCCATCGCCAGCCCCGCCCTATGGAACTCATTACCAGTCGAAATAAGAACGTAACCAAATATCAAAACCTTTATTAAAAAAAAAAAAAAAATTATGAAAACCTGGCTATTCATCAGAGCCTATGCAAATGATCTCATCCATCAACACAACCAACCACCAAGGAAAAAAATCCACATCCTCAGAGAAATATAAAAACATCTAAGACAACTTAACATAAGACAATGCACAACGCTACATACAAATGTGGTTACATAACTATTTAAACTAATATACGCAATATAGTCACCATGATGTAACTTCTGTTTAACTAATATGATGTAACTATGTTTATTTAATATGATTCAACGTTTTGTTTAACTAATGTGACTACTGTAAACCGTTCTGATGGCGAAACCGAAATGACGGTATACAAAACATGTTAGATAAATAAATAAATCAAGTTTTTTAATCATTTGTTAACCAAGGGTTTAATCAAGTTGTATCCAAATTCTAATCAAGCTCTTAAATATATATATCCACAATGGCTTTTCGAAGAGAATACTGAAGAGCTGAGGTCACTGCAGGGGGGTATATCTAGGGTGACTTCAGCTTTGAAACCAGACTCAAGTCTCCCATCTGCTAGCAGAGGAACACATAACCCACTGGTCCTGAGTCCATCTGTCTACACTAAGGAAAACAAAACTATCAGATAAGTAATTTCTCCAGTGTATTTGAAATTACCAGTTTGCCCAGTTCACCCCGACCTCCTACTCAAAAATAGCTGACAACAGACAAGTTCAATTTCACTTGACCAACTCAATTAGCATGTGTAAAACTGAGCAAATAAGTTAGCTGCTTCTTGACACTTCTCTGGAACACCCTTAGATCGCCACTTTTTTTTTTGTGCCGGTAAATGTGCATGTTAAACCGAAAATTTGTACTTTACATGTTTATAAAATAGCATATATGTAAATAGAGGTTACTTATGCATGTATATGCTAATTTTCCACATGTAACCCCTTTGAAAATGTAATCATTTGAATTTGTTTTGCTTTGCTCACCAGAGGCCTGGCTGTTGGAATCTATACTACAAATTCAGCGGATGCTTGCCATTATGTAGCAGACAACTGTGAGGCCAACATCTTGGTTGTGGAAAACCATAAACAATTACAGAAAATCCTGCAGGTAATAGCCCCATTTCATCAAGTTTGTTAGGGTACTCTGCATTGCCAAGCAGGAGACATGAATTTTATTTCCATATGGTTTATATTGTGTAAACTTTAAATATTATGGGAAATATAATGGTGAATCTGAAAGAAATGCATGTGTTCAACACAGTAAGCTAATTTTGTCAAGTGTCTCCTAATTGTTATGTATCCTTTGTAAGGAGGAGTGAATTAATGGTTCAAGCCATGGGTCAAAGGATTAGAAATTCCTAGTTTCTAATCCAGGCTGTGCTAACTCTGTGACCTTGGTTGAAATCACTTACTTTCCTGTCTCTCAATATATCAGACCTTTGTTTCATTGGTATAGTACTAGGCTTCTTAAACCTATACTGGGAACCCCACAGCCTGTGTGGTTTTCAGGATAGCCACAGTGAATGTGCCTGAGGTGCATTGATCCACTATATGCTTATTTATGGGGATTTATCTCAGGTACTTTCATTGTAGATATAGGAAAATTTTGGCTCTTACCTGCTAACTTTCGTTCCTGTAGTTCCACGGATCAGTCCAGACACCTGGGTTCATCTCCCCCTATCAGCAGATGGAGACAGAGAAAAAAAACCTCGCTAACACCGTATCTAAGCAACCGTGCCACCTGCAGTTCGTCAGTATATATCTATATCAAAGCAGATAATAGCAAAAAATATGGAACCATTTAAACAACAATTAACAAGAACATGGAATGCAACAGAGAACAATCTTACAGCTGAGCGGACAACTCTCCCCTTAATATAACCCCCTTCTAATTGGGCGGGCTCTGGACTGATCCATGGTACTACAGGAACGAGAATTAGCAAGTAAGAACCAATTTTCCTTTCCCAGTACATACCCGGATCAGTCCAGACACCTGGGATGTACCAAAGCCCTTACCCAGGGTGGGTACCTGGAGAGCCCCACTCGCAAAACACTCTCCCCAAAGGAAGGGTTTGCTGGAGCCCCAACATCTAATTGATAGTGCCTTGCAAAAGTATGCAGCAACTTCCAAGTCTCCGCTCTGCAAATTTCCTGTGGGGAAACAAGTTGAGATTCCGCCTACGAGGCCGCTTGCGAACGTGTGGAGTGAGCACGCAAGCCTTCTGGAACTGGACGACCCAGTGTAATATACGTGGAAGAAATAGCCTCCTTCAACCATCGTGCAATAGAGGCTTTAGAAGGACCCAAAAAACACAAAGGAAGGCGATCTATAAAAGCCGTCAGGATGAAGAAAGGAATAGATGCCAATAGTCTTATAAAATTCCTTTATTGAAGTGGAGACACAAAGGTAGCCCGACTCTGGCCGAGTTTCGCCGTATCAAGACGGATCGATCTCCACTTGTTTGGACAAACATCAATGTTTGTCCGCACAAGTGGAGATCGATCCGTGAATGCGCCCACAAGATATATTACTTTGGCTGGTCATATAATGGTATATATGATCCTCCATGCACAAATTGTTTAATTTGTGAACTGAAGAGAATACAAGTAAGCCCCTGAGGCAGCCGTCTTGATACGGCGAAACTTGGCCAGAGTCGGGCTACCTTTGTGTCTCCACTTCAATAAAGGAATTTTATAAGACTATTGGCATCTATTCCTTTCTTCATAGAAGCTTTAGAAGCCTTGGATCCTCTATTAGGACCACTCCACAGCACAAAGAGGTGATCTGATCCAGGGGCGGATTGTGGGAAAATAGTGGCCCGGGGGATTTTTCTCCATACTGGCCCATGGGTACCCAATTACACATACAATTTGGTGAGTCACCAAATACAGAATAAAGGGACCATAAAATATACACAGAAATGTACTGACAAACTGAACTGGAAATCACAAGTTAGACTGTATGTAATGCAGCAATGGAAAAACAGAAAATACCATCATTCCTCATAAAACATCAAACAATAAAATCAAGAACTATAATACATCTCAATAGGAAAATCATTCTAAAAGTATTTCTCACAGGACAAGCAGGATGGTTGTCCTCACAAATGGGTGACATCGAGGATGGAGCCCCAACCATGGAAAACTTCTGTCAAAGTTTCAGGAACTTTGACTGGCCCCTACTGGGCATGCCCAGCACGGCACCAACCCTGCAGCCAGCAGGGGTCTCCCTTCAGTCTTCTTTTTTCCGCGCAGCAGTAGCCACGCGGTAGAAGAGCTCTTAACCACGTTCCTGACAGGAATTTCGAATAATTAATTCTGAAGAAAAATTTGCCCCTCAGGGGTCTCCCTTCGACAAATTTTTCGGTCCGCGGAACTTCGCTAAGTTTTTGCTGTCGTTTGGTCGACTTCCGTCGAGTTTGGCCCTTGAGGCCCGTTGGCATTTGACAGTCCCACGGCTAAATTTTTGGCCTTTTGCCATGGCGTCGGGGTTCCGTCGATGTCCGGACTGTACCCGAACTATGTCAATCACAGACCCTCATAGAGTCTGTGTTTTGTGTTTAGGGAGTGAGCATGATGTTCTGACTTGCACCAAATGTGCCCTAATGACACCAAAGGGTCACAAAGCCAGAATGGAGAAGATGGGGCTCCTCTTCCAAGCTCGTACCCCAACGCCATCGATTGCATCGACGTCATCGGAACCGGCACCGTCGAGGTCTCATCATCGACAACCCTTCGGTGACCGTCCGTCATCGATGACTTCGCGGCCATCGACTCCCGTTCCTTCCCCTGATGATCGAGGGGATCGGAAAGAAAAACATCGCCATCGACGTCATCGACCGCAGCACCGATCGAGCCACCGCCAAAAAAGTCTCGATCAGTAGTGGCACCGTCCACTACTGTTTCGCAGGCACAGAGGCAACCCTCACCCCCTCGGGGTTTGGGAGCCGCGATCCCACCGGTGACGGTGGTCCCTCCGGCTCAGCCTCAGCCTCCCTCTCTCGTCGAGCCGGGTCTTGTTACCCCCGGTCTCTGGGCAGAACTGGACCGGCTGGTCCAGGAGGCCATCGACAAGGTGATGCTACGGTTCCAGACTCCTCCCGCACCGACTCCGGCACCGAGAGTGGAACCGGTCACCGAGCCGATTGCAGCAGCACTGGCACCGCTGCTACACCGGATGGAGGTGCTCATGACAGCCCTTCCACCGGTGATACCTCAGTCACCGACACCGGTAAGACCGTTGTCACAGACAGGTTTATCATCAGGTGGAGAAACACCGTATCGAATTCCCCCTTCGGGAATTGTTCAATCGATGCCAGGTCGTCCCTCGCCACCGATTTCTTCTTCGGGGGCGATACGCACCTCTGCTCCACCGAGGTTTCCGATGCCGACACCGGTTCCCTCGATGCCTGCACCGGCACCGATACCGGCACCAATTCCATCGAGGATTTTCTCGATGCCCCCGGTGATTCCAACCGATATTTCGGAACCTCAACCTGGGCCTTCAGGTGTTCAGCCCCCTCGAGGTCCTGCAGGTCATCATCCAGATCCCTATGATACTTGGGGTGATGATACCTCTACTGGCACCGATGATTTGCCTTCACCGCCCTCTCCTGCGGAGAGTAGAAAGCGTTCTCCCCCTGAGGACCTCTCTTTCATAAATTTTGTGAAGGAAATGTCAGAGTTGGTCCCATTCCAACTTCAATCTGAACAAGATGACAAGCACCAGATGATGGAATTGCTCCAATTTTTGGATGCCCCGAAAGTCATCACTTCTATTCCCATTCATCAGGTTTTTCTAGACCTTCTTAAAAAGAATTGGGAATCTCCCAGATCTGTTTCCCCGGTCAACAAAAAAGCTGACTCTACATATCTTGTACAGTCAGCGCCTGGTTTTCAAAAACCTCAGTTAGACCATCATTCTGTAGTCGTAGAATCAGCTCAAAAGAAAGCTAAGCGACTAAAGCCACACTCTTCCATACCTCCTACTAAGGAAAATAAATTCCTAGATAGTATAGGTAGGAAGGTATATCATGGAGCTATGCTGATTTCCAGAATAGCTTCTTATCAACTTTATATGACTCAATATAATAGGGTCATTCTGAAACAGATGCAGGAAATCACTGATGCCTTGCCTGAACAGTTCCAGCCACAGCTTCAATCCCTTCTAAATAAAGGGTTTGAAGCTGGGAAGCATGAAATACGAACAGCCTATGACATCTTTGATGCTTCCACTAGAATCTCTGCCAGACGTTGGGCTTGGCTTAAATCATCTGACCTTCATCCAGAAGTTCAGGACAGGCTCTCTGATTTACCCTGCCTAGGGGATAATTTGTTTGAGCAAATTCAACAAATTGTAGCTGAATTGAAGGATCATCATGAGACACTTAAACAGCTCTCATCCATTCCTCCTGACTTGCCTTCTAAACAGCCCTTTAGAAAGGACTCCAAGAAGTCTTTCTTTAGGCCACGAAAGTATTATCCCCCATCAACCAAGCCTAGGCCTGCACGGTCTTACCATAAGACTCAGCCTCGCCAGACTCATAAACAAAAGCCTGCAGCAGCTCCACAACCGGGCCCTGCGGCGGGTTTTTGACTTTCACTTAGAGAGCAGTTGCCAAACCCCTCTTCCAGCTATACCGGTAGGAGGACGGCTGTGCCACTTCCTAGAAAAGTGGCATCAAATCACCACAGATCAATGGGTGATAGCAATCATTGCACAGGGTTACCACCTCAACTTCCTATCCCTTTCTGCCGACTCCCCACCTTTGCAGGCGTGGAGACTCACCGATCACTCTGTTCTTTTAGAGCAGGAAGTTTCTCTTCTCCTACAGTCAAACGCTATAGAACCCGTTCCTCCCTTACAACAAGGACTCGGGTTCTATTCCAGGTACTTCCTGATACCAAAAAAGGTCAGGGGGACTTCGTCCAATCCTAGACCTACGGGCCTTCAAGTACCTTTCCAAGGAGAAGTTCAAGATGGTAACCCTGGGCTCGCTGCTCCCTCTACTGCAAAGAGGGGATTGGCTATGCTCTCTAGACCTGAAAGACGCATATACCCACATTGCGATCACAGAATCTCATCGCAAATACCTGCGTTTTCTAGTAGGCCGAAACCACTACCAATACAGAGTACTACCTTTCGGCCTGGCGTCCGCACCACGAGTCTTTACCAAATGCCTCGTGGTGGTAGCAGCATTCCTCAGGAAGGAAGGTGTCCACGTCTACCCCTACCTGGACGATTTGTTAATCAGGGCCCCAACCCAGCAAATAGCTCGGTCCTCCCTGACCCTAACAATTCATACTTTGCTCTCTCTAGGATTTCTTGTCAATTACGAGAAATCCTACTTGGTCCCATCTCAGACCTTATCTTTCATTGGGGCAGACTTGGACACCTTACAAACAAAAGCCTTCCTCCCTCATCAACGGGCCAAGACTCTGGTGTCCCTAGCTTGCCAGCTGCGGTCTCAACACACAGCCACGGCTCGCCAATTCCTCATTCTGCTAGGACATATGGCCTCCTCAGTTCAAGTAACTCCCATGGCCCGTCTGGCCGAGAGTCACACAATGGACTCTAAGACTACAATGGACTCAAGCTCTTCAGCCTCTGTCCTCCATTGTTACAATCACCGACGCACTCCGTCTGTCTCTTGCCTGGTGGACAAATCAATGCAACCTCCTACAGGGCTTGTCCTTTCTTCCACCAGATCCCCAGATAATCATCACCACCGACGCTTCCAACATCGGGTGGGGAGCCCATCTACACAATCTGCAAACTCAAGGATACTGGTCACTAGAGGAAGCCAAACACCAGATAAATTTCCTGGAGCTGCGAGCAATCCGCTATGCTCTCAGGACCTTTCAAGATTGCCTATCGAACCATGCAATCTTAATTCAAACAGACAACCAGGTGGCCATGTGGTACATAAACAAGCAGGGAGGCACAGGCTCCTTCCTTCTGTGTCAGGAAGCTGCGCAGATTTGGGCGGAAGCCCTCTCTCGCTCCATGTACCTCAGAGCCACCTACCTCCCGGGAGTGGACAATGTATTGGCAGACCGGCTGAGCCGTGTCTTCCAACCACACGAGTGGTCACTCAATCCCTTGGTAGCGACCTCTCTATTTCACAAGTGGGGTTATCCCCACATAGACCTCTTTGCGTCCCCTCAGAACCACACAGTGCTCTCTCATTCGGAGCCAGCACTCTCGGCCGAGGTCTGCTTTATGCATTCCCTCCACTTCCTCTTCTGTTGAAGACTCTCGTGAAGCTGCGTCAGGACAGAGGAACTATGATCCTGATAGCACCGCACTGGCCACGCCAAGTGTGGTTTCCCATACTACAGGATCTCTCCATCCGCAGACACATTCCTCTGGGAACGGACCCACATCTGCTCACTCAAAACGACAGATGCCTCCTCCATCCCAACCTCCAAGCCTTGTCACTGACGGCATGGATGTTGAAAGGTTAGTCCTTCAGCCATTTAACCTTTCGGATTCAGTTTCTCGTGTCCTGATCGCTTCACGAAAGCCTTCCACAAGAAAATCTTACTCATACAAATGGAAACGGAACACATCATGGTGCACTTCTCAGTCCCTTGATCCTCTTTCCTGTCCAATCTCTAAATTCTTGGACTATTTATGGCATCTATCAGAATCAGGTCTAAAGACCTCTTCCATTAGAATGCATGTTAGTGCGGTAGCCGCCTTCCATAAAGGTATTGGGGGTGTCCCTATCTCAGTACAACCCCTGGTAACCCGTTTTCTTAAAGGCTTGCTCCATTTGAAGCCACCTTTACGCCCTCTGGCCCCATCTTGGGACCTTAATCTGGTTCTTGGTCGCCTTATGAAACCACCTTTCTAACCTCTGCACTCCTGTGACCTAAAATATCTCACATGGAAAGTGTTATTCCTTTTGGCTATCACTTCAGCTCGCAGGGTTAGTGAATTACAGGCCCTAGTTACCTATCCGCCTTACACTAAGGTAGTTTCGGAGTTTCATATCAATCAATCCATCATACTACCTATCTTCTTTCCCAGGCCCCACTCCAACTCAGGGGAACAGACTCTGCATACCCTAGACTGTAAACGAGCTCTAGCTTTTTATCTAGACTGTACAGTTTCTCACAGGAAGAGCACTCAATTATTCATCTCTTTCCATCCTAACAAGTTAGGACACCCTGTGGGTAAGCAGGCTCTTTCCTCCTGGTTGGCGGACTGCATTTCCTTCTGCTATCAGCAAGCTGGCATTCCTTTCCAAGACCGTGTTAAGGCACACTCTGTGAGGGCCATGGCGACTTCAGTAGCACACCTTCGATCGGTGCCGCTTCCTGACATCTGCAGAGCTGCAACCTGGAGTTCCCTCCATACCTTTGCAGCCCACTATTGTTTGGATAAAGCTGGAAGACAAGATTCCATCTTCGGCCAATCTGTCTTGCGTAACCTTTTTCCAACTTGATGTACCAACACCCTTCCACCTCCCGGTAGGGTGCGGATGTCCTTACCAAATTCCTCCCCAGTTGTTGTGCCTGTTGCACGCCGTTGGGTACATTTGGTGCAAGTCAGGACATCCTCAGCTCGGTACTCACCCATTTGTGAGGACAACCATCCTGCTTGTCCTGTGAGAAAGCAAATGTTGCTTACCTGATGTAACAGGTGTTCTCACAGGACAGCAGGATGTTAGTCCTCACGAAACCCGCCCGCCACCCCGCGGTGTTGGGTTCGTTTTTATTTTATCTTTTCGGCACTGCCTGTAGCTTTGAAAACAAGACTGAAGGGAGACCCCTGCTGGCTGCAGGGTTGGTGCCGTGCTGGGCATGCCCAGTAGGGGCCAGTCAAAGTTCCTGAAACTTTGACAGAAGTTTTCCGTGGTTGGGGCTCCATCCTCGATGTCACCCATTTGTGAGGACTAACATCCTGCTGTCCTGTGAGAACACCTGTTACATCAGGTAAGCAACATTTGCTATATTTCAAAACTGCTGATGAATAGAAGCTCCAGTAATTTAACTCAGGGAAATTTTCAAAAATTTGTATATAACACCAATAAAATATTTCAAAAAGAGCAGACATCAAATTAATATTCAATAATTTAAACTAATAAGGATTTTAAAAAGCCCCTGCTGTCCCCTTCTGTGAGAGCTCTTGATGTCCGGTCACCCTGATATTGTCGAGGATTAGGAGGTTATCCTCTCTCACACATACTCACATGTCCATTCTCTCTCACACATACACTGTCACATACATACACATTCATGCTCTTATATCCACCATAACCTCTCACTCTCACTGACACTGACACACTCTCAGGCTCTAAGACACTCTCTTCCCCTCCATACACAAAATCTTACTCCCTTGGATTTTCTCATACACACTCATGCTCTCACACTCACTGGCTCCCTCACATACACACAAACACACACACCCAGGCAAGCTCCCAGTCATTCTCATACACACACACTGACCTCCGGGCAGGCTCCCATTCATTTTCACACCACTCCTTCCCCATCCCCCAGGCATGCACACATTCATTCTCACACACGCAGACCCCCAGGCAGACACCCATGCATTCACACACATACACCCCCAGGCAGAGTCCCATTCATACACATGCACACACTAAAGGCAGACCCCCCCTCTTTTGCCAGCAACCTCGGAACCTCTCTCATTCCTCTGCTGCCACTGTCACAGCTGCCACATGGCTATTGGGGAGATGCCGATTGCTGCTACTGACACTGAAGCCCATTCTGCTGCCTCCTCTGTGCAGGCCCCGTGGGCTTCCACTTTCTCCATGCTGATCTCGTACATTGTGAGATCCGCATAGAGAAAGTGCTATTCTTGCACATTCCCAAAGATTACATGTGCCAATCACTAAAAAAGTAATTTATATTTTTTTTACCTTTGTTGTTTGATCTTAGTTTTCTAATTGGTTGGTCACAGGCTTTTTTTTTTCCACCTTCCCTTTCTTATTTGTTTGCCAATTCCTTTTATATTGTCTATTTTTTCTGTTTCTTTTCTCTCCATCTTCTTCCCTCAAACACACAGTCAGGTTCTCATTCTCACATGCATTTCTCTCTCTCACACACAGGCTCTCACTATCACATGCTCGCTCATATAAAATCATTCATACACACGGTCTCTCACTGGCACATGCTGTCTGGCTCTCACATGCTGTCTCTGCAAACATTCAGGTCCTCACTCTCACACACAATCTCTCAACTCATCTCATACACACACACACTCACTCTCTCACTCTCTCTACAGACCTTCAGCCTCTCTCTCACCTCTGGGCCTCCTCTTCACGGGTCGCCGCAGGATGGGCTCTGCAGCGGCCCTGCTACCGGGCCTCATCCTCTTCTGCACGTGCTGATGCTCCTTCTCTTTCCTGCCCACACGGCTCCGGCAATGTTTACTTCCGGGGCCTGCACAGGCAGGAAGGAGGAGGAGCATGAGCGCGTTTAAACGTGATCTTTTTCTTCGGGCCGTGGTGACGTGAGCCTCACCACGGCCCTGCCGATCTGCTTGTCGCTGCGCCGCATGAGCCTCCCTGTGCCCGGGGGCATTGGCTCCCCTCGGGATACCACTGTTCGCGGTGCCCCATGCCCAGGCCTAGTGCTTTCACCGGCCCTGCCCACAAGGTTCTCTTCGGGCCGCAGCGCCAGCAGACCTTCTTCTTGTCTTTGGCCGGGAAGTTTAAAAAAAAAAAAAAATCACGAGATGGGAGCGACCGGCCCACCCGGGGAAGCCCGATCCCCCGATAGGCCAATCCGCCCCTGATCGGATCTCCTAAAGTCATTGGTAATCTCAAGGTAACGCAATAAAGCTCTCCGAACAACTAGATGTTTGAGCTCCCTCGCATTAGGTTCAGACGCCGGTAAGTTAGGAAAAGCCAGAAGTTCCACTGACTGACACATGGAATGCTGAAACCACCTTTGGTAAAAAGGAAGGTACTGTCCGTAAAGAAACTCCGGATTCCGAAATCTGAAGGAAAGGATCTCGACAGAATAACGCCTGTAACTCAGAAATTCTTCTAGCCGAACAAATGGTGACGAGAAAAATTACCTTAAATGTCAAATCCTAGTTTGATCCAAGATAGCGGAGAGATAAGACGTATGTGAGCATCTCTCCCAACTTACCTGAATTCTTTCCCAGATGCCACATTCAGACCGCAAAAAGGGAGCTAGGGAGCGGCTAGCTCTGGAGCCCTCCTCGGTCCCTGCGGTCATTGGCCCTATGGACGCCCACCTACGCCGGGGAACAGAGTGCCCGGCGATGAGCTCGCTGGATGACATTCAGAGGGAAGAAGAGTCTGAAGCCGTCCCTGAGCAATCTATACTATCCTTGCTGGAAGATAGACACCCTCTTGAGAACCCAGCGCAGAGACATGCTGATCAGATTTGGGAGGAACTGGAGGCACTGGAACTGAGTGCCCATCGGGAGACTCTTCCGGAGCACGAATCGATGGAGGGAAGGGTATCAGCGCAACACCAACTGAGTCGGGAGATGGGAACAGTTTCACATGAAGCACCACAGCAACTGCAAAGAAGGGAGACGCCAGAACGAATTTCTGGAGACTCTGAAGGAACGGGCTTTATATGTGAACTGGTAAGGCCCTCAACTTTTACTCTTGAGCCTATATGGGAAGCAATAAGGGAGACTAATAATAACATATCTTGTCAAATAACAACCACTGCTAATAAAGTGGAAAGATTGGAAGCTAGAATGGAAATTGTTGAAAAGGAAGTGGCTGGAACTACTCGAAAGATACAATCTTTTTTGAGGTAAAATTGAAACGTATGAATGATATACAACTCAGCATTATTAAGGAAAATCAAGTACTCCACCAGAGAATAGAGAATTTGGCTAATCAGACGAGGGCAAAGAATTTGAGATGTATTAATTTCCCCAAAGTGCCCTATATGACTCCAAAGGAACTTTGGAGAAAATACATGATGGAAATCTTAAAATAACAGAAGAAATGCTTCCAATTACCTCAATTTTATTATTCCACCGAGGAAGAAAACTGGAATTGATCCTGACAATTTTCAAATTTTGGCACCCAGGGAAACTCCCAGTTTGGATATATCAGCAGTCCTTGAGCAGTCAGAGGAGAATATAGCCACACTGACCACCTTAATTGTGGTGTTTTTTGTTGGAATCTGATAGGGAGTGAATTTTTAAAAAATATTTCTCCCATCGTACTGAACTTTTCCTTGGCTGCAGAGTCCAGATTTTTCCCGACTTTTCGAGAGTGACGCAGAAGAGGCGTCAATTTCTTCTTTTGAAACCTCAGATTTTAGAATTGGGAGGGCTATTTTTGTTGAAATTCCCCTGTAAATGCCTGATTACGTTTTAGGGCAATTCCTTTTTGTTTTTTCAGCCCTTTCAATTAACTTCCTTTATAACTAGTAAGAAAAATGGGTTGTCCTCTTCTCCTGCAATTTGATTGTGTACTTCTAAAAGTGCAACTTGTCTATCATAAATGTTATACTACTACCCCTTTATCATAAGGTTGTTTAAATTGTGAATTCCTCAGATTGTGTAAATCTTGGATCCTTGTTTGAGGGCTTAATTATATGCTTTGTAGCTAATAATTATAGATCCCCCTTAAAGAGAAAAACAATTTTTTAAATTGTTTTTCTCTTTCCTTATGTTAATACTTAAATACACAGGGGGATAAATATTTGTTCTATTGTGGTTTCTATATTGAATGTTTAAAAAGCCATGAAGTATGTATTTCAACTCAAGTGATTCTTGATATTATTGTAAACGAATAAATAGAAAATTAAAAAAAAAAGTGTCAAATCCTCTAACATAGCCCTTCGGAGTGGCTCGAAGGGAGGTTCACACAGAGCTTTAAGAACTAGATTAAGGTTCCAGGACAGATAAGGTTTCGGAACTGGAGGACGAAGATTCATCGTACCTCTAAGAAAACTAACCACGTCTGGATGAGACTAAATAGAGGAACCTTCAATTTTCCCACAGAGAGAGCCCTGTGCTGCTACCTGCACTTTAAGAGAACTAAGAGAGAAGTCCTTGGGGAAGCCATTCTGTAAGAAAGATAATATTCAGGAATTAAGGCCCTAAGAGGGTTAATTCCCCTAAAGGAACACCAAGACTCAAAAATTTTCCATAACCGAATATAAGAGAGGTTAATAGACTTCCTTCTAGACTGTAACAATGTGGTGACTACTGAGTCCAGGGTAACCTTTCCTTTTCAAACGCCTCCTCTCAAAAGCCATGCTGCTAGACAAAAGCGAAGCAGCTTGGTTGAAAAATATAGGACCCTGTCAAAGAAGACGCGTCAGTTGGCCGAAGCGAAGCAGGGCCATCCACCGCCAGGTTGACCAGATCTGCAAACCACGGACACTGAGGCCACTCTGGAGCCACCAGAATCAGCTCTCCACAATGCTTTTCTATGCGATGTAGAACCTTGCCCACCAGCGGCCACAGACGAAAATCCATATAGTAGAACTCCTGAGGCCATGCTAGAACCAGAGCGTCTGTCCCCTTCGGCCCCATACTGTCTTCAGCGACTGACGAATCAGAAGGCCTTTGCATTCCGAGAGGTCGCATAAGGTCGACATGAGGTAGACACCAACAATCTCGAATTAACTGCATGGCTGTCTCTGAGAATTTCCACTCTCCTGGATCCAAGTGTGTTCAAGAAATGGACCTGAACATTCTCTGTTCCTGCGATGTGGGATGCCACTAATCTCTCTAGATGTCGTTCCACCCAGAGCATCAACCTCTGTGCCTCTAGAGCTACTGTCTTGCTTTTGTTTCCGCCCTGCTGATTTATATATGCTACTGTTGTCGCGTTGTCTGACAGAACTCGAACCGGACGATTCCGTAGTAAAGGCAGAAACTCCTTCAAGGCCAAGCGAACTGCCCTGGTCTCTAGACGGTTGATAGACCACGCAGACTGTCTCATGGACCAGGATCCCTGAACCAAATGGGATTGACAAACTGCTCCCCATCCAGCGAGACTGGCATCGGCAGTAACTACAATCCAATCGGGAACTTAGAGGTCTACTCCCCAATTGAGATTGTAATGTCTGAAGCCACCATGACAGACTGTCTCTTGGCAAACTCTCGAGAGGTAAGTGGATATGATGATATTCCGATACTGGCTTCCAGCGGGACAGCAATACCGTCTGTAGTGGTCTCATATGGGAAAACGCCCAGGGAACCAAGTCCAGCATGGAGGCCATCGAGCAGAGTACCTGTAAGTAGTCCCAGACCTTGGGTACCTGTAACCGCAAAAACCAGCAGATCTGGGCCTGAAGCTTCAAGATTTGATCTTGAGAGAGACTCTGCCTATAAGAGTATCGAACAGAGCTCCTAAATACTCCAAAGTGTGTGTTGGTGATAGCTGACTTTTGTCGTGATTCACTACCCAACCTAGGGACCATAGGACTTTGAGAACTCGATAAACCGACTTGCGGCATAGATACTCTGACTTGACTCTGATCAACCAATCATCCAAATATGGGTGAACTAGAATACCCTTCTTTCGAAGGAAAGCTGCCACCATCACCATCACCTTGGTGAAAGTCCACGGAGCCGTGGCGAGACCAAACTGAAGAGCCTGAAACTGAAAATGTTGACCCAGAATCATGAAGTGGAGAAAACACTGAGAGTCCTGATGGATGGAAATATGTAGATAAGCCTCCATGAGATCCAAAGAAGCCAGGAATTCTCCTTTGCATACAGCCACTATGACCGACCTGAGGGTTTCCATCCTGAAGCGTGGCACCTTGAGTTTTGCATTGACCTTCTTTAAATCGAGTATTGGCCGAAATAAGCCCTCCTTTTTGGGAACCAGAAAATAAATGAAGTATCTCCCTTGACGGAGCTCCGCTCTGGGAACTGGTACTACCGCACTTAACCGACATAACCAGTCTAGAGTCAGTTGTACCACCGCCTGCTTGACCGGATAGCTGCATGGGGAAATTACAAAAAGTTCCCATACGGGACGAGCAAATTCTAAAATGTAACAGTTTCTTATCACATTGAGAACCCACTGGTCCTGAATGATCTTGGCCCACTCGTTGTAAAGGTGCTGTAAGCGACCTCCTATAATAGGAACGACTCAGTGGACCAGCCTGGCATCCTTGGGTAGACTTACCTCCTGCCAAGGAGCCACCAGAGGATCCCCTAAAGAACCTTCTGGCTCCACGAAAGGATTGTCCCCATGATTGCCCCCATGCTTGCCCCTGCGAAAAATATTGTCTCTGTGGTTCCGGCGTCCACTGGTAGGCCGCGATCTTCTTTTGGCCCGAAAACGAGACTGTGATTGAAAAAAATCTCTTACCCTTAGGTTTATCCTCGGATAATCAGAGGACTTTATTGTCTCCAAGAGACTGGATCAGCTGCTCTAGATCCTTTCCAAATAAGAACTTACCTTTGAAAGGCAAGCATGCCAATTGTGCCTTAGAGGAAACATCCGCCGCCCAATTGCGAAGCCAAAGCAACTTTCAGGCGGCCACAGCTGATGCCATTACTCTGGAGGAAGTACGCACCAAATCATAGAGGGCATCTGCACTGAAAGCCACAGCTGCTTCCACACGCTGAGCCATATCCGGTTCCACAGCTGATTGAGACAAATTACCTTGAAGCTGCTGTACCCACTGGAGACAAACACACTGCAAGAAACTTGAACAAAGCGCTGCACGCAAACCTAGGGTTGCCACCTCAAAAATCCTTTTAAGGTGTAACTCTATCTTACGATCTTGTACATCTTTTTTTTTTTTTTTAAAGCGGCCGAACCAATAACCAGAATCATGGTACGCTTAGTCACAGCAGACACCGCTGCATCTATGTGAATCGGTTATTTACTCTTTCGGATAGTAGAAAGACTAGGGGGCACTCCATGAAGTTAGCATGGGGCACATTTAAAACTAATCGGAGAAAGTTCTTTTTTACTCAACGCACAATTAAACTCTGGAATTTGTTGCCAGAGGATGGGGTTAGTGCAGTTAGTATAGCTGTGTTTAAAAAAGGATTGGATAAGTTCTTGGAGGAGAAGCCCATTACCTGCTATTAAGTTCACTTAGAGAATAGCCACTGCCGTTAGCAATGTTTACATGGAATAGACTTAGTTTTTGGGTACTTGCCAGGTTCTTATGGCCTGGATTGGCCACTGTTGGAAACAGGATGCTGGGCTTGATGGACCCTTGGTCTGACCCAGTATGGCAGGTTCTTACTTTCGGGAGAGAAATAAATTCTAAATCCTGTTCTGGTAGAGGGTAAAGTTTCCCCATGGCTCTGCCAACCTTTAAACCAGAATCAGGAGTCCCCCATTCCTCTTCTACTAACTTCCTAACCGACTTGTGGTAAGGGAAAGAAGTTGGAGGATCTTGGATGGCACCTAGTACCGGGTCCTCGCCATCCAAATCCTGGTTCTCCTGAGGCACCTGAGAACCTGGTAAGTCAAGGGAAGCAAAACCTCCAGCTCTTCCTTTTAAAAAGGCGGACCACCTTAGGATCCTCAGCCTCATGAATAAGAGACCGGGTCATCCCCTTTACCCGCATCCTCGGTAGCTGGAATAACCGGAGCCACCAGGGGAGCTTGGCCAGACCCCGAACCACTACCACCAGGAGCTATGATAGCGTCCTCCGGATCAACCGCCCCAGCTGCATCACCCTGTGCTGAGGGAAATCTATTACCGGGCATAGGAGACCTCCTGGGACCCCCAAAGGACCCTCGGTGGGCTGGACTGTTGGAATCTGCAGCTATGTAGACCCCCAAGCTGCTTTCTGTCTGGCCATATAGGCATCAAGAAGTAACAAAACAAAGTCTGTGGAGAAAAGAAGTTGCAGCCGGTCCAAAAGATACTTGACGCTGTTTAGAGGGAGAAGCAGCCACAGACGAACCCTCCCCACCGCTGGCACAGTTAGCGCATAACCCCGTCTTATTAAGCCAGGAAGAATCAGAGCCGCATGAACAGCATGCCCTGCCGCGAGCCATAAGGTAGAGATAAAATATAAATCCTCTCTGAAGGTACTCACCACGACAGAAGAAAAGGTCCCCCAAACAAACAGCCAGAGCCCCACAAAAAGCTCCTACCTAAGGGGAAGAAGTCGCTCGCCTATAGAGCAGTGCTCCGGGGCAAACTTTTTTTTTTTTTTTTTTTTTTAAATTGGCTAAAAATGAACAACCTGCCCTGAAAAATAGGCAAGAATAGCCAAACATTTCTTGTAAAAAAAAAAAAAAAAAGTATTGTAAAGAACCTGCATCCGCCTCATGAAAGAGGGATCTGGACAACCAGATTTACACCTCACGGGTGCCCAGACCAAGCACACACAAGGGTACCAACCCCCGGCTCGGCCGCCTCAACCGGACAGGGAAAAACCCTAAGGATTCTAAAAAAATAATTAAAAAAAAGAAACTCCTGGGAGGAAGGCTCAAAAGAAAAAAATTAGTCAACTGCAGGATTAACAGCCTCTGCCATCTGCTGGAGACAGAGAGATACTGAGGAACTGCAGGTGGCACGGTTGCTTAGATACAGTGTCAACAAGGTTTCTCTGTCTCCATCTGCTGATAGGAGGAGATGAACCCAGGTGTCTGGACTGATCCGGGTACGTACAGGGATCCTGAAAATCTGGCTGGGTGTGAGGTCCCCAGGTCAAGTTTGGGAAGCCCTGTGGTAGTATTTAGCTTCAGACTCTGGAAGAATATCAAATAGGTCATTTTTTCAGTAATGTAAATGCTAAGTAATAGCACTTCAGAAGTGGCTGCCTTCCAAATTTCTGAGGTTTTACAATTGTAAAATGTTTTCAGAATCTGTTTAAATATAAGGTGCAATATATCATGATACAATTGTGCTGTGTATGTAAGTCAAAGTACATTTAATGCTTGTATATATCTTCAAAAACATATGTAGATTTTCTATTTCAACTTATTTTTTTTCAATTAAAACAAGGCTTGTCTTTTCTAGATTATGGATAAGCTTCCACATCTGAAAGCTATCATACAATACAAAGATGAGCTGAAAGAAAAGAGACCAAATCTATACACAGTAAGTATAAATAATAAAACAGCACGGTGACTGTTTTCATCGGGTCCTGACTGAACTAGTTTAGGCTCAATCCTACGAGTCGGTGGTAGCATGTAGCTTGCTATGTGTTTAGCTTGTTGAGATTGCCAGAGGGAAAAAAAAAAGGCTTTAGTCAGTTGTGCTGGCCAAGTTGTTTTCTTGTTCCTCTTGCAGGCTAGAATGGCCCTTGAAGGGAGTCTTAGGTATTGCTCCGTATGCCCATCTTATAGGTGCAGTCTTTATGCAGAGTATCCAGAGGAAGATGGCAGTTGGGTGTCCTCTGACTTCAGGATTGTTAATGCATGCCAGAGCCTAGACTGGGGATGTGCTGGATAAAAAAGTTATAAGCGTCTGGTAGCTGTGAATGAAAGTCCATCATGGTCCCGAGAGTGGAAGAACAACCTTGTTGTATATAGTGCTTATTCCGCATGCACTATTTCTGGTCATCACTTTTTTTTCAATTTTTTCAATTTTGGATTAATTTGGCACTTCTTACAATCATAGAGGGCAATTTGCAAAGTAAGTATTTACCCAGGTAAAATGGCCTGCCTGGAAATTGCCGCCTTCAAAAGCATCCTCCATCTGCTGACTTCCACGGCACATACTTTTAGCTGAGGAAAAAACACGTTTTTTAGGTCAAGGGAGGAAAACAGTACACGTACCTCTGATTTTGAAATGTCCGCATGCAGGCTATTGTGCTTCTTCCTCCACCTCATTCCCCCCCCCCCCCCCCCCCCCCCCCCCCCCCTCACTCCATTCCAGCTACACAGACAGCAGGTGCAAACTACATGGCCTTTTAGAGGATAACTTAAAACATGTGCGAGCTGCATCTATATATGCAGCTATGTGGATGTGTGCACATGGGCACCCTCTGCATAAGTCTACACACAACGTTTGTGTATCTAAAAGATACAACCTGTTTGTTCAACATAGCTAGATAAGTTTTGGCTTATCCTGCTAAGTGGCGCCAAAAGACAGAAAAGTTTTTCCCAAAAAACTACTAATCTAGCTAAGTAACACTGTTTTAAGATTTACCTGGCTAATTATGATAGCTGGATAAGTAAAAGAAAAGCACTACTTAACCGGATTATATAAGGACATTGAAATTAAGTAGCACATTTAAAACAAATCGGAGAAAATATATTTTTCACTCAGTTTCTGGAGGAGACGTCCATAAACTGCTATTAATGAATAGGGAATAGCCACTGCTTATTGGCGGCATTAGTAGCCTGGGATCTATTTGTTTGGGTACTTGCCAGGTACTTGTAACTTGGATTGGTCACCTTTGGAAACAGGATACTGGGCTTGATGGACTCTTGGTCTAACCCAGTATGGCATGTTCTTATGTTATGGATAAGTAAAATAGCTGGATAACTAGCTTTTGAAGACTTATCCAGCTATCTTACTTATCTAGCTAAACAGCTTTTTAAGGCAACATTTAGCCGGATAAGTGGTGCAATTTGGGTTGTGTGCATATTTGTGCTCCTAATTTTAATAATTTACATGAGGAAATTTAACTTGCATATTTTTCTTATCACTTGTCGACTTTTACGCGTGTAAATTACCAAATTTTATAACATGCGCACAAACTTACTAGTTTTATTAATTAGTCCAGCAGTTTGCCAAGTCTATCTCTAGGTCATCAAGACCTCTTTGGTTCTTCAGCCTGAGCTCCATTTAGTTTATCCAGACCCCTAATCTAGTCAGTATTTGGTTATAAAGCGTTCGATTTTGACTTCTACCAGATAATTAGCAGGTGTAAATAAGAACATAAGAAAATGCCATGCTGGGTCAGACCAAGGGTCCATCAAGCCCAGCATCCTGTTTCCAACAGAGGCCAAACCAGGCCACAAGAACCTGGCAAGTACCCAAACATTCTCTGTATGGAGAATTCTCTCACGCGATATGTTCCAGAGTTGTCCTGGATGCCACGGAATCTTCCTGCTGCATTATGAGCAAAATGTCCTCAGTACATGGGAGAAAATATATTGGCTCCTCCAAGCAGCTTCCCAGGAATGAAAGAGGAGCTTCAAGAAGGATCCTGCTTTCAAAATGACTGAAGAGCAATGGCTTGTTCCCGATAAGATCTGACCTTCTCTTGCGAAGTTGTGTGAGAGGATTTTGCCTTAAGGTGAACAGTCACATCCTGTAGATGAGAATGTCCAGATAAAGCTGGGAATGTCCAAACAGATCAGGGAAATGCCATCAAACCCCTTCATTTATCAAAATGCTATAAGGCGTTGTCGCATGCATTAATCTTTCTCTCTCTCAATCTCTCTCTTTTTTTCTCTCTCTTCTCTCTCTCGTCTCCCTGTAACCGTCCTTCATCCCCAGTGGTTGTACGTAGGAAATTCCACATTCTGGCACTTATTTCAAAGTGCGAAAACGTTATCATGGTTTGCGGTAACGTAGCTCTTGGCATAGGTATTAGTCTAAATTGTGATAAAGTGCCTATTACCATAAAACATGCCCCTTTTTCTCTCGCAGGTGATATTTAGTGCATTTTGATAAATCCAGGCCTAAGTTAGTTAAGCTTCAAAGAATGGTCAATGAATCATGCATATATTTAACGTAGCACTCAGAAAGCTAATATTCAACATACTTTCTGTCTTTCAGAAATACCTTGAAAGTGAAAATTAATTTTAAACATATTTTGCCAAACTTAACTATTTGCTTACTATTAAATACGATTTTTTTTAATGAAAAGCATGGTATAGTTTCTTCAAGCTCATCTGTTTTCTTTTAAGGAATTTCTAAAGGTTTTAATTCACTTTCAGTTTAGCTTGAAATTCTGCACCCTTATGAGTGTGTAAAAGAAGAAGTCTTTTTCTCGTCAATAGAGACTCATTTCTATGCAGTTTTTAACAGTCGCTGCGTGAAGGGGTATGATACATTATAACTATGTTTCAAAGGGGGTACATTTTTTTATATCTCCATCTGACTTATCAAATGTATTCAAATTGTTAAAATGAGAATTCCAGGAAAGAATTTACTTCTCCTCAGCTGAAGTTTCTGATCGTTTTCTCAAGCATTTCATTCAGTAACTACAAGCATGCCTATTATGAGAGGATTCCAGGAAAATGTGTCCGAAATAAAATATAAAAAGTACTAAGGTTCTAAGAGGCAGGAATAAAATGTAATGTTAGTTTCAACTGTGAGAGCATAGATGCAAATTATGTCCTTCTTATGAAAATTAATCAGTATGTTCTGGTAATAGCTGTACATGCATCGCTTTCGCAGGTTATAAAATAGCACCTTTTATGATGGTCCCCACCCTGGAAAGCCCCTAGCCTGTTTCCTTTTTTATATAAGCAAATTTATTCATGCACCATTACTTGTGTGTGTGTGGTTTGAGGTTTATAAAATTGCATGAATATGCGCTATTTGTATGTGCATGTACTCCATTTTTACACGTGCAGCCCTTTTAAAATTCACCTTTTAATATGCATACTTTGCATGTGCTAATTTTTAAACAGGAGCAGTACTGGTAGTTTTTCTTTGAACATTTGATAAAATCCCATGTTAAAAGCACACACTTAAAAGTGAATTTTAAAAGAGATGCGTGTGCATGCTAGAGATATTTTATAAACATTGCACATATGGGAACAAGTACTGATACGTGAATAACTTTGCTTGTGTAAAAAAAACAGGTGGATTTGGGGCAGGTCAGGGACGTTCTGTGGAGAATGTGGGGGAAAGAGCAGCATGTGTATGTGTGAGTTGGAGAATATGTATATGAGAGGGATGACAAAGTATGTGTGTACCCTTCTCCCCCACCCAACTAATTTATGATAATCTCAGGGGGACTTGGAAATCAAAAGTTCCCAGGTATGGAAAGCATTTTTTTTTAATGATTAAGAGGTTTTAATTATTGGGTGTCTGCTGTTTTGAGAATGTAGGAGAATTGGGAAAGCCTTGCTTTCCCAATTCTTATACACCCTCTCCTACTGCCCTACCCCCCCCCAGATTTCCCCGTCATATTAAGTTATTATCATTACCTTTAAGTTTTGCCTTAAGTTATGCTTTATTAATATCCTAAGTTTTATGTACTAGTTATACCTTGCTACTTTTATGTACCTAAGTTAATCCTTGTTTTCTTCCTTCATTTTCTTGAGGAGTTTATGTACTGGTTTTTTAACTATTACTATCTTGTTTTATGTATAACGCTATGGCGTATGTTATTATGTTCTCTGTACACAGACGTGATATCTCTGAGTGGCAGTATATAAAAACCAATAAATAAACAAATAAATATTATTGGTGTTTGGAAATTTAAAAAATGTGTGTGTTTAATTATTGGATGTTATTCTGTTTGTCTTCTGTTTTGAAATATTCTTTTTATTGCTGTGGTTTTATGTTTTATATTTCTTAATTTTGTTTGTTTTTATGAGGCATGGTAATGTTTGGTTTTCCATTGTTGCTCTGCATACAGAGTTTGGCTTGTTGCAGTTTCCATTTTTTGTCAGCATGTTTCTATTTATACCTTTTTTTATGGTCCTTTTATTCTGTGTTTGAAGTTCTGCATCTGTGACTGAGGTAAGGTATTCTGCTAGCTAGCAAGTAGTTTCTGTGTAGAGATCTATAGCAGCCTGGCCTGGTCTATTTTCCTAATAGGGAGGTGTATTGGTGAGGAGGGGAAAGGGAGTGAGATGTTTTTGTCTTCTCTATTTTATAATTTTGTTTTTGTGAGGAAAGACATCAGTTTCAATCATATTTTTACATAATTCTTGAATATTTTAACTGAAAATTGTCAAAATTAATATTCAAGAGTTGCGTGAAAGGAATCTGGGAGATCAGGGTGCAAACTGGCTTCTAGCACTTGAGAACCAGGTTACCTACTCCTGATTTAAATCTTGGTACACCATGTTGCCTACCCCTGCTCTGGTAGCTGCATCATTTATTTATTTATTTATTTGCGGTTTTTTATATACCGAGGTTTAGCAGAAGCCTTCACCCTGGTTTACAATAGAATAAATTAGTTACATAGAACGGTCAAAAAAGAACAACAAAAGGTTACAAGGAACGGTACAAGGGGGGGAAAACGGAGGAAAAAAAAACCCCCGAGGTTTATGAGACCTCGAACTAAATGACTAATAGTTGGGAACTGAACATAAACGTATGAGCAACATTTGAGCAAGGATGTCAAGAGCAGATTAGATACCTAATAGAAACAAGCACCCAAAGAAATTTTTTGGGGAGTTGCAATATACTATCCAATTCACATTCAAAAACCCTCTTTATGAATTATTTTCAATAAAATCTTTAAACACTCAATGGGTCACCAACTGTGAATCTTGTCATTCAAAATTCCAATGCTATTCATACAGGAGGCTGTCGGATCTGTGTATTGACCCAAACTGGCCTCACTGTTTAAATTGGAAAAAAAATTTTGAAAGATGGAGGGCAGGTTTCATATATATGAGTTTAAAACCCCAACCAGGGTGAACTCAAATTTGTACATATAATCATAAACCGGACCGCCTCCATCCAATTTTTTAAGAAATGTGCAACCAGTTCAAACACCTATATCCATTTTCTTAGTGTGATTTTTCATTTTTTTCTTTTTTCTTTTTAAATATCATAAACAGCTGACTTCATGAAATAATTTTGAAAGTCCCGACTTATCTGGTAATAGTTGACAACCCGACGTAGCCACGTTTCTGGTCCGCGAACAGACCTTTCTTCAGGGGATGTTGTCCTGTTTCATAATCAGTCGGTGTACCAAAAGTCCTCTGTTAGTGTTACATTCTTTTTTCAAAAAGACGCCATCATGCGTTCAAATTGGTACACCGACTGATTATGAAACAGGACAACATCCCCTGAAGAAAGGTCTGTTCGCGGACCAGAAACGTGGCTACGTCGGGTTGTCAACTATTACCAGATAAGTCGGGACTTTCAAAATTATTTCATGAAGTCAGCTGTTTATGATATTTAAAAAGAAAAAAGAGAAAAAAATGAAAAATCACACTAAGAAAATGGATATAGGTGTTTGAACTGGTTGCACATTTCTTAAAAAATTGGATGGAGGAGGTCCGGTTTATGATTATATGTACAAATTTGAGTTCACCCTGGTTGGGGTTTTAAACTCATATATATGAAACCTGCCCTCCATCTTTCAAAAATTTTTTCCAATTTAAACAGTGAGGCCAGTTTGGGTCAATACACAGATCCGACAGCCTCCTGTATGAATAGCATTGGAATTTTGAATGACAAGATTCACAGTTGGTGACCCATTGAGTGTTTAAAGATTTTATTGAAAATAATTCATAAAGGGGTTTTTTGAATGTGAATTGAAGAGCAGATTAAAAACATTGTTAGCATAGCTAACTCAACTTGGAAACTTTGCTGGTTCGGGATGGAAACTTAGCCATCGCAAGATGGAAACTGGGAAGAATATTGGAAATTATGTACAGGGTTAAGTTTCCGGGGGGTGGGGTGGGGAGGAACGTTACCAGGGTAGGAGGAAAGGGAGGGATCTTATTATCATGGATTCATGGTGTGTTTGTCTTGTATGGGAGGTGTTAAAGATGGTATTAAGGGATTAGCCTACGCCGTCTCTGAATGTTTTTGTGAATATCCAGGTTTTCAGTTCTTTTTTGAAGGATTTGCTGTCAGTTATAGAGCTTAAGTATTGAGGTAGGGAGTTCCAGATGTGAGGTCCTGCGATTGAGAAGGCTCTGTTTCTTGTGCACGTGAGTTTAGCCGAAGGCAGTGTTGGTATTTCCAGTAGTAGTTTGTTGGTAGATCTAGTGAGACGTTGAGGTTTGTGTTGGTTTAACATGCTGTAAAGTGAGTTGTTTTCCGATTTGTGAATGCCGTTGTGTACTAGAGTAAGGGTTTTGAATTCAATTCTCTGATCGATAGGGAGCCAGTGAAGACTTATTAGTAGGCTCCACGTGATCTACTACCTCAGGTTCTGTTTCAGATGACTAATGCCTCTAGAAGTCATACCTGAATAAAGAGAATCATGTCTGAACCCTTCACAGCTTTGAGTAGCTCGCATTATTCTGATATTGTTGTGGTTCTATGATTTTCTTGATTGTCTATCTTTTCTACCATTGCAGCATTAATATTTTTAAGAGCTTATAGCTCCTCCATCAATTGCTCCGATGCCATTTCTTGAGCTAAGACCCGCTGTTCACTTCAGTGAGGCATAATTTTTTCAAAGCCTTTTCTTATCTCATCAAGAGAAGACTGCAGTTTTTCAAGTCTGTCTTCCAATACACTAGAAACAGTTTTTGAAATCTCCCAAACCAGTTTGTCCTCTAACTCCAAAAATTATTTTTCTTCAACTGCAATCATCTTAAAATCTGATTTGTGAACCTTCTTTCTTGAGGGGTGCAGAGACTGAGTGGTCATTGCCGAGAGCAGTAGCAAACATGCATATTCATTAGGGATATCCTGAAAACCCGACTGCCTGGAGGGGGGGCTCGCATAGGACCGGTTTGAGCACCTGTGCTCTAGAATATGCGCTCATATATCCTGCCAAGCTTAGGATCTTTGACCATAATAAATAGAGAATCTTTGATATGCCTGGAGAGTTGCAGAGACATTTGTATCCTCTTGGTGAGACATCAGCAGTCAAGTGAAGCTGGAACGTAGGTGAATCAGCAGGCAAGGAACACAATTAGTAATTGTGCATAAACTTTTATATGGAGAAAATTCATGTCCTTAAAAAAAAAAAAAAAAAAAAAAGTCTCCAATGATATATGCCTTCCAGATTGTTGAGATCCATGGGCTCTCATTTATTAGATGTCCCAACAGTGCAGAAATATACAAGTTTCCACTATTTTTTCCTGGCACTGAAGTCATGCTCACTGGTCTATAGTTACCCGGATTGCCCCTGGAGCCTTTTTTAAATGTTGGGGTTACATTGGCCACCCTCCAGTCTTCAGATACAATGGATGACTTTAATGATAGGTTACAAAATTTAACTAATAGATCAGAAAATTCATTTTTGAGTTCCTTCAGTACCCTAGGATGCATACCATCCGGGCCAGGTGATTTGCTACTCTTTAGTTTGTCAATCTGGCCTACTACATCTTCCAGGTTCACAGTGATTTCATTCAGTTCGTCTGACTCATCACCCTTAAAAACCATCTCTGGAACTGGTCTCTCCCCAACATCCTCATTAATAAACACTGAAACAAAGAATTAATTTAGTCTTTCTACAATGGCCTTATCTTCCCTAAGAGCCCCTTTAACCCCTCTGTTATCCGTCTAAATGGCTTTTGAATATCTACTCCAATATCTTTAGTCCATATTGGTTCTATCACAAGCAGCAAAACATGATTTCATGTAAGGTAATATTGGAGTTAGATATTTATACATATTGAAATAGAGTAATATTTTTAGAATGGAACTCAACTCTGCATGTATATATCCAGAGCAGAAATAATCAGTGACTGTATTGTGTCTTTGACTGCAGTGGGCTGAATTTATGCAACTTGGGAAAGATGTACCAGACTCTCTTCTGGATGAGATCCTTGCCTCTCAGAAGCCTAATCAATGCTCCACGTTGATCTATACCTCGGGAACTACTGGACAACCAAAGGGAGTTATGCTCAGCCATGACAATGCAAGTGACTCTTTGTTTTACCTGCAGAAATGCTTTTGGAAATAATTTCCCCTTTGTAATACAGAAAATCTAGAGCGAGAACTCTAGGCTTATCACATTAAAAAAAAAATTCTAAATGTAAAGATCAGTTTGTGAAGCATTACAAGCGTGTTGTCAACAATGAAGGAACACTGAAAGTAGACAGAACTAACACAAAAGGTCCTGTATATAATGATACTTAGAATGGTAACAGTTAACTGGGTTAACAGTGTTGTTTCCTTGGTTTGTCAGATAACATGGACAGCATTAATAGCAGGGAAGGGGGTGCGACTGAGAGAAGCAACAGACCAGCAGGAGACTGTGGTCAGCTACCTTCCCCTCAGCCATGTTGCTGCTCAGATGATTGATATTTGGTTACCAATGAAGTTTGGAGGTGCCACATACTTTGCACAACCCGATGCACTCAAGGTAAAATGAGTATATTTTATAAAAATGTCTAGTCTGCTGTTTGCTCAATACAATGCTTAGAGCGGAGTATAAAAACAAAACATAATCAATTTATGCTGACACCTGTAGAATTGACCTGTTTAAGCCTCATTGTAAGTTCCTCCTGAGGAAGCATAGTGAAACAAGGTCTGTTTCAGAGAACTGTTAGCATTTGCTTTTTGGATATTATAATAGGCAATTTTTGCTTTTTTTGAGGAAATAAAAATTTTCTGCGAACCTATGAAAATTTTGGACAAGATTAATTATGCATCACATTTCTTCTTTTGTATCAACATAAAACTATCTATACAAACATAATACAATAGTATAAATAACATCAATATCAATAGCAAACATTAAATAATGGAATCTGTAATACATATAATCTGTACTACCAGCTCTTTTATAACAGAAATTTTCTTGGGCATAATAGAATGTAGTAATGGATTGATCCAATACAGTGCGCTCAGTTGAGCGCACTGTTTAACCCGTAGTTGGACACGCATTTTGGATGCGTGTCCACAACCCCTTATACCATAAGGGGTTTAGCTCGTCTAAAATGCATGTTCAAACCCCACTTCCCCCCCCCCCCCCCCCCCCCCCCCCCCCCCCCCCCCCCAAAAAAAACTAATAGCGCTCATCACGTGCAAATGCATGTTGATGAGGCTATTAGCTATTTGACCCAAATACAAAAAAAAAAAAAAGTGTGACCGATCTGCACATTTTAACGCTCAGAAATTAACGCCAGCTCAGAGCTGGCATTAATTTTTAAGCAGCCCAAAAAAAGTGTACAGAAAAGCAGAAAATACTGCTTTTCTGTACATCCTCTGACTTAATATCATAATGATATTAAGTCAGAGGATCCAAAAGGTTAAAGAAAAAAAAAAAAAAAAGTGTGCCTGCAGTCAGGTTAGGAAAAGGGACACTCAATTTACGAATGTCCCTCTTCCTATCCCATGGCTACGCACAGGTTAGAAAAATGGACGCTCTTAAATTGAGCGTCCATTTTCCTAATCCGCTGACAGCCACCTCTCCTGGGTGTCAGCTGCCAAGGAGGAACTAGGGGTGCGCAATTGTCCCTAGCACCTCCTTTTTAGTGCAACCCCTCAATTTAAATATTGTATCGCGTGCCCAGGAAAGGTCACTGGATGTGCATTAGGAAAGCGGGCGCTCAACACTGAGCACCCGTTTTTCTGTGCATCTTGACTGTGTCTGCCTGTGTGTATTTTAATTGGATTCATACTGAGTCATGTGCTCCGGATGAACTTCTAACAGTAGAATTCTAGAACCCGGATTTCTGCCTAGCAACTACTTTTTAAACACTTGCTCAAGTGATCAGTTCCATTCACAGCTCACTAAAAAAAAAAAAAAAAAAAGTCAAGTATGCTGTGCCTGTTTAATCATCAGTTCCAAATTAGACATTTTTACCTATTAGAATTATCCGACCCTAACGCTGCCATTCGTTCATGGAACAACATAACAGAAAATATAGCCAACAAGCTCTGTCCTTCAATTACAAAAAAATCTCACACCAATGCAGCCAACAGACAACCTTGGTTCACCAACGAACTCGGAAAACTTAAACAAACTTTAAGAAAAAAAGAAGCGACCTAGCGTAAAACCCCTTGCGACACCACCATCTCATCATACAAATCCACACTTTACCAGTACAAATCCCTCACCTCAAAATCAAAAAAAGATTTTTACGCATCCAAGATTCACAACCTGGTCTTTGACGCTAAAGCCCTCTTCACCTATGTCTCCAGCCTCACTCAAACCATACCGCGAGAAATCCCCGGCAACATGGCTCAGTCCAAAGCCGAAGAACTCGCTCAGTTTTTCCAAAATAAAATTTCCAATCTCCTAACACAACTGCCTCCCGACACAGCAGCCCTCCAGACATATCAACAACCTGCACACAAAAATGCCAGCTTAAACACCTTTGAACCTGTAGCCTCCACTGAGATACAAGCCATCCTGAGAAAAATGAAACCTTCATCTCATCCTGCAGACCACATCCCCTCCAAATTACTTCTATCTATTCCAGACACAATAGCCTCATCTTTGACAAATATCATCAACTGCTCTCTAGCCCAAGGAATCTGCCCTGATGACCTCAAAATGGCCTCAATCTCACCGCTCTTAAAGAAACCTAACCTTGACCCGAAGGAACCCAACAACTTCCGCCCCATAGCTAACCTCCCATTCATCGCCAAGATCATGGAAAAACTAGTGAACTCTCAACTCTCAGATTTCATCGAAGACAACAATCTTCTCTTCACCCCACAACACGGCTTCAGAAAAAATCGAGGCACAGAATCCCTCCTCTCCTCGTTGACAGATTATATCTTAATGGGCCTTGACAAAGGAAACTCATTCCTATTGATCTTGTTAGACCTCTCAGCAGCGTTCGACACGGTCAACCACGCCATCCTCCTAAACCAACTCTCGTCTATAGGAATCAGCGGCACCGTCCTATCCTGGTTCAAAACGTTTCTCAAAACAGAGGTTACAAAGTTAAAATCCAAAACAAGGAATCCTCTAGATTTGACTCTGTCATAGGAGTCCCTCAAGGTTCTTCATTATCTCCGACCCTATTTAATATCTATCTTCTTCCTCTCTGCCAACTTCTCACCAACCTCAATCTAAAGTACTTCCTTTATGCAGACGATATCCAAATCATCATCCCCATCAAAGATACATATTCTGAAACTCTTGACTACTGGGAATCATGCCACCTGAAAATCAAACAACTACTAAACAACCTACACCTAATCTTAAACTCTTCTAAGACAGAAATCCTTCTCATCTCTCCGGAAACCAACATCTCCAACACTACTCTTCCCACCAACCTACCTACCACACAAGTTCGAGACTTAGGAGTGATAATAGACAACCGGCTAAACTTCAAGGCCCATATCAACAAAACAACCAAAGACTGCTTCTATAAACTCCAGGTTCTGAAGAGGATAAGACCTCTTTTCCATGCCCAAGACTTCAGAACGATCATCCAAGCAGTCATTTTTGCAAAATTAGACTACTGCAATTCCCTATTGCTAGGTCTGCCCTCTTCCTACTCCAAACCACTACAGATGGTTCAAAATTCAGCAGCTCGATTACTAACAGGCGCAAGAAAGAGAGACCACATATCCCCCATTCTGAAAGAGTTACATTGGCTACCCGTCCACTTCCGTATCATGTACAAAGCCATTTGTGTCATCTTCAAAACTATTCATCAACGCATCTCCCTCGATCTACAAATCCCCCTCCAAGTATACAACTCGACAAGACCTACCAGAAATGTCTACCGAGGCGCCCTCAAAGTTCCCCCTGCGAAAATGACCAAACACATCACTCTAAGAGATCGTGCCACCTCCACTGCTGGCCCTTCTCTGTGGAATTCCATTCCCACAGATCTCAGACTGGAACCCTGCCTCTTAACTTTTAGGAAAGGACTTAAGACTTGGTTATTCAAGCAAGCTTTCCCAGACACAATCTAATATCACGTCATAGATACAAACCAAGGACTTCAAATATTCAGCCATTAATCATGCCATTTTTACATAGCATTTAATTTATTTGTATACCGTTCAACCGTTTATTCTTTCCTATCTCTTCCTTCTTATCCAAGTTCTGCTACCCTTGTTATTTGTAACTGCTCCTTCGATCACCACAGTTCTAGTTGTTGTATTTAATGCACTCCCGTTCCATGTAAACCAGCAAGATATGTGCTCATGATTGCCGGTATATAAAAACCTTAAATAAATAAAAAATTATGAAGTCAAATGTGTTAATGTGGTTTGTCCCCATCTTGTGTGTATTGGAAAATGCTCAGTGTCTCTTGTATTCTTACTACTTTTCTTCTTTAATAGCTAAAAAAAAAAAAATCTTCAGCAATTTCAGCTTGGGTATGTTTCTGTTTTAGAAAATTTGCTGCTTGTGGATCTACTCAATTTCTGAGAAAGCAGCTGTTTGAATTTAAATTTGGTTGGAGCTGTCACTTAGCACGTATGCTGTCTATGAAAACTATGTTCCTCTAATTGTCATGGTGGCAAGAGTTTGTGAAATAAATTATCCTCTTGAAATGGATCAGTAAGTGTTGGTGCAACACTCTACCACATGATGTCTGATAACATGTCAAAAGCTGGCATCCGTGTGCTTCGAGGTTGCCTCGACGACAGCTCTTCAATAGCATTTGGTACTTCAACTGTGCTTCTGTGGCTAGAGTGCTTCAGTATCTTAATGGCTTAAGAGTATGAAGAGTGCATCTGTGCCTGTTCCGTGATAGCATTTTGCCGTCTCTTATGTGCTTCAGTGCCTTGAGATAGCCTTGGCCAACAGACCATATTAATGTGCTGCCATGAAGCTGCTTGGTACTTCAGCAGTACTTCAAGAATGTGTTAATGCATCAGGAATGCTTTTATTTTTCATGATAACTTTTGTGCCTGGATATACCTACTTAACAGTGCAGCTTTTGGGTTTTTGTTTTTCTTTTGGGGTGGCATTTTTCTCTTGCTCTTTTGGGCTTTCAGTTGAATCAGAACTTCTTTCTTTTGAGCTATAGTACCATGAACCTTTATTTGACTACGTAAGGTTTTTCCCCTCCCAACTCACTTAGTCTAGTCATTTACAGCATCGGTCCTTGGATGGAGGGCTATGCACCAGGGCTCACTCTAGAACCCTGTATTGATTGGACCTAGGTATAAAAACAAGATACTGCAGTTAAGCGATGACTGTGGTATATAGTGGCTAGACTTTGCAGCATCTCCAGCCCTGGCTGGCCTGGGGAGCAGACGGCCTGACCCAGGAATTGAAACAGTCATTCACAAGTAAGCTTGCAACACCATTACCAGATCAACCCAGCATATTTAATTTCTTGAAGTTTTTGGTTGTATTTTATAACTCCAAAAAGCATCTGATGATTTTTGCCTGAAGTGTTTGGTACCCTGAAACTACTTGAATCATTTGTGTACTTTTGGAGTCTTCAGATCTTTGACAAAGCAACATTTTGATTGGTGTTTTTGGTGATTCCAAGCTGCTTAAAAGCATGGATTTCCTCTTCATCTAGTCAGACCAATGTAGATGAATGGGTTATGCCCCACCGACCAGCAGATGGAGGCAGAATAACAGACTTGCTGATGTCACCCTTTAAATATATCTGTGCTGATCTCAGCTTGCCAGTATTCTCTGTTTCTAGTAGATGGAAAAGTGTGCATCCTGTTCTCCGGATTAAGGCCTGGTTATATTATTCAGGAAAGGATTAGTGGCAGCTCCTAAGGTGAGAGACTAGGTCTCCCTCCCTCAATTGAGTATTTCCTTGAATGCCAAAAAAGTCATGTTGACCAACATCCAGTCCCTGATGGGTACCCTGAACTTTGCATGCAGGATGATACCTATTGGAAGAAGTTTTCTAAGGTGTCCAGCAGCAACAGACATGACCAGACCGCATCACTTTATATAGATGACAAAGCTCAAGAAGGATGATCTGGCCATATGAGCGACATTCCTGGAGGAATAAAACGGATCTCATTATGGCAGGAATCCCCTATATCAAGTAGGGACCTTAGACATACATTCTGCGTTGGGGGATGGGGCTTTTGGGCATACTGTAAGGGTTCTTGGTGTGCCGCAACTTGGCCCACGTCATGGGTTGAAGTGGGATTAACCTATATCATCACATTCCTCGAGCTTATTCCCCATAATAGTTATGCTTGCAGTATGGGGTGATAAATTATGGAACAAGTATATAATAATTTGGTGTGACAAGCAAACTGTAGTTGAAGTAATCAACACACAGTCAGCTAGATGCCCCAAAGTCATAGAGTTGTTAAGGCAAATTGTGTTGACAGCTTTGAGGCTTAATACGACAATACGGGCATGCCATATACCGGGGATTAACAATGGTACTATCAGTTCGCTGCCTTGAACTAAATGGAATTTGTTCTGGATGCAGACAGAGAGGGGATGGTGGTACCGCAGAATTTATTTAGAGGATTTTATATACCGATGAACGTTGGGAAGATCTCATTGGTTTACAAGAAACAACGTGTAGCAAACTGCGCTTTACAGAGAAACTTGAACCAAATATACAATAAAGAACGAGAACATATTATTTCTAACAGATTCCTCAATTAAATTACAAATGTGCATCAGTTTAACAAAAGGAGGGGGAAATATGATACAATATAAAGGGAGAAGAAAGAAAGATATTTACAAAAGAAAGGCATGGTTAAATATTGTAATTTAACTCTTTATCTAATTAAGTAGGACGCGTGAAGGGAATACTGTTAAGCAAAAGCTTGCTTGAAGAGGCAGGTTTTTAGATTGTGTTTGAATTTTTTTGGGCAGGGTTCCTGCCGCAGATAAGGGGGGAGTTTGTTCCAAAGGGCAGGCCCAGCTAAAGATAGTGCCCGAGCTTTAGTGGAAGCAAGTTTGGATTGTCTGGGTGAGGGAGTAATGAGGGTAGCCCTGTGTTGTTGCCTTATCGGTCTGCTTGAATTGTGAAAGATGAGGTGATCGGAGAACCAGTGCATGTCTTGGTTGTGGAGGGCCTTATGGATCAGGGTGAGAGTTTTATAGGATATTCTTTCGGTGACAGGTAGCCAATGCAAATTTTTAAGAACAGGGGTGATGTGGTCGCTTTTGTGAGTGTTAGTTAGAATCCGTGCAGCAGCGTTTTGTAGAAGCTGTAGTGGGAGTAGTGTACTTTTGGGTAAACCTAGCAGTAGGGCGTTGCAATAGTCAATTTTGGATAAAATGAATGCTTGCAGGATGGTGCGAAAATCACTGAGATGCAGCAGGGGTTTGATTTTTTTGAGGGAGTGCAGTTTGAAATAACAGGCTCTGAAGGTGTTATTGATATATTTTTTAAATGAGAGATGGCTGTCAATAGTGATGCCAAGACTGCGCACCTGTTGGCTGAAAACAAGAATCTAGAGAAGATTGGAGTGCAACCACCAAAGATCTTATCCAGAGACTGGTAGCACCAGCTTCTTGGGTAGCATACCATAGGGGCTATGACTTCTTACTTAAATTCTTGATTGACCATGGCTGGGCCTTGAGACCAGTCCCCGAAGCACTAATTGTTTGATGTATACCTTTCCTCAGTCCGAAAATGCGCCATATCAGTAGCCGGCCCCACACTATGGAACTCCCTTCCACCCCAACTCAGAACAGAACCCTCGACTCAAACCTTAAAAAAAAACCCAAAAAACACCTGGGGAGGAAGTGACGTCACCCTCGGCAATGGCTGCCTAACTTGTGAGCTTCTCCAACCTTAAGCAGAATCCCTGGCTTATCACACCATCCGAATCGCTATTTCTTATTAAACTACCTAATATCGACACCAAAACTTGCCCGGATGTCCACGAGGCGAAAGCAGTTTGATTTCAGAAAATATTCTTACCAGAAACTGGAGGAGGAAAAAAGGCCCACAAGGGAAGACGCGATGGTGGACCTGGTGTCTGACAACGGGCCTGAAAACCCGGAGGATCCGGCATGCACTGATGACGGGGATCTCCCAACCAAACTTGGAATGAAAAGTTGGTTCTCTGAAATAAAACAGGAAATTTCATCTAATACTCGGGACATCATGGAATCGATTGAGGAGCTCAAAGGAGAGCTGGCCGAACATGGCCGTCGTATTTTTGAGCTGGAAACCCACGTTGACACGAATGAGGAACACATTAAACAGTCTCGCGAACAGCAGACGCGAACACAGTTGGAATTGGAGCGGATAAATGATAAACTGGAGGACCTCGAAAACCTTTCGAGGGGTGCCAGAATCTCCAGAGAACCAGGATTGTATTTCCGTGGTCCAGCAAATTTGCATTATGCTGGTCACTTCAGACTCCCCTCGGCCCACTGAAAATTTGGAGTGTGCCATAAAAATCGACCGAGCCCATAGAGTCATGGGTCCCCGAGTCGGTAATAAGCCCAAAGACATTCTCGCTTGTTTTCATGACTATCATAAAAAAGATCAGTTGATGAGTATTGCGAGAAAGCAGGCCACATGGCAATGGCAGGGGGAAGCCATTATGATTTTTGCCGACTTATCTCCTATTACTGTGAAAAGAAGACAGGAAATGCAACCTGTTACCAAGCTGTTGAGGGCGGAAAACATCAGATACAGATGGCTGTACCCTTTCGGATTGAGCTTTTCTTTAAAGGGAGAGAATCACCGTACTAAATCCTTAGCGGAAGCATCGAACCTCCTTCACAACGCCGGATTTACAGGCTTTGAACAGCTCAAAACGGTGCCAAAAGCAAGCACATGTCGGGATGATTATCCAAGATGGCAAAGAGTGCAGAAAGGGGACAAACGTCTGAGACGCAATGCGGAGCCTTCAGCTCCCCAGCATACACCGACCTGAGGGCTTGGACTACATAATAATCATGTTGGTATTCTCAGAGACGAAGTCTCATTATTCTATGGATGGTTCTATATTTGGTTATAATTTCATGGCATTGCACATGGGATAATTATTGCAAATACTATTGTTAAATTTTACCATTTGGTTGGATTGGATGGGCTGTCACACAGGGATTTCCTCCTCCCTTCAGATGCTAAATTGGATGCTGACAGCATACCAAATTGAGGGGATCAGGGTAAGGGGGGGGAGGGGGATCGGGATTTGGGGAACTTCTCACAACTGTTACTGTACTAATCCACTATACTAGTGAGAAGGCGGTTTTCATGGGTACTAATTGGTATGTTGGTACAGCGCTGTTATGCTGCACACATGTGGATATCCCCCTTGGAGAGGGAGAGCTGATATCAGACCGCACCTTAGGTCAATTATGGTTTTGTTGACCTTATTGTCCCTTAATGTTAAGGGTTTGAACTCACCATATAAAAGGCATTGTCTATATTCTGAATTGTTACAACATAAAGCATCTATTACTTTTCTCTAGGAAACACATCTTAAAAAATGCCATGAATTCTTACTTAAACATCGGGCGTATCCTGCACAATATTGGGCAGCCAGACCTTTCACACATAAATATTTGGGGGTCGGTATTTTAATTTCTAAGGATGTGATGTTTGAAGAGGTGGCATGTTATAAGGACCCGGAGGGCAGATATTTAATCCTCATTATTAATTTAGGAGGGGAAAAGTTTACCTTAGTTAATATATATGCCCCTAATTCTGGCCAAGGGCTATTCCTAAACCACCTTAGCCATTTATTAGAGCAATATACTGATGGGCATTTAGTGGTGAAGGGCGACTTTAATCTTACCCTCAATCCAACCCTGGACAACTCTAGGGGTGCAGCAACCTTACCTGGTAATGAACATAAACTTTTTAAAACCTTCATATCTCAGTGGCATCTGATAGATATATGGAGATGCTGGAATCCCAAGGGTAAAGGCTATACATTCTATTCCAAGGTACACCAGTCCTATTCTAGGATTGATGTGTTTCTAATTTCCAAAAGCTGTGTTAATTCAGTGAAAAATCCTCAGTTGGGGCCTATCTCCTGGTCTGACCACGGTCCTATACTTTTTCAAATTGAATTAAGTTCATATGACAGAGGCCTACAATACTGGAAGTTAAACGAGAGCTTGTTGGAAGACGAATCATTTGTGCATCAGGTACAAACGGTTATACAGGAATATCTGGAGCACAATAAGGATGGGATGTCTCCCATGACATTATGGGATTGTTTAAAGGCAGTTTTACGGGGAAAATTTATAGCCAGAGGGACATATTTAAAAAAAAATACGCAATAAGGAAAAGACAGACACATTCCAATTACTACATAGCTTGGGTCTACAACATCAAAGGTCTGGGGACCAAACACTAGTGGAGGAAATGGATAGACAGCGGGCGCATTTGGAGAAGCTGGAGGCGGCCCAGATCGCGCACAAATTGACTCTCACTAAACAACTATACTACGAGGGGGGGAATAAAGCAGGTAAACAATTGGCTAGAAAGCTTAAGATTCAACAACTGCAGAACAATATCATTAAAATAAAGGATTAACATGGCATAATGGTAACATCCAATACGGATATCAGGCAGAGATTTATCAGGTTTTATTCCGACCTATATGCAGCTGAAGTCAATATAGATATGGAGAAGATAGATTCTTATATATCTCAATCCTCTCTTCCTCTCATCTCACCGGCCACTCAGGAATTCTTAGACCGCAATATCTCCCCGGTCGAGGTTACATGGGCTATAAAAAAAAATTTGAAAATGGGGAAATCCCCAGGGTTAGACGGTTTTACAGCCGCCTTTTATAAAAAGTTCATAGGATTAATAACCCCCCTATTGGTAAAACTCTTTAATGCCTTACAGGGTGACATATCCCTTTCTACAGCTGCTAACCTAGCTGGTGTGACTCTTACTGAAACTGGGCCGAGATCCTACTAATTGTGGTTCTTATCGCCCTATTTCACTAATCAATCTAGATATGAAAATATTAGCGAAAATTCTGGCTAATAGGCTAAATAACTTTCTTCCTCAAATAATTAACTCTGATCAATCAGGGTTTATAACGGGCAGAATGGCATCGGACAATGTCCGGAAAATAATTGATCTTATAGGGCTGGCTCGGGCGGAACGCATCCCTCTAGTTCTACTAGCGATTGATGCTGAAAAAGCTTTTGATCTGGTACATTGGCCCTTTTTGTTCCAAACTATGAAAGCTTTTCAGTTTGGGGATAGATTTATTCATTGGATTCGGAAATCGTATGAGGCGCCTCAAGCCTGCCTGAAAATCAACGGGGGATACTCTCCTCCCTTTGTCGTGGGGAGGGGTACTCGACAGGGGTGTCCCCTCTCCCCCTTGCTCTTCGCTCTATTTTTTGAACCCTTTACACACCATATTAGAGCAAATAACAATATCCATGGGCTGGGAGTGGGTCCCTTTTCCTCTAAAATGTCCCTTTTTGCGGACGATATTCTATTCACCATAACTAACCCCAAAGATTCTCTAGTAGCACTCACGGAAGAAATAACGTCTTTCAGTGGAGTGTCCGGTTTTAAAGTAAACTGGGACAAATCTGAATTGCTAAATATAACAGTACCTGACATGCAAGTGGATCAGCTTAAGAAGTCTCATCCATTTAAATGGGCTAAAGGGAAATTGAAATATCTGGGGATATATATTGAAAGTCATGAAGATCTGTACCAGCTTAACTACCCCCCGTTGTTATCGAAAATATATAAAGAACTAGAGGAATGGGATCGCTACCATATTTCGTGGTTGGGGCGATTAGCCATAATAAAGATGAACATTTTACCCAGACTTCTATATCTCTTTCAAACTTTACCCATTGTGGTGCCTACCAAATTGATTAATAA